>NC_044505.1:15728552-15768552 GCF_902362185.1 Chanos chanos
GGCTCCCCCATCCAGGACATCTGCAGGGTGGATGGGACTGTCTTCCTCAGGGTGGTTTATTTGTGCGGCAGGGTGCTGCTCTCCTCTAATTGTGGCAATATTATGGAGAACGACACATGGCAAAATAATGTCACATGCCCTCTCTGGTGTTACTCTGACTTTACTCAGACGCTGGAGCCGGGCTTTGAGCATGCTTATTGTCATCTCAACCCGCGCACTAGCTAGTCCTGCAAGGGGCCACACTGGAATGTTGTTGGGAGTTTGAGTTACCTCGCTTTCTTTCACTAAACCTGCTTTCTGGCATACCCCCCCCGCATCCCCCCCCCCCCCCCCTGCATATACCTGTCTAACTTATCTTGTTATTATATCATTGGCTTTAGCATTCTGCTTTGCTAGCTAGCAGTCAAGAGTGATAGTTGTAAGAAATGTCACTGTCACCTAGCAACAATCTAGCGAACAGCCTCAGCTCTGGGTACTATTTTTTGATACTGTGATGTGATAAACTGTAACGTATAGTTGCATTTGTATTCCCATGGTGTCTGAAGTGACGCAATGGAGAAGTTTTCCTCGTCCAGACAGTTTTGATTTCAAACCTCCCAATGCTCTGACATGAAAGGGCGAACAAAAAAAAATCTAGATCTAAATCTAGATCTTGGCAAAGTGCAAATGTGCACGCTGTTGTACTCTTTAGGAGAACAAGTTGAATAAACACTTCAAAATCACAAAGGGAAGAAACGTTAGCTAAGTGTATTTGCGATTAGAGGCTAATCCGTTGGTGATTCGTTAGGCCAGGACCAAGCAAGCCAATTGGAGGAGCTACACAATGAGCTCTCTGATTCGCTCACCAAGTTCTCTTGAAATATGGGTTTTGTCCCTCCATCTTAACAACAAGACAAAAAGAAGAACTCAGTGGCCAAACCTAACCCAAGTTCAAGCCACCCGACAAGAAAGAAAAAAAAAAAACCAGCTACAAACATGACTGCACGCCCCAATAGCCCCTGGCCTCTGGCCAAAACTCCAACCTATCGAAAGAGTCGCAGGGAAACTGAACTGTGATTGGACAACAAGTTGGGGCCATCACCCAACACTAAAGCACACCAAGTCCTTACCTGATACACGCTGAGACAGGCCTCCTTCAGCGTAACCCAAAGTTACCTGTGATGTCGACCTTCAGACTCTTCTCCTCTGACCTTGAAGATGTAGGGAGAAAGAGCATCGAAGACACAAACATGGCTTTGAGAAGAGGCTAGCTGAGGTGATGACACAAAAATGGGCGACGGTACTCACAACAGCAAGGGGGAAAACTATGAAACTCCCTTCAAGCTACCTCGACTTTGTAGTTAACACTTAAACTGCTTGAAGAGAAGGAAGAATCTTCAGTGTTTATACAGGCAAATGGGAATTCTACCCAGAAGCATATAACCAGGATTGTGTTTATGTTAACCTGTCAGAAAACCTTTGAAAGTTACAGGGAAAAAACCCCCCCAAACTACTAACAAAAAAATTCTTTGATATCAGAATGTGAGTTTGGTACCAATGGGGTATGGAGCAGCGTTGAAGTAAAATGTTTGTTTTGTTTTGAAGTACATATTTGTTTCAGTGGCCCACCCCTGTGTAATGACTCAAAAGACGGGAGGTTTTATGTTGTGAGTATTATGGTATGTGCTGAGCATAGAAATACCAGTACTTGCATTAATAACTGAACTGAGTGTAGTTCTCCATCTCTGTATTTCAAGAGCTAAACAGAGGCAAAGACCAAGGTCTGAATAAATTACTTGAAAAGCTTAAGAAAATGTACCTCAGTACTTCCCTTTCCTCCAACTGATTTTTCTCGGACGTTACAAATACAGGTAGTAATTAGAAATAATTTGCTTACCAAAAATGAATTCTTTAATGAAAATAGGTCACCACCACTGCCTTTAATGCCAGGTTCAGACTACGCCAATTCAGCCCAATTTTGACACGATTATGTCACGGACAAACTTCCAGCGTTGGGCCTGAATATGTACGTCGGGAACGACAAGCTGGCGTGTTTACCCCTTGTAGTGTCACATAATCTAAGAACTGGCGATGTGGCGTCTGGGACACCCCACAACACCCCCTGACGAAAAGTCTAGCATGTCAGAATTCTTTGTACTTTCCTGCCTAGTTTGACATCCCCTACGACACGTTCCTTGACGACAATTTCTTGACCCTCCTCCCTGATCACCTATGAACTCGCGCAAGGTCGCGAAAGGCAGCGTACGACGATTGGTTGGGGTCATACGTGTAGCGTTGCCAGTCTCCAAGCAAGGCACAGCACGGCACGGCAAGAATTTATGCCACTGTGATTGCCTAATCTGACCTGGCGACCGTCGTGAAAGACAAACGTATCGTGTAGTCTGATCACAGCATAAGACATGGAAACCATTTCGTATTAGCGTTAAGATACTTGAGGCACACCACACTGTGAATATAGTCAGACTTGAAGAAGGTCCTTTCCTCCACATTGAGTCTTCTGACTTCTATATATACATATATATATATATTTTTGTATTCTGTATCAGGTTTGTATTAGCCTGCTGACAGTAGAGTAGTCAGCGTCCCATCGTCTTACTGTAACTGAAGTGACTCACTGACAGGGATATGCGTATGTTACTGGGAAATGTAGTTTTATTTATGTACTTATTCATTCTTTCATTCACATTACACATTTCAAATCCACACGCTTTGGTTTTCTGCTCAGAAACCTCTCTCTCTGTCTATCTCTCTCTCTCTTTCTGTCTATCTTTTTATACATAATATGCTAGCACAATATATGTTCATGCTGTATTTACGGAAAGAACAAACACTGGAGAACCATAGCATGCTACTCTCTCCTAAGCGTTGTCTACTGCGATATGGACAACAAAACCATGATACACTCTGCCATCAGACTCAATCAAGAGCGCCTCATTTGCATGCTGATTCTTATGGAAGTGGGCATTTCATCAACACAAAGAGAGGCTTTTAGGGGTATTACACTTCTCGTCTGAAACCGTGCATCCATCTATTCACACTTGAGCCGCGCTTTTTACCGAGGAACAATGCGGCCCCCGTCGCTCCGCTAAGACAAAAATATGCCGCACGCTCATTTGCATATCGTTGCGTTTAAGAAGTAACGATGATCGTGCACACTCTCGCTCTCGTTTCTCTCTCTCTCTCTCTCTCTCTCTCTTTCTTTCTTTCTTTCTTTCTTTCTTCCTTTCTCTCGTACTCAGGCTGAATATGTTCCATTTAGTCGGTTTAGCTTGAAAATTAGCATCACGTACATTGTGAGCGTGATGCTAATTTGCATCGCGGATCAGGGCTATAGGAATATGGAACATTTACGGAAAGAAAAGTCATCGACTCTAACCTTTGAATTCTGCCCTTGTACCGCACCCGCCCACCCCATTTTCCTTTCATTTTAAAGCAAAGAAGAAGGTTTCCTTTAATGAGCTGCTTTCTTGTAGGATCCATTTTGATGTGTGTGTGTGTGTGAGAGAGAGAAGAGAGAGAGAGAGAGAGAGCGTGTAGATGTCATATTCTGACGTTTTTAGTCTTGGCCGGCACTCCATTGTGTTCCTGTCTTTAGAAACTCCTCTGCCTCAAATAATGAAACAATGATGCAACTCGGAGAAAGAGTGTTGTCTTCTGCCTGTAAGATTTCACCACGCTCGACACGAGTTGCATTAAAAGGCATAAGAGTTTGCCAATCTCTCTGGTGTTTTCTCGCCTCAAGCTAATTCTTTAAACCAACATATACAATATAATATAAGCAAGATATAATGTATAATGAGAGGATCAGTGATGCTAAACAAGTCCAGATCATACCATAACAGTGCATAAATACATTTTTTATTATTATCAAGGACAATCTAATATTTCCAGCTTCTGTCACAAGATACAGGCCCAGTTTCTATAACTTAGCAACCAAACTGATTACCCTTAACAACCACCCAGCAACCACTAATGCACTAACGGCTATCACTGCAAGATATGATTAGTTGTGACCAAGTGAATAGTGCTTATTCATTTACAGTCATTGTAGAAAAATAACTGACAGCCTCACTGACCAATCAGAATGGAGAATCCGACAATGCAGAACGGAATTACATAATATAATGAGAAACCACAATAATCATACTATACTCCCATCAGACAGCACTGCCTTCACCAAATTGCATTTATGTTTGCGTGCGTGAATAAACTGGTTTCTGGAACATACCATTTTAAACCCTCTGCATGTTTCTAAACGCAAGTCCATTGATTTTTTTTTTTTTTTTTATATGGGTATTTTATTGGATGCAATTGCACTTGAGAATGCGTTGCAGCACTGAAGTGTTTCGTAAACCGTGGTCTCGCGCTCTTTAGCGATAGGAAGGTGATCCGAAGGTCGTCATCGACATCTCGGATATCACGAACATAACCAGCCGAAGAACAGTACAGTGCAGTGTTTGCACGTTGAATCCTGAAGGTCACAAAGCGCGCGGACGAATCAGTTGAGTGTTCCGTTCTTTTGTTTTCTCAGACAAGAGCGTTTAGTGCAGAGCCAACGTGTTCGGGGAGTTTTTTTTGTCCGCATTGTGAGGTTGAGGGATAAGATTATGCATCGTCTCTCAGCAAATGAATTAACAATTTGATATAATCTGAAAAAAAAAATTTGGTTTTGTGTTAGGAGCTGTTCTTCTGAGGTTGATGTGAGGAGATACTCTTTCAAAGTGCTGTTCTAGTTTTTTTTTGGTTTTTTTTATTTTGACATATTTTATAATTTGAAGGTAAACTCTGACTTTTGATTGCCTGAAGAGAGGGATAAATGGAAGTGTCAGTTTGACAAAGTTTAAGAAAAAAAAAAAAATCACAAATTTTCCTTGACTTTGAAAGGACCTGTTTGACAAACACTGTAATGACAGCTAACAGTCTAGAGGTAGTGGCACTGTTTTGCAAGTGCTCATTCCTCATTTTTTGACAAGTGTGTGCGTGCATGTGTGTGTGTGTGTGTGTATGTGTGTGTGTGTGTGTGTGTGTGTGTGTGTCTGCACGCGTGTGTGTGGAGGGATAGAGGGTAAGTGGATGAAAGAGGAAAAAAAAAAAGAGTCGTATGGAGAGTTTGTACAGAGGCCTGGAGCCTTTCTTTTGTGGGCCAGTGCCCTTGTGTGTGTGTGCGCGCGTATGTGTGTGTGTGTGTTTCTGTACTGCGCTAGTCCCAGACAGATGGACACCTCAGGCTCCGTACCCCCAAAAGCCTGGAACATCCCGACGCCTCCGGCTCTACTTTGAAGCTCCACTTCTGCTGATGGTAAGTATAGTACTATATCACACACACGCGCACACACACACACACACACACACAGAGTCGGATATCCATGCTTTGGATTCCCCTTAAGTAAAGCCTAAAGTCACTGTAAGCTAATCCCTCATTGGTCCGGCTGAATGCTCAGTGAATACTCACTCATATAAGGTCTAATTCATCAAAACCAATGTACCCCTCTCCACCCTCTCTCACTGCACAACACAGATATGAACATTACCACTGACCACTGACTGAGAGTCTGACAACGCTGCAGCACTGGACAGTTTGTTTTGTACTCATTTGTACTCAGAGAAGAGAAAAAAAGAGAGAGAGTGAGAGAGAGAAGGAATGTCTGGATCCAGAAATGTGAGAGAGAGAGAGAGAGAGAGAGAGAGAGAGAAAGAAAGAAGGAAGGATAGATCTCCGTATTGCCCAGTTAGACGGATGTTTTCCAATCATTAATGTTCTATTAGTCACAGAGTAAACGAGATTAAAAGCTGGACAGGGAATGAGAAAGAAAGAGAGAAAGAAAGAGAGAGAATGAGAGAAGGAAAGAAAGAAAGGCCAAACTCAGCATTGTCCAGTAAGAAGGATTTTTCCTAATTAGAACCATACAGCGGCCCGGGCCTCGTAATGCCAGCGCTTGCCAACGCAGGCAGAGCTGGCGAAGAGAGCGAACCGCCAGGCCAAACACAACCGCACCTACGTTCAGACATGTTCCTCAGCTGGAGAAATCAGAAACCTCGGTCAGCTTTTTTTCCTTTTTCTTTTTTTTTTTTTTCCAAATCTAAACATTACAAGGTTACAAAGACAAATCTCTTTTTTTTTTGTACATTTGTCCTTTTCGAGAAAACTAGCTGTGTTTAAGGCTTTTCTGTCTTTCTTTCTTTTTTTTTTCTGTAAAGAGAAGTTGAGGCACTAGGGCGGTCCCTAAACGTTCTGATTATGTTAATTTGACGGACTTTACATATCCATTTTAATAAACGGCTAAAAGCATGAAAAGGACGGGATGTTATTCTTACTCACTCATTCTTACAGTTATTCTCAGTTTCTTTACCATCTTTGTCCTCCCTACATCATCTTTAATGAAGGTTTTATAAACGTTGTCTGAGACGAATTATAGCGGATCTTTCGTTTCTTTCCGTGAGACTTCTTTTTTTTTGTGTGTTTGATATACATTAATGTCAGCTTATGTATCTCTTCCTCTCTAGCCTGGAGCTTCAGGACGGCGTGCCGAATGTGTTTTAATTATGATACGTTCTGTAGATTAGAAAACGAACACCAGCATCGAGTTCTTCATTCTGTTGCTGTGGCAGAGACTCTCACCTTCATCTGGAAAATCGCGGTGGGATTCACCCTCGACCTAGAGGGAAAAAAAAGGACGCAAAGTGGGAGAAGAAGGAGAGAGGGAAGAGAACGAGAAGAGGAGAAAGGGAAAGCAGGAGAAGAAAGAGAAAGAAGAGGAGAAACAGAAGAAGGAGAACTTTATTGTAAGTACTATGTAGACGAAAAAGTACTTTACTGGTCACACACACACACACACGCTAGAGCAGTGAGCAGTGAAATACAGCCTCTGCATTTAAACCATCCTGTAATCCAGTGAGCACACACACACACACACACACACGTACACTAGCAGCTGGGAGCAGTGGGCAGCCATCGCCCAGGGACCAGCTCCAGGTCTTTTTGCCAGTGTCCTGGTCAAGGTCACTGACAGGAGTACTTTGATGGTGGGAGAAAACCAGAGCACCCAGAGGAAACACATGTAGATCATGCGAATTCCACACATCGCAGACGGGATTCGAACCCGGGACCTTCCTGCTGTGAGGCAACAGTGCTAACCGCTGAACCACCATGAAGGGAAGGCTCACCCTTCTTCTCCCGCCATGCTGACACTCGGTTTGGGAAATTCGGCTGGCCTTTGCCCCGTGTTTATTTACGTATTTGCGGATGATGTTTCCACCGAGTTATTTCGGAGCTTAGGGACGACCCTTACTGGTCTCTACAGGGGGACAGTGTGACCTCACAGAGACAGAGAGTTCATGGGAACCTTTACTCCTTCTTTTTTCTTTTTTGCTTTTTCCATTCGTCATGTGAGCCCTTCTGCTCCATGTCATCCTACTTACAACTCTCTCTCTCTCCTTCTCGCTCTCTCTCTCTCTGTCTTTATATGTATATCCTACATCATCTTACTTCAAATTCTCCTGGTATCAATCTTTCTGTTCATTGTCATAACATTTCCCTGCATGATCCAGCTTCTAAATGTTTCTCTCTCTCTCTCTCTCTCTCTCTCTCTCTCATTCACTCTTTGGTTCTTTCATGCATGATTAAAAGCAGGATGAAGCTCTTGCTTAATTACATACTTTCGGGCCTGTCTCGTTTGAAATTTCAACTCATTTTGCTGCTTTAAACCTCCAGAAACAAGCGTAATTTTTTTTTTTGTTCTCTCTCTCTCTCTCTCTCTCTCTCTCTCTCTCTCTCTCTCTCTCTTTTTTAAGACATAAGAATGGCTTAATCCCAAGCAATGCCAATAGACTCTCTTTTCTTTGAGACCGGTCTTAAACATCCAAAGATCGCTGTAAAGCGAGGATTTTGCTTCTTTGTGTCACTGTCTGGTATAGAGATTGCCAGTTGTTGCAGCGTGCTTGCCGTTTGTCAAGCGTTGCAATGCTTAAAACTGTAGTTCCATTGTGTGGGTAAATCCTGCAGTGTGGAGGGATGCCAGTGATGCTTTTCCTCTGCCTTGCGCTGTGCCAGGTTCCCAGTGCTATGGGAGCAGCTGTTCCCCACTTCTGGAGCCAGTGTTAAAGGACATGGAGTCATTGGTGTTGTTGCCCAAAGGCCAGTGTAGGATGACTCTATTTGCACATGCAAGGACACGCAGACACACTCACGCGCACACGCAACCCCCACATACGTTGGCACACACGTATACACGCGCAGACGCACACACACACACACGCTAGCACTTCTCTTTCTCTCACTCACGCACATATACCCACGTATATTCTCTCTCTCTCTCTCTCTCTCTCTCGCACACACACACACGCACACCCATGTACACAAACTGACACATCTCTCTCTCACACACACACACACACACACACACCCCCATCCGTGCACATACACCGAAACATCTCTCTCTCTCTCTCTCTGTCTTTCTCACTCTCTCTCACACACACAAACACAAACACGCATGCACCCACACACACACTAGCAAATCTCTCCTCTTCCTCCTCACGATCTTCCCATACTCCTCTCTTTAATCTGTCTCACATTACGTGTCAGACGCTGCCAACGCTGCCTCACTTGCACCTTTTTCTCATTTGTCTCTCACGTGTCTCACGAGAAACGGCGCTCTCACTTTCCCGAACCCTTTTTTCTGCGTCTCTCTCGTCCTGTGCCCACGTCGGCTTAACGTGGCCCGCTGAACAGCGTCCAGACAAACAAAGGACCACTGAGTCCAGCAGCTGGTCATGATTAACTTCAGCCCCCCCCCCCCCCCGGCAGTGTGACCAGTCTGATAGCCCAGGCCCCGGCCTCTAATCACCGACTTATTTAATAATGCCCCAGGAATTCTCTCTCTCTTTCCCTCTCTCTCTTTCTCTTCTATTCACTAACACTGAGCCATTTGGTTGTGTTTAGTCACTCATGGGTCAAATGTCATGGGTCAGAAATAACAGTGTGAGTGAGTGAGTATGTATGCATGTGTGTGTGGGTGTGTGTGTGTGTGTATTTGAGGTGATGGAGAACACATTTCCAAGCATGTAAACATTAAAGCAATGTAAACATTCACACACCCTCGCAGAGTCGTTTTATGAAAGACGTCCTTGTATTCTGTGCGTGCGTGTGTGTGTGTGTGTTTGTGTGTGGGAATTAAAGCTGTCCTCTTATATGATCAACACACATACACACTTGTACGCTCTTGTATCTACACACAAAGACACCACACACACTCATGCAAAAAAAAAAAAAAAAAAAGGTTTATGGTCCCCCTAGAAATGATCCTTCCTCAGGGTCTCTCTCTCTCTCACACACACACACACGGGCACACACACACTTATCATTCAATTCAAATGCAAAGGAAACAAGACAAAACGCTTCAAGTAATAAGACTGAAATAAAAAAAAAAAAAAGGACTCAAATTTCTAAATAATCCGTCACTCACACTGGGCAAATAAAGAGCTTAAAAATGTGTCCAATCTCTGGGGAGTTTGGCTTTCCAGTGTATTTACCGCTTTCGGCTTCAGGAAGAAATCTTTGTCTACAGTGGCAATAAAATATTCATTTGTTATGAAAATAAATAGGACAGTTTTCTCAGAGGGTGAAGATTTATAAAGACAGAGCGGCTTTGCCAATGACCTGGAAAAAGCAAAGAGAGAGAGAGAGAGAGAGAGGGAGAGAAAGTGCAGCAGTGTTCAGTACATAGGGTTCTCGACACTTTAAGTGGATGCATACATATTTCATAGAAGTTACTAAAGGTGAGATGGCAACGCGTGGTTTAAACAGAAACACGGAACATTCTAGAAACACGGAAAACACATCCAGAGCCCTTTGACACGGAAGGGTCGCTGGACTTCGCCGAACCGTGGAGTAAGCGTTTTTTTTTTTGTTTTTTTTTTCCGTGCGACGGACGCTCTTCGATCTGTGTGTCCGTCGAGAGACGCGCGCGTGGAAGTCCGGGCGTTGAAACGGCAAAAGTAAAAAGCGAATCTCATTTTCGTACTTTATGTCTTCAAAGTCGCTGGGAAAGCTTATGTTGATCCTCCTGTGGCAATTTATCATTTATGGTGCTATTAGGTATTCATGTAACCGTTTAAAATCACTTATGAATCATATATGGAGTAGAGAAGCCTCAGAACAGTAAGACTGATGGATTTAATGGGCAGAGAGAGAGAAAGAGAGAGAGAGAAAGAGAGAGAGAGAGAGAGGGGGGAGAGAGAGAGAGAGAGAGAGAGAGAGAGAGAGAGAGAGAGAGAGAGAGAGAGAGAGAGAGAAGGGGGGGGGGGGGGGGGGCTTCTGACCAGAGAAGATAAGCGGTTTCAGCCTCAAGAGTGAAGTGAAAAAAATTTGAATCATCAATTATATTCATCTTATAGAAATTCAAATATTCATCTCCATATTAGCAAGGACATTCGCGCCAGCTGCCGCCAGTTTAATTTTTTCTCAAGAGCGTAAGGGGTAATAACACTGAGTTTTGAATGAATGCATTTAAAGTTTCCTTACTGGTCATTTTGGAGATATGAATTCACTTCTTTTATCCTCTCTCACTATTGATTTACTCACTTGGTCATTTACTTGTTTGTGTATTCATGAATTTATTTATAATTTGCTGCGTGTTTTCCCATGTGCACAAGGCCAAACTAACCCAAGACAATTAATTATACCATTTCATTGGGATGTCCTTTAAGGACATGACTTCCTTTGAGACACACACACAAACACACACACACACACACACACACACACAGAAAGAGGGGAAAAGTGAACAAAAACTCTCTATGGTCAAGAATAACTCTTTTCCCAGACAACAAATTCAACCATTCTTCAGATACGCCTCCAAACCAACAGTCCTTAGCCGCTAACATAGGGCATTAACGTTATCTGATGGCTAATTCCGAGGCTAATGTAGCGACCATTAGATTAGCGTGATTGTATTAAAGAGCACTAAAGAGGTACGCGTTGGTCAGAACCGGGGCTAAGACGGGGTCGATGGTGAGCCCTGATTGGTGGGTATTGTGTAATGGGCTCCAGATGAGAGCAGTGGAGGGATGGAAATGACTAGCGCTGGGGGGCTACAAATAAACACGGTCCCAATGGCTCACTTCCCCTCTCCCCTGCAATTCTCACAGCAGAACTTCTACCAGAGAGAGAGAGAGAGAGAAAAGAAGGAAAAGAGAAGGAAAGGTTAAGAATGTCAGAGCCATAAGCTGTTGAAAGTGCCATTTTAATTCTTGAAAAGATGCAGATAAGTCACCGTTCGGCTAAGCGGTGGGATTAGCGTTGACTTCAATATTACCTCTGCCGCCTTCTAGTCCTTTCCGTGTGCCGTGTGCCTGTATCAGAAATCGTTCACGGCTGCTTGTCTTTGTCACAGATAAGATCAATCAGACACACATTTCTAATTATGTGTTTGAAAGTGTTTCAATATTTCTAAAACTTTTATAGACGTACTGTATTCTGACAGAGAGAGAGAGTTTGGACTGTATCGCTATATTTGTTTGAAGAGAGAGGTTGTCAGAGCCAACTGACTGGCAATTCCCTTTTTTGGAAATCCTTTTTTCGAGTTACAACCACACATAAAAGTACCCTCAGAAGTCAACTGCCCCACTGCAGGTAAACAGACAGCCAGTTGAGTAGCCAGTAGGGTACACTGCATCTATAGTTTAACTGACATATGCAGAGAATACAGATTAAAGTTTTTGTTTTGGCCTTTTTTTAATCATGACATTTTCTTAGTAATGCCTCTCATCAGAGCACAAGATGTATGCGCATGCTGTTTGCAGAAAACATTGCAAATGATTGGCACAGGGCCATAATAAAAACAAACAAACAAACAAAAAAAACACAACAACAACAAAAAACCCCCCCAGATAAAATAGTATGAGGACAAAAGTGGGGCCAAGGCCCAAAGACAAACAGCCATCACTGTACCAGAAATTAGGATTTTTTTTTGTTTTGTTTTTTCAAATACAGTTTACAAGTGAATACAAAAGACTAGCCAACACTGTACTGTTTCCTTCCCTCCAAAAAAAAGAGGCATTTTCCAATTCAGAGTGGCTTGTATCCTGTAACTTTGAGGGGTATAATGAATATTCTCCTCTCCCCCTGACACGTATACTCCTTTAGCCGTTCCAATACTTTATGTTCGCGTTTGACGTGGTTCTCGTACACAGAAGCTCATAGCTCAGACTAGCGTAATTCAGTGCAAGACATTCAGCAGAATGGGAGCCATAACTCCTGTCCTCTCCTGGGGCTTTTTCTTCCCCGGAGTGGAAGGAAAGGAGCTTGTAGATCACACTTTATGAGTGACCTTCAGTTCCTGCTCAGTGCTGTAATAGAGGTCGTCCATAAAGCAGCCATTTTGTTTCTAACTTTACTGATTATCTGGAATTTTTTCTCTTTTTTTTGAGTTTATGTTTCATTTTTTTGCTCTCAGGGATGGTTACTGCTCTAAGGCCTTTTTGGGGAAAGGAGTCTATAAAGCATTTGCTGCATTTTCTCTGTATTAGATTTCAAAAGGGATTGTTCTCAAAAGTTGTAAAGAAAGAAAGAAAACTGTTGGTTTTTTTTCTGTACTTAAACAATCAAACACAAACATACAATCCCTCTCTTAGGTTACTGTTTGTCTTGTATAGGTACAAAGACAAAAAAATGTATTAAATTTTTCATTGATTTTTGAAACTCATCGGTGGCAAGGGGAGTCTTATTTGAAGATGAATCATTAAAATAAGTCAAGACATCTCAGTTGTGCCAACCATGCTGTCTGGGGTTGTAGCACCATTGGCCACATTCTCTGGGGTGGATAAGTTGGCCAGAGAGACAGGCAAACTGGCATGGAGACTGGATCTCAAGGTCATGCTATGCCTTTGACTTCACAGTGAACACCAGATCTCAAGGTCACGCCATGCCTTTAACTTCACTATGAACACTGGATCTTAAGGTCACGCCATGCCTTTGACTTCACAGTGAACACCGGATCTCAAGGTCATGCCATGCCTTTAACGTCACTGTGAACACTGGGTCTCAAGGTCATTTAACTTCACCATGAACATTGCATCTCAAGGTCATGCTATGCCTTTAACTTCACTGTGAACACTCCTTGGCTGTTATAGGTGAGACTGAAACAAGGCTTCATGCTTTGGCATCATACAGGTCCATTTCAGCGATTTCGTCTCGGTTGTTCATTTGTCAGTGTGGTTGTTTGGATACGTAATATGACCAATGTTGTTTTCATTTGTTTGTTTGTCTTACTGTTTACTTTTCCAAATCGGGTAATAATGTCGCTGCAAAACCTTTCGCTTACTGATTATGCAGAAACAGCTTGATGTCTTGTCTTGAAGACCAGTCATGAAACACGTTTTCTGCCTTTTGTGCTGAGTAATTTTTTTGAAAAACGTTACGAGGAAAAATGTTACAAACAAAAGCCGAGGATTATAATGCGCCTGCAGGTCAAAAAGGGGCGAACGATCTTTTCAACACCTTCCTGGATAAATGTTGTATTACTTCAACATATTGTGAAACTCAATGCGTGGGAACATACAAATAAATAGATAAACAAATAATTAAACAAATAAATGAATAACACACGGGTGGTTCTATACATAATCAGCCCTTATTCACTGCAAAAGAGGTGAGTGTTGTCTGAAACTCAAAGAGACTCAAACAACAGGGTTCGCGTTGGATCCGTTTCGCATAGCAACGCAAGGCTGAAATCTTACATTGGTTGCATCAGCGGTCTGTCAGAGGTCCGTCCCCACAGTGCAGAGGTCTGTCCTACACCCTGGATTCGGGGTTCGGGGTTCTCGTCTACGCTCTCCGGCTGCGGACAAACGTTCTAACGTCGTCCGTCTGTCACCCGTCCCACGTCCGTCTGTCACCGCTCACTGTTGGCCAGTCGCCGTTGTCCATTTAGCGCCGTGTATATCAGCGACCGGATTGTGTTGCGGCAGGACCGCACGGCTCGTTGTTTGAAGAGATGTAGCTGACTGGTTTTCTCAAATGTTGGGAGGGGGGGTGTTTATTCGTTTCACGCACCTGAAGGGAAGTGCTTGGTCTGTAATGGGGAGATTTGTAAGAGGTCAGGGGTGATTGGTCATTCCATGTCTGGGGAGAAAAAAAAAATGGGAAAGAAACAAAACCAAAATAACACTCTTGTACATTGGTAAAGTTGTTGTCATGGTAAAATTGTGCGAATCCTGTATCTTTACAGTGGAATACTTCGATATCTGCATGTGGTATGAACTTGGGTTGTACAGAGGATACAACACAAGCATATTAGTAGTCGCTTCACCATAAACCAAAAAACATATATCAGTCATCCTCCATAGTTAGCTAACAAGCTAGCGACACGACTGCGTACGTGGGATCGTCTAGCATCGAGTTGCATCGAGGTACAGTTTAGAGCCACAAAGCCTCTAACGAACTCTGATACGTTTTCAATTTATATGCAAAACATGGGTTTTTCGACGTTGTTTTACTGAAGTCTCGGGCTTTTGTTCTCACTGAATGGATTCCATCAGAAACAGTTAACACTTCTGTATCAGATTGGTGGGAAAGCAGTTAGTTGCTTGGCTAAGCAGAAAAACACCATTTTGTGCGTTTGTCAGAAGCACCTTAGCGGAGGTTAAACGGCTAAAGTGTGGCCGACGGTACCTCTTGGTTGTGTGTAACTGATTTCATTAGATTTGGTGTGAATTTAAGAGTAATTTCTCAAGTGATAATACAGTGACTGCTACTTCTGCCTCTCAGAAATTGTATATTATATAGGTGTGTGTGTGTGTGCATGTGTGTGTGTGTATGAGGGAAGTTGTAACGGGGGAATGCTTATCTGTTTGAACCCAGGCATACCAGTTGATTGACAGTAAAGGATTGCCTAAGTATGAAGTGAGCGTCAAGTTGACTTTTCTTTTTTTTTTTTTTTTCTTTATCCTGTCAGAAACATCAAGGAAAGCATGTCTGCTTACACTTTCACCGCCAGATAGTTTGGTGAGCCGCCAGGTCCTATCAGCCAGGTAGAGAGAGGGGGAGAGAGAGAGAGCGAGAGAGATAGAGGGAGAGGGAACAGGAGAAAGAGAGAGAGAGAGAGAGAGAGAAGGCATCAGATGGAAACATCCCTTTTTGGCATCTGTAGTGGTCTTTCTTTTTCTGGCCTTTCATCAGTCTGTAGCTGTAACATGTTTTTTTCTGTCTGTTTTTTTGTTTCTTTTTTTGGCAAAGGTGTGTCTTTTCTCTCTCTCTCTCTCTCTATGCCTCTAAGTATTCTTGATGGGACTTTTTTTGACAGTTCTTTCTTCTTTTATCAGTCTCTCTCTCTCTCTCTCTCTCTCTCTCTCTCTGTCTTTTAGCAAAGGTGTTCTTTTATTTTTCTTTGGTTCTCGATGGAGCCTGTCATCCCTCCTCCACTTCTCTTCTGCTCTTTGAGTTCAGCTGTTGCTTTTCTTTCACTCCCTCCTTTTTTTGACGGAGCTGTCGTTTTCCTCCTTCGTTTTTCTCTCTCTACCACTTTAAGTTAACCTGACACTTTTTCTCTCCCCTCTTTTATGTTCTCTGTCACTTTCGGTCTCTCTCTCTCTCTCTCTCTCTCTCACTCTTTCCGATAACTTGGCAGATTTTCTTTCTTTCATTCTTTCTTTCTTTTTCGGATAGTGAGCCTGTAGCTTTTTTTCCCCCTCTCCCTCTCTCTCTCTCTCTCTCTCCCACATATTGAGTCTATCTGTCACTTTCTGTCTTTATCTCTCTACGGGAACGTGCTGGCTTCGCTCCCTCCGTTTCATGACATGCTATGGAGAATCAGGCCCCCAGTTATGGTCCTAGTGAAAATCAGCTATTCTGTTCATCTGTGACAGTATAAAAGAGAAAGAAAATGAAAAGAGAGAGAGAGAGAGAGAGATCACAACCTCAGCGTGTGTTTGACGGTACACAAATGCTTCCACAGCGGTAGAACATAGGGATGGTAAAAAAAAAAAAAAAAGTTTTAGATAATTTAACAGTTTTTGTAATGACCATAAATGGTCAATTTACACATGTAACACTCAAAACATAAGAAATATAGAGAGTGCATCCTGCTCATGTTTCACAAATGTGTTTCCAATCAAGCTTGTTAAATACTCAAGCTTTTTCTTGGTTGGGGGAGGGGGGGGTCATCATTCATGACCTGTTTATCAAGATACGCTCGGTCGCATGCTCTAAATCACGTGTCTCTAAACGGGTATGTCATTTGGCACAATTCCTCACTTGGAATGAACTCGTGTTTTTGAAACCGCTAAGATATTTAGTCTCTGCTGGGAATGGGGAAGGTCGAATTCATTGGTTTGAGATGGGTGGAGATGTTTTTTTCTGAAACATGTACAAGGATTATCTCAACGAGTTGGCAGGAACGATGTTGACACACATAACGGACTTACAGCCAGAACTACCGAGTTCCAAAAAAGACGTAATGAGCAACGTTTCTGTTACCAGGGCGATTTTCGCGAGGGGCGTTCACGTTCCGTCGCTTTGCAAAGGTCCGTTTTTTCCATGATTCAGCTGTGTAGAGCTCCATAATCAAACCTAATCAGCCCTCGATTTTTTTGCCAATAGCGAAAGCTACAAATGAGATTTTGTTTTACAATGTGCACGTGTTTGAGAGTGTCTTGTTGAAGAAATGTAGGTCAGCGCCGGCAAGCGCAACGTCGAAAATTTTTCGGAACTTTTTTTTTTTTCCCACCTTTTGACGGAAGAGTGGAGAGGGCATTTTGTGAAGCAGTCGGATATCTTGATCCAAAGGTCAAAAGTGCCCAATTAGAGAGCGATGAAAAAAGACTCTTATTCTATAGACTTTACTTTTGCTTGAACTAAAACTAGCCAGCTGACTGAGACACGCGATGCTTTTCAGTTCTGTTGATGTGTGACGCACGTACGCGCGTCCGCGCGCGCACACACACACACACACACACACACACACACACACACATACACACACAGCCTGGTTGGATTAATGAACACACTAAATGCACTTGTCAGGTTCTTCATCACAGTGAATGCTGTGGTTTGGTGGTCATTAAATAAAACACATCACTTTTTATTTCATTTCAGCCTACACAAAATAGAAGAAAAAAAAAAGCCAAAACTAAAGAAAGAGAGACAAATAAAGTGATGATAACTTTGCTATCGGCGGTGCTCAGGGTCTTAATGACAGACATAAAAATGAGAGTAACATTGTTTCATTGCTCTAAATAAGAGAAAACACCAGAAAAAGAAAAAAAAAAAAGGGAAAATTATCCAGTGATTGTTTATAATAAGTCGAGCTGCATGTATGGCTGTGTTTAACATTCTTCTGGAAAAGCATGTCTGACAGAGACATAAAATTTCTTTGGAACACACTTCAAAACCTCAACATTTTCCATTCTAATGCCAGTAAGCTACAATTTATCCAAAGAACGTGAAGAATGTTTCAACGACAAACATTCTGTTCTTCTTTCACACAGGAAGTGACCAACCGAGGGGGGGGATTACACACACAGATGGATTGGGGTGCATCACTGTTTCCCAGAACACAACACACACACACACACACACACACACACGCATGCACAACTCTATCCTCTAATGCATTACCTATCACTCCTTTTATCATAAACTTATGTCTATACTGACCCATCAGACCTGACTCCTTTTAGCTTGTACATTGGTTTAGCACTTCATTGTAATACTCAGCACATGGTGATTTATATCACTCATGGCCCACTCTGTCCTTTCTCCTTACAATTACTTGCGTGTGTATGTAGCCTGATAATGAACTTAGCAGTGCTTGCACTTAGACAGCAATCAGCTCCTCACTGGCTATTTGCTTGAATAAATATAAATGTGAAATGTGTACACAAACACACACATGCACACGCACACACACACACACACACACACACAGGTCTGGTCACAGACGTACATTACTGTCTGTAATCGGTGCACAAGCATTGACGATACCATGACGTTGAAATCCATGGTTACATAAACCTCGGTATGTATTTGTAAGGACAAAGCGCATGTACCTACAACATTAGCTTAAAATCGCAGGAACATTGAACATACAGACACATACAGTTGCATTTTCACTGTCTTTTTCTTACCCTCTCTCTCTTTTTTTTTTTTTTTGTGGGAGTTGACACCCAAAGGTCATGGGACTTCCTGGAGAGGATACGTCCCAGCATCTCGTCTTCTCTCATCTCTTCACCAGTCCCATCAAGTGTGTGTGTGTGTGTGTGGGGGGGGGGGGGTACACACACACACACACACAAAAAAGTCACCATAAAATCTCCAACCAACAAAAATAAACATCCGCTGTCTCTGTATCCTGATGAGATGCATGTGTGCACATGTTCTATATTTAGCTGTCGAGCGTTCCCAAAGTTAAAGTTTAGAGGAAGGGGGCATGAAAAGCAGGTTCATTTCCTGACACCCCCCCCCCCCCCCTCTCTCTAGTGAAAGCATATTTTCATTCTGCTGAATGCTGGAAAAAAAAAACAAAGTTTCTTATTTTAGAGTCTAGCTTTTTGGCCGTTGGTTAAAGATAGCTTTATCGACCCAAGTCAGGCAAGGACAAGTGAAGTTACAATTTCTGCCTGAATTACAACTACATGGCTGTTATATAATCTTTTTTATTTATTTATTTTTTTTTTTCATTTTTGTTGTTAGGGAGTCCCAGAGATTTCATTTTTTTAAGATAAAGAAATAGAATGTTATCAGAGGGAAACAGATAAATGAATTACAAACCTTATTATTATTATTATTATTATTTTTTTAAATCTAATTTTACGAGGGAGCATCAAATCACAAACAAAATGCTGAAGAATTTGTTGTACAGTAGATGTGAACAGGCCACAACAGTCTTTTATCACCCCCCCCCCCCCCCCCCACATCCCAGTAGAATTGGTACGACCCACAAATGAACTCCCTCAAATAGAATCTGCTACACTGCATTCCGGAATTTACCAGACACCATACATTCCCAACAACAAGGAGGAGGGGTGGGGGTGAAAAAGCAACATTTCATGCTTTTCTTGAATATTCCACAGAGGGAGTTTGAGACCATGTAGCCTTAAGCATACCGAGCCATAAGGACCCAAGACGTCATGGTAGAGGAGGCGTGTGTGTGTGTGTGTGTGTGTGTGTGTGTGCGTGCGTGTGTGTGTGGCCATTCAACATGAACAAAAAAGTGCCACGGCCGCTCCACTTGTCCACCCCTTGGCTTTTTAATTACGTTTCCGCGACAACCCTGAAACAATGGTTGGGCAAATTACCGAAAGAAAAAAAAAAGAACTACCCAAAGAGTTTTTTTTTCTTTCTTTTTTTTTCTGTTAACCTAGGTCAGTATTTTTTATCATGTGTTCAAAACACTCGGCTCACAAAGCCCTGACGCAAAGAATTAGACTTATTATCAGAGCTTGGAAAACGAGAAAGAGAGGGAGAGAGAGAGAGAGAGAGAGAGAGAGTCAGTCATTTAGTATCAGAGAGATGTAATGCAGCTAAAATGATCACACTTGAGTCCATTAGCGGAAGGAAAATGCATCATTCCCTGCGATACGGAGCGGCTTCCTCTATTTCAAGAGGCCCATGGTTTCCTTTTGCAGTGTCATATTTAAAAAAAAAAAAATCATATTTTAGACCTGTAAGAGGGAAGTTTATCATAATTAGAGTGTCGTAGAGGAATGGAGATATGCCAGCTTTAGCGGATAATGAGAATAGCGGAGGAAGAAAAAAAAGAAAAGCGTTAACCCGATGAGTCATAGGTTTTAAAGGAGAAACAGCACTAAACACACGAAAACCGTCGACAAATACGCATTGACGTTAGCGATGGCATTTCACCGCGTCGTTAGCGTTAACGCCTTTTGAAATTCACGTGTAGTCGTGAAAGTGTGGTTCGAAGAAAGACATGTTTTCAGTATCTTTTAGAGGATGATACATTTACGATCTGAACAGGTTGACCACGTTCTTCTAACAAATGTCAATGTGTTTACACACATTCTCATGGCATTTCCGTTTCTATGAATAAACTAGCTTTGTCTGAAAGCATAGCTGAATACATAACCTCATGCATTCTTGTATGAGGTCTCTTTCAGTGATAAAAAAAACCCCAAAAGGCAGAAAAAGCGGATCTGAACATTAAAACCACAGAAAGTGACAGTCCGTCTTCAAAACCAGATCTTGAAACATTGTCTGTGAATATCAGTGTTCAATCTTTTCTTTTCTTTTCTTGATTTTACATGGCTTTCCCATGTATACGCTTGCACAGTCACCAGAATACACTTAGTTATTACCCCCCCCCCCCCCAACACTGTCACTTCACATACCCAGTAAAACTTTAATCACCACAACTGGCTTTACGCATTTTTACCCAAAAATCTGAAGCACTTTCATTGGGTCGTGACCGATGAAAATTCCTTAGACCAGTATAAAAATGTCAAACTGATACCCCTCCCTACTTATGGAATCATTCTCTCCCTCTCTCTCTCTCTCTCTCTCTCTCTCACATACACACACACACACACACACACACACACAGAGACACACACACACATTTCAAACAAAAGGCCTAAATTTAAAGAGTGACAGAAGTTGCCTTTCTGCATGCGACGGACACACCAGTCCATCTGCAGAGTCAATGTTTATGGGGGTAATGATGTGAAAGTGAATGGAGTGGTTTTTAGAAAAAAAAAACACAAAAACCCCAGACCAAATGGTCCTGTCCCCGTCGCCGTGTCATTGGGCTTTGTTGCCATGCAGTAGCATGCCCAATCAAACAGCATCATACATACAAAACCAATGGGAGCGGTGACAGGGGGGCGTGGCCGGGGAGGGGTGTCCAACCTGTTAGTGGCTGGCTATATGAAAACAGATGTGGGTTAGAAAGTGAAGGGAAGGATAGAAAGAGGGAGAGAGGGAAAGTGTGTCTGTGTATGAGAGAGGAGAGAGAGAGAGAGAGAGAGAGAGACACATAAATGGATGGTGGATGTCTTTCTCTCTCTGGTTTGCATCTGTCTGGAGTGATGGAAATGAAAGAAGCCAGACAGAAAAGTGAGTGGTCCCATTTTGTTTGTGTGTGTGTGTGTGTGTGTGTGTGTGGTTTTGTCTCATTTCCTAAGTGCTTTGGTTTCACTAAGCAATCACATTGCCCACGTTGGACCAGATGCTTGTCCACCATGAATACACATACACACACACACACATACACAAACAAAGATAGAAAGACAGATACTCTATAATTTATGAGAACTCTTCTGCAAAAAAAAAAAAAAAAAGAGAGAGAAAAAAAATCACTACAATTCAAAACTGAAGATCTGCAGAGAGATTTTTGGGAAGGTTTTGAGTTTTGGGGGGGGGGGGGGGGGTTAGGGATGTCGCCCCAACGCCAACAATGAAAAATAAAATCTTATGCAATCTACTGAAAGAGACCTGTTCAGCCATTCAACCATCAGGCATCTCTTCAGAGTAGCCACTGCAAAAATATAAAAATAGTAACTCTTTTTAGTATTGGCCCATAATGACTTCAGGGTAAAGAGGCAATAGAAACACACACACACACACACACACACACACACACACAAGTAGCTGTCAGGGGTGGATAATTAGCTGTTGCTCTTTAGTAGGGGGCGGAGACGCACCGAGGAGAGGGACCTGCTAGCCTCTTTTGTCCTCTTTTTGTGATGTCATATGGATCGCACCCCCCCCCCCCCCCCCCCACCCCCACCCCTCTGGCCCCCTCCTTCTCCCGCTCCTTCTCCTCCGGGCCCCCCCCCCCCCCCCCCCCCCCCCCGCGCTCTTTTCTGACACGGCCGCAGGTTTCTTTACATTCGTCGCGTCCCCATGTATTCATTGGGATCGTTGGCTGACCCGCCCGCTTTTGTGTTGGGGTGAAGCCCCCCAACCTCTCACAGTGGTCCACTCTCCCAGTCACCATATGGCTTCTTTGGGGCGGTCCCTCCACAATAGAGAGAGAGACAGAGAGAGAGAGAGAGAGAGAGAGGGAAATGAAACATAAAGTGATGAAAAAGGAAAAGAAAAAAAAAAGAAGCAGGAAAGCTTTCAGCACATGAAATTGATTTAAGTCATTTTTTCTTTTTTTCAAACTGCCAGGAAAGAAGAAAGGAAAGATCAGAAAAAAAAAGGGAGAGGGGGGAGACCAAAGAAAAGGGGAAAAATGAGAAAATGAGAGGATTTGAAGCCGTGCGCGTTAGAGATGCGGTATTACATTCAACCTGGCTCTTCAAATTCTCCTCTTTTCTCTGATCACTGGTTATTATCATCATCATCATCATCATCACTGTAACTGAAAAGTGTTCTATTTCACGAAGAGCAATAATTGACGTTTTTTGTTGTTACCCTTATAGCTATGCGCATAGCCACGTTCTGAAAATCAAGCAATATTCATATAGTCTAGTGTGAACGGCTAGACAACACAGTGTCTCTTCCATCCTAGGACTTACGGCTACGCGTGAGCAGATATCAAAACAAATTCACTGTCTATGAATGCTTATGAAGTCCATGTGACAGCTTATGAAGCAGTTACAGAACGTCTAAAATTTCAGATTTTCCAGATGATCTGGCCCTAACTGGAGTTTCATTCTCCGTCAGTGTCTCCACAGGTTTTGGCTGTTCCATGGCCACAAGATAGTTCCTGTTAGTTCCACTGGAGAACCAAAGTGTCTCCAGAGGTTTCGGCTGTTCCATGGCCAAAGGATAGCTCCTGTTAGTTCCACTGGAGAACCGAACTAACGGTGAATGTGCCTGTCGTGATCAGGTTTGCTTACTCTGGGTTGGGACAACATTACACTGTCAAACGGGTCTGAAAGTCTATTGTGGAAAAACTTTGTTTTAGAACTTGTTTCTGAGTGGAAACCTGTTCTCTGACTGGTGTATAGGAGAGTGTGTTATTGCATTGTACACGACGTATGAGGTCTATATGTATGACATATGACACCTGAAAAAAATTTAAACAAAAGTCATTCAGTAACCTAAGGATGCCCCCCCCCCCCCGATACACACACACACACACTGTATGCTCACACACACATGTACACACACACAGACACACGCCCCGTATGTTCATACACACACACACTCACACACACGTGTGCGGCACATTCGGGTTACGATCCCGACCCAGTTACGTCAGCTCTTGTCGGCTCAAAAAAGGCGGGAATTCGCACTTTTTTTCTTTTCTGCCCCCCTTTTTTTTTTCCCCTTCTCCTCCTCGAGCTCCTTTAGCAGCCGGAGTCGCAGGTGAGAAAAGGCTTTAAACGCTGGCGTAGCTTTGCGCTTTTTTGCTCCTTGTTCTTTGGGCGCCACGGAAACGGGTGCCACGGAAACAAAGGCTCGTTAATGAGAAGTGCTAAACGCAATACACACGCAGATCTTGCAGCAGCCTCCTGACTGCAGTTGAGAGGGAGGTAAAGAACAGAGAGAGAAAAGGAGAGAAGAGAGAGAGAGATAGACAGAGACAGAGAGAGAGAGAGAGAGACTTTATACAGAGAAAACAAACCCCTGCCAACCACTCTCTCTGATCCTTACAAGAAACACATACCAAAAGGAAAGATCTGATAGTACATTCTCTTCTCACCATTATAAATCTGTTCTACAAGATGGAATACATGCAGAGTGTCTGTCAAGCAAAGTTACGGCAATAAATGTCAGAATTTCTTCCACATGAGTTATTTTAGAATATGTTGTGAAATGTGATATATATATATATATATGTTTTCTTTTTCTTCTTTTTCTCTTCCCTGCAACACACGTTGGAAGGATTTATTCAAATTTCCTTACAAGGCCTTGCAATTTTCAGAGGAAAGGCAGGTGGACTGCTACCTCTTGAAACACTTCAGATAAAAAATATACATGTATGTGTGTATAAAAAATATATATGCCCTTGGTACTGGAAAAGAATGACTAACTTCAATGAAGCTTAAATCAAATCCATATAACCTGCCACTTAAACAGTAGTCATAGATTCTTAAGCAGCAACTAATTTCAACATTTATTTATTTATTTTTTTTCAAGGCACCCTGTAGGGTCACTGTGCCCTTGGAAACATTAAATACCGACTTTCACTCTCACTGTCTCTCTCTCTCTCTCTCTCTCTCTCTTTCTTTCTTTCTTTTTTTCATCCTTTTCTTTTTGGAGGTAATGGGGTATTCAGCGCAGAAGGTCTAATTTGACTCTCCCTCTTTCTCTTTTCTTCGGCGTTAATTAACGCGGCTAGCGTCTAATCGCATTCTCAGCACCTTGCTCTATCTTAATGAGACTGAGGGGGAGATCTTTACCTCCCACATAGAAGGAGGAAGAAGAAGGTGAAAAAAAAATGAGAGTGGGGAAAAAGAAAGAACGCTATCTATCACTTCTCAATCTTCCTCTGTCCCCCTTTTTATTTTCTCTACTCGTTTGAACCGCTAATCTTTCAACTCAAGTGGCTAAGAAAACATTTGTTATGCAGGGGGAGGGGTTCTGGATTCTAGGGGTCATCATTGGAGACTCAGAACTAGGGGGCCTGTCATTGTTAAGACCACAAAGTGTGTCAGAATGCAGACCCCCCCCACCCCCCCACCCCAGACCAACTCTTCATTAGCATTAGCTCACCACAACTGAGGGTATGTGGCAACGCTAGTACTGCTACCCTGCAGCCTGTGTGTCGTTCAGAAACAGACTGATTGAATTTTCATAGTTTGTTTGTTTAATGTAGTATTAAATATTATCTTATTAGAACTTCCTTAAAACAAGGCTAAACAATCTGGTGAAACATTTTAGTAAGTAAACAGGATAGGTTATTTGGACAGAAATTTTGGGGGGGCTCAGTGCTAATGCTATCACTGGATTTTACCTCAAAAGCAAAACATATGAAGGCCACATAAGTGCAACAGAGCATAACAATGGTACATATCAATTTAGTGATTAAAATATATGTGTGTGTTTAATGGACTACAGACATTCAGAAATCATCAAAATATATGCTTTTAAGACAGTTTTTTGATAATATGTTGAGCTGGTTTGATAATGTATGTTTGATTTTCTTTGATAAAACTCACTGGTTTTTAATTTACATGTTGTTCAACTACGTGACCATTGTGATAGCCTCTTTTGTTCTTTTTCTTTTTGTTTATGAAGATTTTTTTTTTCTTTGAAGCAATTCTTTTCCTGAACTAAAGGTCTTTTCATGCTGGTCGGTATGTTTTGAATGTGAGATGAGAGAGTAATCATTTTTCATATGTGTAGTCACTGAGTATGATGTTGAACCATCAATAAAGTACTGATTTTGATTGTCCTCCTGGTACTTTCCATTCTGTATATCTGTATGGTTTTTGACTGTAATTTAGAGGTAAAGTAATGAGTAGTGAGATTATGAGTAATGAGTGACATAATCCCATTATAGTTTGAGAGAAGTAATCTGTAATCTGTAATGGATTATTTTACTTTCAGTAACCACCCCAACACTAGTTAAGGTTCTTTACGTCAGCCTGTGGTGTAGTGAAAGCATCTACTAATGCTCTCTAAATGCTAACATCATGCTAATATCATCACAGTACAATCTGTATGAGGCCTCTGTGTAACCACCCAGAATATGCTAACGTTATCAGACCCCGGCATCTGTTAGCTGAAGATCTCAGTTGTATTGCTGATAGAAACAGTTACGCCATTATCTTAGCCATCATCAGGATAGGCTGGCTTGGCTACCGTGGCAACCCCTATCAAATCTCAGCATCTGCCGACCAGATCTGTCACTTATCAGTTGCCGTGGAAATGCCACAAGTAGAGCAGAGGTTGGCCAGGAGGGATGAGGGAAGATAACAAAAATGGCAACCTTATCGGGAAGCATCTTATCAGCGACAACCCTGGACCGCGCACAGACTAATTGGAAATTTACAACCGCGGCAACGTAATGGCGCTAACATCACGGATACTCTGTCTAAATTGAAGAAGGAAGGGGGGGGGGGGGGGCAGTGGTGGTGGTGAGGGGTTCATTCAGTCTCGTCACAGTTTTTTTTTTTTTTTTTTCTTACTGGGCTTTAGAAAGGCTGCAAAGCTAATGTCTTTTGGCCCTATGTTCTTGTTGTTGTTTTTTGTTGTTGTTGTTTTTGGTTTTTTTCGCGTGCCGTTTCGGTGAATTAAAAAACAGCGGGGAAAAAAAAAAAAGGAGTCACTATCTGATCCCAGATCTGTTTTGCTGGAGTCAGAAGGCAGCTGGACTCATATCATTTATGTTAACCCTACATACAGGAACAAAGATACCTCATCTCTCTATGCGTGCATGTATCCATTTCTCTACTTGTACCAGATTCAAGTATTTGTTGCTCTGCCAACTGTTCAGCCTATGAGCCGCACGTCGAAAATATGTCGCAGCCGTCGGCTGGAAATTCAATAAAACCCAACAACATTATTCAGATAGAAATGGAATAGACCACAATATGAAAATTTGCCAAGATATATATCAAACGCATTCCACGTAATGATACCATAGTTTATGGTATAGCGTTGTTATTAGAGTGATAGATGAAAGTATGACACAGCTCGTTAACGCATTAGTGCGTCATTTTATAGAACCTAATGTTTCTGTTAGTTTGTAAAACACGCATAATATTCAATTCATGTTTGCAGCGAAACGCATCATTTGTAAGGACGCGGACAGCAGCTCCGCGGTTTAGGTTACATTTGTTTTTCCGTGTGATCTGAAATCACTACAGGCAAAGACCAAAAACTCCCTCCGTTGTACTGTGGGAATCTATTATACCATAAATAAATCAGTCACCTGGTACAAGTTCAGTTCTTCACGTAACAAAGAACAAATGTAATCTCTATATTTTACCCTCTGAAGCTCGACAGACAAGACCAAACACGCTTCTCCATGACAGCTCTTTTTCACGTTTCGCACAGGCAACAGCTCCATAAACTGCAAATATGAAAATCTCTGAAAGCTCTCTGTATTCAATGTGCTGTCTTAGAATTCGATTAATTGCTCGTTAGTGAGATAATTAGTATGCATCTCTGCGTAATTAGTTTCTGACAAGATATTGATTGATAAGTGAATATGGTTTTTCACAGTGCTTTGTTAGTGGGTGCCTGTGTTGAGGCTGTCAAGACTAATAAGTCTACAATTAATTAAGAAACATGGCAGTAGAAATGATGAATTTCGCATAATGATTTCCTTTCTTCATGACTCGTATCACATCTAACTGTTTTTTGGGGTCTTTTTGTACTATAACTTTCAAATACTCCAAGAGAGTTTTTTATAGATTTATAACATGCAGGACACATTCACTCTCTCTCTCTCACTATCACTACCACACTGACAGGCATACTTGCTTTGAAGGAAAAGAGGATGAGAGGGTCAAAAGGTCAAGTTGTTCTTTTCTGTGTTTCCTGCAGAAAAACTCCTAACCACTATATACCTCCAATGCTTGTCATTTAATGTGAGAAAATACACACACACACACACATGCATGCGCACACACGCACACACATACACATACACAAACACAAGCACGCATACACACACACACACACACACAAACACATGCACACATGCGCGCGCACACACACAAACACACACACACACACACACACATACACAAACATAAACACACACATGCACACAAACCTGAACGAATAACACAACCCCCCCCATCCTCCACACACACCACTGGAAGGATTTGTTCATTTTCAGATTACTCAAAAAAAAAAAAAAACCCACCACCCACCTCCTGAACCACTCACACACACCCACGCCATGGTTTCCACGGAAATGGGTCGAAATCAGAACCATGTGGGTCCACGGCAGCCCGCCAGTGTGAGCCAGTCTCTCCTATTCCGCAGCTGTCCTGCCCCCCGTACCCTTTATGGACCGTAAATCTACCTCAAACAAACCAGACCCCCAAAAAACACACCACCCGGGATACCCCTAAAACCTTCAGCCTTCCAGTCGCTGGGCGAAGGGTCTGCCTGGTTTTTTTTTTTTTGTTTTTTGTTTTTTTGTTTTTTTTGCAACATCTGACCAAAAGCGCCCTCGGCTAGCATGTGCTGTTATTTTTTTTAAAAAACTCCCGTTCTGTCGGTAATCGCTCCCCATAGCATAATGAAAGGTAATGGAAAGCTTTTTTTTTGTGTGTGTTATTCTGAGAGCAGGGCTTGATTTAAAGGAGTCACACTTTTGAAGAACCAGTTCATTTAAACCTCATGCGCACCAAAGAATTCCTCAGTTCCCAGTCTAAATAGGCAATTTCAAACAAAGGGCAATTAAAGACATGCACCAAACACGGTATCATTTGGTAAAAAACGTAACTTGACGACTGAATTTCTAAAACATCTAATTATGTTTCAAAGAGAATCAACACTTGTATGTAAACTTCTGCGAATACATACTTTAATGGCTTCAGAATTTTATCACAATAGCACCATTACGGGGTCTCACTACGGCATAATGAAGGACTTGTAGCTGTTATTATAGATTATATTGAAATATAAAGCATTAAATATGCTGGGTTTGTTGTTTTTGTTGTTGTTGTTTATATGTCTGTGCTTGGTGTTAACACCCTAAGTGTGTTGTGGCCCAGTTAAAACACTGTCAGCCATTGTGTTTGGATGTCTTAATCAAAAAAAACATTACTGTAACGCCTCTCTCATTAAATTTCATCCCGGGTTTTGTCTTTGGTTCTGCGGTAATCTCCTTCGGACAAATTAGCTGTCAATCATTGCCTGTAAATACGTGCTTTAAAGCATCAGAAGAATCACAAGAAACGACAGTCGCAGTTTAACGCCTCAACGTGAGAAATAGTTTTTCTCTTTCGCCGCCTCATTATAATCGACTCACCTCCTTTGTTTTTCCGCCGGTTTTTTTTTCTGTCTTATTTAATTCAAGGTGACTGTTGCAGATATGAACCAAGGGCCAACGGCTTTGGGGGGGGGGGGGGTTGGATTGACAAACGCGATAGAGGACGAGACAAAGCCAGTTCGCTCTTTTCTCATCAGCCCCCCGGTTGCTCTCGGTAAAACCCATAGTGTAGCGTTCACAACAAACAGGCCACCTCAACTACAGGAAGACTTGTCTGTTGTGATCACTCATGTGCCGTAAGTGACGAGCGACATGTTAGTCACTACCTAGTTATGAAACAAGGCCACGAAGAATGGACCGCATAGCGTTGACTCACAACATAACACAGCAAAGAGAAAAGAGAGGGAACGGAGTGTGTGAGAGAGAGAGAGAGAGAGAGAGAGAGAGAGAGAGAGAGCAGGTCCATGCAGGGGTGCCAGAGGACTGGAACTGTAATGAGAAAGGAGAGGAAAATGGAGGAGAGAAAACGGAGTGAATGAAAAGAGGAGAGGTATATGACAGAGGAGGAAAGAGCCTCCTTATTTGTCAGACCTCAGGTGAACTGGTTCTTTGCAGTACAGTGACAAATTGACTTTGCTAAACAATATTTTAAACAATGACATTTGTGATGTAAGGAGGATCCCTGTACAATTTATAAAATGATGTAAGATGAACAGTCTTGTCTGGGAACAGATATAGGCTATTAATTTACCACTCATTTTCAGTTTCTGTAACATATAGATAGATAGATAGATAGATAGATAGATAGATAGATAGAGAGAGAGAGAGAGAGAGAGAGAGAGAGAGATAGATAGATAAAGATATATAGATATATTATTGCTGGCTTGCATTTTGATCTATGTTTGAAATCAAATGTTGTAATACATTTTAACTGAAGATAATACCCTTTGATCATTGTTCCGATACATTTTATACTTAAGAGGGTGTCCTAGATATTCATTCCCTGTGTTAGAGCGACTTCATCAATTAGACTCCTCTAACAGTACTGTAGGTTGTTGCACTTACAGACGTCTCGTGACAGGGGCTATTGGCATACTTGTCAGCCATAAAAGTACACGAAGTCTTTCACTACTACGCTATAAATTTGTCGCCCTCCGGTTGACACAAATCTCAATATGCTCCTTCTAAGCGTGCGGTCTACATGTATCACCCGAGCGAACAAGCTCCTGAGCTCTTGTTATTCAAAACCACATTCGGTTCCAGCGGCTCATACGGGTAATAAAAACCCATTCCTACAAGTGAAAGCAGAGAAAGTTTGGTCTTCGGGAGGAGGGGTTAAGATATGAATAACAATGAGTATTGTTGAAAACCCCCCCGAATGGATTGGCTCTATTGAAAGACCAGTCCCTTGGCGAAAAGAAAAGCCCTAAACCCACAGGCCGCTAATTGAATGAGGGGATAACGAGACAGACGAGGCGACAGATGCTCGCGTGCCTTTACAACAGCAGCCCTCGCTCGAGCGTGCGTGCGTGCGAACGAACGAACGAACGACCGAACCTTGACGCATTCCTTTAACGAGAGTGAGAGAGGGAGAGTGAAAACAAGTTCTCTCCAGCAGTTTAGAAACGAAGCTCATTTCGATTGAGCTCCACCTGCTGTGTCCATTGTTGACGAGCAAAAAGGGGCAGCCTATCAATGACCAAGATGAATTCATGAGATGACTTTATGGCACTTGGAAAAAGGATGCACCCGCGTCTTTAGAAAGATGAGCCAGCAGCCTCATACGACGGTTGTAAACTTGTACATTCTGTGCAAATGCAGATCGTTCGTGTGCACTCCAACGGTTTTATTCTCATCTGTCTTGGTAGTGTGGTCTTCGTTCAGTCTTGAGACAGACATTAATTCCCTTAGTTATCACTGGTAGCTCGCATGAAGTTTGGAGGAATTAATCTGTTGAGTCAGTGAGCGTAAAGATATTGAAATAGGATGTTATTTAAACTGCACCTGCGTTTTTCAGACTAAGATCTCATCTCCCTTGATTTATTTGTTTCATTATCCCATTGTTCCAGCATTAGATGAAGTTATGGCGTAAAACAGATGAAGGGAGTTCTTCAGTTGAAAAACCGTGGCTAAGTGTATTAAGCTTGCATCTGCTTTTGTTTACCATCTTCTCCCCTTTTAAAACTGAGTGATTTTCACGGAGCGAGCATTCCAGAACCTCTGTAACACTCCCGAAATTCTGGCGGACTTTGACGTCTTTGTTCAAGCAATAAGATTAGCGCGGCGGTCTCGCGCGGAGGTAATTGCATTACTGCTTTATAAGCGGGCAGCGCCAAAGAAAGCACCCGCCCGTATCAAACTTGGTTAAATATGGACTCGGCCTAAAATTGGCAAAGAGAAATGTGAGCGCTTTTCAAACATGGTTGCTTATGAAAAGAAGAAACGAAGGAAACAAAAGAATGTGTTAGGTTGTCTGTTCTTTTGGTGGTAGCCAGGGTCAAACTGACGCCTTCTGGTAAAGATGGAGTTTTCTTCATGTCCATTTCAAAAAGCGTGGAAAGCATTTGTAAGTTTACTCACTGGATACATCATTTAACCACAACGTTGGAAAAGCTCCTGTTGTGGATTATCTGTTGAAACAGCTGTTGCCGCGTGGAAACGCCAAGGGTGTTTTAAATGGCGTAGAGAACCATGACCAGTCAAAAGCTCACAACTTAAGCAATTTCTGGTTTAAAATCAATCTGTGTGACTAACCTAACACAAGAATGTTTGAGACACCATTTGCAACCCGCTCTTGTTCAAATGTTGTCAATAAATAGGGTCCTTTAAACGGTAGGGGTCTTGTTGGCTGTAGCCAACACTCATATAATTAAAAATCGCACAGAAGTAGGCTACAATGAATGTATCGTGTAATGGAAAACCACATTTGCTATCCATTCAAAGTATTGCTTTGTATATTCTGAACCCGTGGTTTCTGCCAGGATACGTGTGAACTTAACTTAGCAGCATGGGATTTTGATTTGGTCTCAATAATATATTCACTCCGGTTAATTCATCCAATTTTTACTACTGAGTGTATGAACCAAAGACATTGAATAGTGCAATTTTCACGCTCTAAAAAGAAAACTGTTTCCCACTTATAGATTTGAACAGAGTTTTGTTCTGCATCAATTTTGGGGTGATGATCAGTGTTTCAGTGTTGGCGACCTGCGCCAGATGGTCCCGGGGATTGTGCAGTCCCCAGTTGCGCTTGTTCGTCTTTTAAAAACGCGCACGGATTTTTTTTTTTTTTTTTTAGTGGGGATCAAGGAATCTGGGCCGAGTATTGGAGCGTTGTAAAACACCATTATTCACGCGGGCAGAGATGTTCGCCAGCGTGACTAGCGCTTAAACCTATTCATTTGGACTGGAATCTTTTTGCCACAATTCGCCACACGGCTTAGAGCCTTGCATGAAGCCAAGGCAGATGACGCGCCAGAGCGCATGTGTTTTCTCCTCATTTTTTTTTTTTCAGTTAAAAAAAAAAAAACTCACAGAGAGATAGGTGGATACGGAAGGGACCATGTTGCCATCCAGCCGAAAAAAAAAGCAGCATCCATTTGGCTGGCCACCTTAAGAGATTGCGACATGGCACTTTGTAAAATGTGTTCAAAGCAAAGGCACTTAAATGTCGTCAGTTGGGATTATACCTGAGAGACGACCAATTTGTAGATCAGCACATATGTTTTTGCGAACGCACCTCTGCCTCCTCTGCTAAAAAAAGAAAAAAAAAATGAAAAGCTGTCGGTCGACCGTTATTGGCTATGACTGATTAAAAAGAGCGGGCAAACGTCGACACTGAAAGTTAGACCCGAGTTATTCTCTCTCATCTTTGATTTAAGTCTAGCGCAGAAAAGAAGAGAGAAGAAGAAAAAGGAAAGTGAACCCGAAAGGGCGGAGTTCCCCCCCCCCCCCTCCCTTCTCCCTCCCTTGTTTTAATGGGAATGTATAGCGGCTCTGTTTTGAATAGTCACCGGGAGAGTCTTAGGGGCAGCACTTGATTTAGGAAGGATTTTTTGTCTTCACGAAAGGGGGGGAGGCAGTCCTTGCTTTAGAGTGTGAGGCGTGCTATTTTGAGGCTTTCAGTTTGTAGACTCGCCTCAGACGGCTGGAGATCCTGTGAAGCGCGCGTGCATAGACACAGACCTACAGCGCCCGGTGGTTGCGCTCCGAATCTCCAGCGGAAGAGCGCAACAGATTTCTCCCCTGACACGCTATCATATCTCATTTCCAGGCTTCTTTTTCATCATTTGTACGTGTGAGAGTCGTCAGAGACTGTTATTTTTTTTTTTGTATTCTTGATCACAAAACTGTCTTCTGGAAAATGTATTTGAAACGATAACAACCTCTGCATCGGATTTAGAGAATTATAAAGGGGAATCTTGTTACCACGTTCATTTTAGGGATTTATTTCACAACGTAAAGAAGATTTTTTTTAAATGAGAAAATGGATACCAGCAACAGCGGCGTTCTCATTTTTGCCAGATTGCTAAAACTTCTTTTGGCGGTGGTTTTGGTACATCATGTTGCGGGTAAGACACTGAGATATCAAGTTTATGAGGAACAAAAGGCTGGCACTGTCATCGCGAGGCTCAAAGAAGATGTCGCTGATGTATTATCGAAACTTCCCAGCTCTGTGACTCCGCGTTTCCGAGCAATGCTGAGAGGTAGCGCGTCTTTGCTCTCCGTGCGCGAGCAGGATGGTGAAATCAGTGTCAGAACGAAAATAGACCGTGAGAAACTGTGTGAGAAGAATCTGAACTGTACTATTGAATTCGACGTGTTGACCCTACCCACAGAACATTTGCAGTTATTCCACATCGAGGTGGAATTGCTGGATATTAACGATAACGCACCTCAATTTGCCCGCTCTGTCATTCCTATTGAGATCTCTGAAACTGCAGCTGTGGGAACACGGATCCCTTTAGACAGCGCCGCCGACCCCGACGTCGGGGAAAACTCCCTCCACACTTACTCTCTGACCTCGTCTGACTTTTTCAAGATTGAGATTCTGACCAGGACCGACGGCGCCAAATATGCGGAGCTTGTTGTGCTGAAAGAATTGGACAGGGAGATGCGCTCCAGCTATGAACTTCAGCTAAGTGCCTCTGATATGGGTGTTCCCCCCAAATTTGGCTCTACTCTCCTTAAAATCAGCATAGCTGATTCCAATGACAACAACCCTGTATTTGAAAAATCATCGTACGTTATTAATTTATTAGAGAATTCTCCCCTGGGGTCTTTGCTCATTGATTTGAACGCTACAGATCCAGATGAGGGAACCAATGGGAGAATAGTCTACTCTTTCAGCAGTCATGTTTCTCCTAAAATCCAAGAGACTTTTAAAATTAACCCAGAAAACGGTCACCTGATACTGGTCAGAAAAGTTGACTATGAGACCACCAGTGCTTATGAGGTGGATATTCAGGCCCAGGATATGGGTCCCCATTCAATGCCAGCACATTGTAAGATCGTAATCAAAATTGTGGATGTGAATGACAACAAACCCGAGATTAGTCTTAACCTCATGACCCCAGGCCACGAGGAGGTGGCCTATATCTCAGAGGCATCTGCTGTAGATACTTTTGTGGCACTGGTAAGAGTGGATGACAGAGACTCTGGGCTCAATGGAGAAGTAGTTTGTAGCCTCCATGGTCAAGGTCATTTTAGACTTCAAAAGACCTATGAGAAGAACTATATGATTCTCACCAATGTGACTTTGGACAGAGAAAAGAGATCTGAATACAGTCTAACTGTTATAGCTGAGGACAAAGGATCTCCAAGCCTCTCCACCATCAAGCACTTCACTGTTCAGGTGCTGGATGAGAACGACAACGCGCCGCAGTTCGAGAAGAGTCAATACGAGATCTTCAAGCTGGAGAACAATCTGCCTGGGGCCTACCTCGCCTCAGTTCTGGCCACCGACCCAGACCTTGGTACCAACGGTCAGGTCAGCTATTCCATTGCCGAGAACATGGTCCGTGGAAGTCCCACGTCCACCTACGTAACAGTCGACCCGTCCAACGGTGCCATCTATGCTTTGCGGACGTTCGACCGGGAGGAGCTGAGCTGCATCACGTTTGTGGTGCAGGCCCGGGACTCTGGAAGCCCTCCCCTCACCAGAAACGCCACGGTCACCTTGACGATTCAGGACGAGAATGATAACGCGCCGGTCATCATGGTCCCGCAGCTTTGGAACCACACGGCCGACGTGCCCGTGTCGAAGTACGGCGAGGCCGGTCACCTGGTAACGGTCGTCCGGGCGACGGACCTCGACTCGGGAGCCAACGGAGAGCTGACGTGCTCCATCGTCAGCGGTAACGAAGGCGGCTACTTCACCATGGACCCCAGAACGTGCGAGATCAGAGCGAACATGAGCATGGAGGAGGTTCCGGTGGAACACCTGGATCTGAACGTTCTGGTTCAAGACAACGGGGCGGAAAGACTCAGTGCCAGAGCTTTGCTTAAACTCACCTTGTCTGAGAACCGGGAGAACCCCATGCATCAGCACCCAGCCGATGAAGAGGAGCCCTCACTCGACATCTCCACAATCATCATCATCTCTCTGGGAGCGATTTGTACCATTCTCCTGGTCATTATGGTGATGTTCGCCGCACGGTGCAGCCAAGAAAAGAAGGACACTCGTTCTTACAACTGCAGGGTGGCGGAATCCAACTACCAGCACCACCCCAAGAAGCCGTCACGCCAGATCCATAAGGGAGACATCAGTCTGGTGCCCACCATAAACGGAACGCTGCCGATACGGGCACATCACCGGTCGCCCTCCGATTCGCCCCTGCCCGACAGGGCCCAGAGCCGCCAGAGCCACCACAGCCGGCAGTCTCTCAACAGCCTGGTGACCATCTCGTCCAATCACATCCCAGAGAACCTTGCCCTGGAGCTAACGCATGCCACACCCCCAGTGGAGGTAAGAAAGTGTACATATGCATAAATATACATACACACACACACACACACACACACACACACACACACACACACACACACAATCTCTCTCTCTTTCTCTTTCTCTCTCCCTCTCTGTCTCTGTCTCTCTCTCATAAACACACACACACACCCTCCCTGTGTATTACAATAGATGTCGTCATTCTAATCCCCTGTTTATATCCTAATACATAGTTTATGGGTTGCCACCCTTGCATCGCTGTACACTCATTATCAGTTGCACGTCTGCTAATTCACTGAGATGTCGTTTTCCATCTGAATGTCTCATTCATTTGTTTTTGTCTCGCCACGTCTCATACTCATCTCAGATGTGTCATGTTCATTTTTTTGTGTGTGTGTGTGTGTGTGTGTGTGCATGTATCTGTTTGTGTGCGTGTGTGTGTCATGTTCCATCTGTATTCATTTTTATTTATGCCATCTGTTTTTTGATATAGCAAGTCTCACAGCTTCTGTCAATACTTCATCAGGGTCACTATCAACCGAGACCAAGCTTCCGTGGAAATAAATACTCAAGAAGCTACAGGTAATTTCCCTCAAGTCCAACTTTATTTTTTTTTCAATTCTACACAGATATATCAAACTATAGAACTGCACCTGATAAGTATGTAGTGTGTTAAATTGGTCTGCATTGATTGCAAAGCCTTCCCTGGTGTTGATTGGATGACAGGCATTCTAGAATGTTGTGGTAGAGTAGGACAGAACTTCACTGTTGCCGTGGTCACCCCAGACTGTGCAAGCTGATTGGACAGCTTGTCACATGAGGTCATAACTTGCCTTTTTTTTATGTTGTTATGTTGTTCATGTGTGTTTTAGACTTCGGATCATGCCATCTTTTTCAAAATATGTGATGCTGTGTTGTGATTAGACTTTTTTTTTCCCATGCTTGCACATTTACAAGCACTATTTTGCTTTTTTGGTTTTATGAGCTCTATTATCATAAATTATGCCATTTTCTGACCCTATACATTTTTGTGTATAGATTCCAACTGGTTGTCTGTTATAATGATGGGAACACAAAATAAGGAATATGTATTGTACAGATAAATTGTGTCATACATAAAACAACACCATCAAATACTTTGGTCAATGGAGAGTTTATGAGGATGTTTGTCCCTTGTGTTTCAGATTATCCTGTGTGTTATAGGCAGTCAGTCTTGGTAATAAGAGTCTAATCTGCAGTTATAAATGAATGATAAGGTTGTTAGAGGGAATCAGCAGAAATAGTTGGAGCATTAAGAAGATTTTGTTTACAATTCAGGTTTAGATGAGGTCAATGATCAAGGGTTGAGATTGGAAGCAGGGTTTGGGGTAAAGGAATTTATTAGAACTGAAACAGTTTCTTTTTTTTTTTCTGTTGTTTTGTTAAAACTCTTTTATTTAAGGTAGAAAAGTAACAACAGCCAACCCTCACCCTTACAGCTGTTGAATTGTAAAGTTCACACACAACTTTATTGTGTTGTTTGTTTGTTACTCTTGTCTTACACCGGCCTTTGTATCTGTTTGTTTGTTTGTTTGTTTGTTTGTTTGTGTGTATAGGTATGCCCTCCAAGATATGGATAAGTTCAGTCTGAAGGACAGTGGGCGTGGTGACAGTGATGCGGGCGACAGTGATTGTGACATGGGCAGGGAGTCGCCTAGCGACCGGTTGCTGGGAGAGGGCTTCGGTGATGTCTTCCACATTGACGGCCATCACCGACTCCACCCAGGTGAGCACTGATCTGAAAAACCGATTCGCTTTGCTTTCCTTTATATTGTTTAAACTGGGCTGGAGGACTACAGACAGTTCCCAGGACAGTCTTTAAGAAAACCTTCACCCTGAGGCCCTTGCTACCTTGAAAGGTTGGAAGGCAGGTATATATATATATATGTGTGTATATATATATATATATATATATATATATATATATATATATATATATATATATATATACACAGAGAGAGAGAGAGAGAGAGAGAGAGAGAGAGAGAGAGAGAGAGGGAGGGAGGGAGGGAGAGAGAGAGAGAGGCATTAAATAGATTAAATAGGCAAACATAGCAGAAAATAATCTTCTTCTCCTGCCAATCAAACTATTTCAGCTGGAAACTCCTAAGAGCATAAAGCGACTATGAATAGGGTACAGAAACTCCATCAGCTGCTTATTCAACTGCACATATGTACTTATCTGTTGCACACAGTGGAGAGTTGTGTATAATATTTTTAATATTTTGTCCAAATGAAATACATGGGCAGTGCTGTCAGGGACAGAGCTCTGTGGGGTTTTTTTATTTTTTTGTTATTGGGGTGAAAGTACATTATTTGTGAGTACGTTTCTTTTGCCATCTCAAATCTCAGCGTCATTCTCCTTTTCCCTCAGCCCAAAATAGACACAGGAGAGGTGAGGGGAGGATGGGGAGGGTGTGTGTGTGTGTGTGTGTGTGTGTGTATGTCATTCTCCTGCATTCATTCTCAGTTTGCCAAAAATGATTGACAGCTTGATGCTTTCAAGTCTGAACTGAAGAAAATTCACAGTAATTGCTTTCACAATGCTGTTATCCCCCCCCACTCCCCCTCTCCTCTCCTCCTACCTCTCTCTCCCTCACTCACTCACTCTCTCTCTCTCTCTGCCTCCCCCCTTCCAGAGGCACTGTATTTTACCCCCTTCACCTTGTTCTCCATCTTTCTACCTAGTCAAGTGTACAAGCCGAAAGAATCAATCTCAGATTTTAACTGCCAAGGTGCCTATATATATATATATATATATATTATATATATATATGTGTGTGTGTGTGTGTGTGTGTGTATATGTGTGTGTGTGTGTGTGTTTGTGTATTCTCACCTATTTCATATCTCTTCTCCATCCTCTTTCCTTCTATTCTATTCTTTTCTCTTCTGTGCCCTGCCCTTCCCCTCTCCTCTCTCTCCCCCCCCCTATTGCTCCTCTCCTCATCACTTCACACCCCTCCCCTCTCTCTCTCTCCTTCCCTCTCCCTCCATCCTCTCTCATTTGTCTCTCCCTCTTTTGAGCCTCACATTAAAATTCAAGCTGGCTTTATTGGTGCGCGGCAACATTGCCAAAGCAATGAATGATAATGCGGCTAAACAAAGGATGTCAGGTCTTTGTGAATAATAACCTAAAAAAAAAAGAAAGAAAGAAAGAAAGAAAGAAACAATAATAATAATCAACTCTCTCTCTCTCTCTCTATTTTCTCTCTCTCCCTCTCTCTCTCCCCTCACCTCCTCTCCTCCTCCTCCTCCTCCTCCTCCTCATCTAGCGATGAGACTGTGCACAGAGGAGTGCCGAGTTCTGGGCCACTCTGACCAGTGCTGGATGCCTTCGTTGCCCCCGTTGGCTTCGTCTGATTACAGAACTAACATGTACATCCCCGGGGAAGAGGCCCAGCCACCACTGCAAGAGGAGGACCAGCAGTCCATCGATTCGGCCGACCGTAGGCGTAGCTTCTCCACCTTCGGGAAAGAGTCGGGGTCGGAGGACGGATCGGACCCCCTGGGCGGCACGGGCTCGCTCCTTTCCGAAATGAACACCGTCTTCCAGCGTCTCCTCCCACCCTCTTTGGACTCTTACTCCGAGTGCAACGAAGTCGCAGAGCGACAGGTCGCCACGGAAACCAGGAAAGGCTTCTTGCCGGGGAAGTCCTCTTCTTCCCCTTCCGCCGCTGCGTCGTCTTCTTCCTCTTCTTGCCCCGCCTACCCGCAGGGCGTGGCCGCCTGGGCGGCCAATACGCACTTTCAGAACCCGGGAGGAGCCGTGACGACGGGCCACAGCTCGACCAATCACGTGGCGACGCAGGCGCACCTAAAATGGCTCCCGGCCATGGAGGAGATTCCGGAAAATTACGAGGAAGATGAGCTCGACAGCATGCTGTGTCACCTGCAGAGTAAACGCGGCGATGGTCGCCATGACGCCATCAACGCTGGCGAACTAGTGGCTGAAATCAACAAACTCTTACAAGACGTCCGTCAGAGCTAGAAACCAGAAATAAACAGCCCAGTGCAAACTTTATCAGACTCTGTAGAGATCTCTCTCTCTCTCTCTCTTTCTCTGTCTCTCCCTCTCTTTATTTGTCTCAATCACCTGGAATGAAGGGATAATAATGAGAGACAGAGAGCGAGAAAGAGAGGGGCGCCCAGTACTGTAGCCATTGTTCAGTTACATTTATAATGTGAAGATGTTTTGTGAATATTAATTTTTTGG
>NC_044505.1:15771052-15793552 GCF_902362185.1 Chanos chanos
TTTACCGAGAGGAAACGGGACGTCGAGATCTGCGACCACGTCGCCGACGCCCTTTACCTCGACGGTGGTTCACCTGTGGATGCCCCAACCCCCCCCCCCCCGTCTCTAAATCTCCTTAACTTTGCTGCTGTTACCGCCCTGGTTGGGGTCACACCCAACGCCGTTGATATTTAATTAGTGTGTTGTGTCTTCTTTGTAACATATTGTGGGTTTTTTCCTGTGTCTTCTCTGTTGGTATTTATACATTCTCTGCTGTGATTTACTGAGCTTTCTCTCATGCCTTGTCCTGTGTTTGATTCTGATTCTAATTCTAATTCTGATTCCTATTCCAGGTCTGATTCTATTTCTAATTCTAATTCTGATTCTGATGGATCGGTTACAGTTGGTTGTCCTCAGCTCATATGTTTTTGATTCATTGATTGTTCTTCATCATCAGTTTAATGTCGTTGCAGACTAGATGTTGGTGATCATTCACCGCAGACCTTGGGACGGTCACACATCCAGAGGCAGAGGCACTGAACTTACGCCAAGGTCGATCGATAAAAGATGATTTGGTTCTTTACCGATAATTGTTCACATTATCGTGTATCGGGGATTCTATGAGTTGGTATTCAAGGTGAGCTGAATGGCATGTAAGAGTGAGTGGTGAGGAGAGGAAGGGAGAGTGAGAGTTTGTGCCGTTGATTTGATTACAGCTGAAAGCTTTAATTACATCCAGCAAGCTTTGATCCCAATGATCAGAGCAGTATAAACCAATCAGCAGAGTGGATGACCTTATACACTGGACTGGCCGTTGCGCTCTCTCTCTCTCTCTCTCTCTCTCTCTCTCTCTCTCTGTCTGCCTCTTTCTCTCTCTCTCTCTCTCTCTCTCCATCTTTCTCTCCCTTTTATGACATTCAGTCTAATATGAGAGTGAATGTTATAAAAGACAATTACACACACACACACACACGCGCGCGCGCGCACACACAATTTTTGCGCTTCATATCATCTTGACATTTTGTGTGATATCTACGTTTTACACGTGGCTCTGGAACACCACAGGTAAGTACTGTATAATAAAAGAAATGTTAAAGGTGAAAAAAAAAGACTTAACAGATCACCTTTTCCCAATTCTGACACTCGTTCTTCCTCTCCTCTCACTCACTCCTCTCACTCACTCTCTCCCTTCATTTCTTCCATCTCTCTGCCTCTGCCCTAAGCTATATTTGGTATAATAGGTGAAATGCTTGCTTGATATGCTTGATTCAGCTGATGAAGTGAATTACTTGCCTCTTAACTTTTGTAGTTGTTTTTTTTTTTAATGTTTGAAGACTGAATCTAAAACCAATGTGCAGCAGATTTTTTTTTTTTTGCATGTTTTCTAATTAAATTACCAAATGAGAAAAAACAGTGTCACACACTTTCACCCTAATTAACAGCTACAGCGTTAAAAAAAAAAAGAAGAAAAAGAGAAAAAAAAGAGTGATACACACATCAAATGAACATTCTTGTATTTGCGTTTCAGTTTTTTTTTCCTTTTATTTATTTATTCTTTTTTTTTTCCCTCACTGTGTGTATGAAATCCAGGCCAAATCTGCCATGTTCAGTTCATAATTAAGCCAATAAACACCTGTTCTCTTCCTTTTTGAAAAATAATCAAACAATGTTTTGCGGTAAAAATAATGTACCTAAAGACACATCAAATGGTGGCCTAGGACTATTCAAAACAAAACAAAACAAAAAAACAGAAACAGAATCAACACTCAAACAACATGTAGAACTAGAAGTTGAATTCAGAACTAGGGAATTGGAGCCTGATGTGACTGGAACCTGTTATGACTGGAACCTGTTACAAATGAAACATATTATGACTAGAGCCTGTTACAAATGAAACATATTATGACTGGAACCTGTTACAAATGAAACATATTATGACAAGAGCCTGTTACAAATGAAACATATTATGACTAGAGCCTGTTACAAATGAAACATATTATGACTAGAACCTGTTACAAATGAAACATATTATGACTGGAGCCTGTTACAAATGAAACATATTATGACTAGAAACTGTTACAAATTAAACATATTATGACTACAACCTGTTACAAATGAAACATATTATGACTAGAAACTGTTATAAGTGGAACATGTTTTGACTTGAACATGTTATGACTGGAATTTCCATATCTGCACAACAATAGTCTGAATTCATGACACTACAGCTGGAATCCACATTTATAATTTTTGCCCTCGTATTGATAACTGGAGTTGAATTCAACGAGAAATCATGATATGACTCGTCACTCCCCAGGAAAGTGACGACTAATGTCCAATAATGAGTTCCCATAGCCATAAAAGAGATTAGAGACACATTACAAAATTATATTTACTGCTGCTATATTTGCATAATGAACTGTATAATGGAATTCTGAGTGTGCAATGTAATTTCATAAAAGTTCATTACATTCCAGGGGGAAAAATATATATATAAATATATAATAGCAATTACAAAATATTTGTACGCTAACTCAGTACGGGCCTGGAAATAGATTGGCATTTAGTTGTATGATGGGCTTCATTAATGTTCTCCTCTGTCATTATACGTGTCTGATTCTGGTTTTGGACTCAATGTTTAAACCACACCCTCATACACTCATCTAAATATACTCACACACGTGTGCAAGAACACACACACAGATATACATATACACATAACGGAGGAAAGAGGGAGGGAAGAACTGTATGAGTTAGAGAGTGAAAGAGAGAGAGAAAGAAAGAGAGAAACCTACTTATGCTTATGGGAGCACACCCTCTGACATGTTAACCTTGTGTTGGTCTCACACACACACACACACACACACACACACACACACACACACACACACTTCATCTTGAGCTTCATCTACTGAAAATGGTTCATATGTATTAAACTGATTACTGAATATTACATCTACTGCATAGTAGATTATCTATTTATCTATCTATCTATCTATCTATCTATCTATCTTACATCTCCATTTTCAGTCAGCAGCACATTTTCAGTCTGACTCTGATATAACATTTATCAAATCCATGTATCATCTAATCACCACACTTAAGACCTGTTCAGTCAGGTGTGTTGTAACTGGGCAGAAAATGTGCAGTCTTGCAGTTCTGTTGATCTCCAGAAACTTCCAGACTTCAAAATCGAACTCTAGTCAGGTGAAGCGAGACATAGTGAGAGAGAGAGAGAGAGAGAGAGGGAGACAGAGAGAATGTCTGAGGGGTTTGAGTTGACCACTAGATGGTGCTATGTATTTACCACATGGGAATAACCCCTGGGCTTTAGGAGGTCACATGATCAGCAGGGGGTTAGTGTGGGGTGAATGCCTTGCGTCGCCTGCCTGTGTTGCAGTCTCTCTCTCTCTCTCTCTCTCTCAAAGACACACAGCTTAGCTATGTTGGAGAACAGCGTGATTTCACACTGGGCTCAGAGCTACTCTCTCTCTCTCTCTCTCTCTCTCTCTGTGTGTGTGTGTGTCTGTCTATCTCTGTCTGTCTGTCTGTCTCCCAAATGAATGATAAGAAATAATGCAAAGCTTTGTGTGAGGTTTGGAAAAGTGCTTTGTTTGATATGTTTGTATATTATGTTAGGATGTTTTTAAACAGGACACTAAGGTAACATGTCTGAGACTCAGAATTATGAATATATGTGATTAAATACATGTTTGTTGGCTGTTATGTAGCATAGAGCATGTACACACACACATACACATACACACACACACGCACAAGCGTGCCATGTGTCAATTTTCAAAATTTGACCCACCCCCCCATGGTTCATTGTGTCCTACTTAAGAACTAGGTTTAGGAGGACAGTACAGTGGATGCCAGTATCTGTTGTCTGCTTCTGGCGTGTGTGTGTGTGTGTGTGTGTGTGTGTGTGTGTGTGCGTGCGTGTGTGTGTGTGTGTGTACAGTATGGTTTCATACCTATATTTGTGTATTTGTATATATATACAGTTTATGTGTGTGTCTGTTTGATCCCATACTTGTCTGCATTCACTGTGTGTGTGTGTGTGTGTGTGTGTGTGTGTGTGTGTGTGTGAGAGTGTGTATGCAGTGTGTGTTCAAACACACCTCAGTGACCACGGTCAGCCCCGAGCGCTGGTAATATGGCTGGCAGATGGACTCATTAATAGAATTCCACCAGAGTTGGCAGGTGCTTGCTCTAGTTCTCTCCTTTCTACCCCTCAGTGTTTGGAAGGAGAAAAAAAAAAAAAAACGAAGAGAGGAGAGAGACAGACACAAAGAAATGACCTCTTTGTGTCTCAGGCCAAGCGAGTAGAGATCAGAGACAGAACACGATGAGGAGGCTGAACCGTAACCTAGACATTACCAATCGATTCAGAACGACGCTGCATAGTTGTTTGCGCTGTCCTGAAAGCTAAGAGGAATTCATTTCACTTGACATGTTGTTAAAGCAACAAACTTGGAGTGAATTTCGATATAGCCAATGTTCAAAGGAAGAGCCGGACCGACAGATGTGAAAGTTCACCAGACGACGCTGGGAAAATCTATAGAAAGACCGAATGAAGAAAGTCTCAGAAAAATGTACAAATGGAACAAAGCAAGAGTACAATTCCCCAATGACACTAATTTAAAACCCCCTGCTAAGTCAGCCAGCTCTGAATATGTACTTCTTCAAAATATTTCAATGATTTTATGAAATATTTTTCAACCCCGCTTTCGGCAATGCTGTCCGTTTCCGTTGCGGCTCAGCAGTAACGGTCCTCAAAAATTCGTCGAATAATTATCATCTTCTTAATTAGCTACAACAGTCATGTTAGCTCAAGACCAGATCAGAAATGTTCAGCGTTCCCGAGATTTGAATGGAAAGATTCAGGTCCAGAGAGTATTTGTCTAATTGGAGAGAAGACATTTTAGCATTCAACCCCAGAAAGCATGAGTTTATGTGGGTCAAACACACCATCAGGCCAATTCCTGCTATTGTTAGTCTTCAGCGCATAACAGTTACATGGGATTCTTGTAAACCTTGAGTTTCTAACACAGAAATTGAACAACCATCTAAAACAGAACTGGTCATTAGAATATCAGATATCAGTATGATTGCATGGATTCTCGAAATGGTTTCCGACGTGGAACTCTTATTAAGATGGTTGCTGTGACAAACAGAAACTCGCGGATGCCTGTGGTGACAATGTTAGCTTGTGGATTCATGACGTAAGGTTAATCATTTCAGGTCTCTCGTCCATGTGTTTAAAGAGGCAGCGAAAAGTTTTAGAGGACTTTTCATTCTGAGACGTTGACCCAAATCACGGCATGCTGATTTTTATCGACAGCCGGGATCTTTCCGAGGAAAGACCAAAGAGCATAGGTCTATAAGGCCTGAGGGTTTTATCTGGAAATTTTCAAAGTGGAGAAAATGGACCATGCCTCACAAGTAGAGAGGGTAAACATGAAACACGTCAGCACTTTGCTTCCGAATTCAGAGCTTGTTTCCTCTGTTCTAACTTCAGTGAGCTTGTCCAGAAAAGAAAATGATCCAATCAAGAGAACAGCTGTGAGCCTGGAGGTTCAAACGTGTCTCATTTCATCGTTAATCGCATGAAACTTGACGTACTTCATAAATCTTTGTTATGGGAGGGGGGGGGGGGGGGGGGGGGGCCTCTGAATGAATTTATTGAATATTAAGTCACTTACAAGAAAAAGTTGATGAGTTAACAAGTTTATTTTTAGATTTAAATTAAAAAAAAAAAAAAAGGATTTTTTATGATTGACCAAAATTGACTCAACCAAGTCTGGTGCTTATCATTACGGTCAATGGTTCCTCCAATAACCGGTTGAATTTCTCACCTTAGTTTTCTGATTCCACTTCTATCGTTTTTTTTCATGCCACGCTTGCATTCTTGTTAGTGTCGATTTCACCTGTCATATCATAAACTTTCAATAACAGGACTTTGTGGACCTTTTTGCTACGTTTAAGCACATTAAATATGTGAACCTACCTTCTTCCTGTCAAACGCCATTGATTCAGTCCTCTCACAAATGACAGGAACCCCGACATCTCATCTCTTCTCAGTGTTACTATACGAGGTAATTGTCATGTTTTTTCTCTGAGCCATTGTCATGTACCACAATTATGAGACTGCATGTAAGTCAGACGTCTCATAAAGACGCTGATATATACCATGCACAGACTGACAGGTATCTTAAGGATCATTTTTATGGCTTTAGTAAGCGCGGTTCTCCGTACCGTTGTTCCCGAGTTGAGACAACGCCCTGAAAAACTCTCTCCACTTGTCAACGGAAAAGAGCCTGTCACAAAACAAAGAAAAAATGAAAAGAAAAAAAACTTTAGTCACATTAAAAAGAAAGCATTATGAACTGTTGTTAAGCTAAGCACGGAGCACGTCAAGCCTGTGTCTCAAATCTTATTGCTAAGAGCAAAAATAAACCAAGATCACATTGCAGAGAAGTCCAATTAATCCCAATTGTAGTCCATTAATGCATAAATATTAATCTACGTAATTAATATAGGGACACAGTCAACATAAATAGCTTTATTGTCTATTACAGTAAATGTACTACACTGTGGAGTGTATTAAGTTATGTTCAAATGGCCAGTTGAGTTCTTGTGGCTCAGTGTGTCTTGAAAGTATGATGTCATTTGTATCTGATTTAGAGAACTTAGGGTCGGTTTGATATTGTGAGTTCACCTCCAAAGCAAGTCGTTATTCTGAACACGTTCAAGATCAGCACGGTTAAAGCTGCTCCTTAAATATAGTCCAGTGTGGAAAACTCTGTACTTCACAATTACGAACCAATTTCCAACCTTCGTTTTATGACTGAAATTCCGTGCAAGGTAGTTTACGACCAAATTATCGATTTCCCCTCCCAAGTTAGCAATATTTTAGAGAAATTCCGATCGGGTTCATAGTCAAATCAAAGCAACAGCCTTAACACAGACCGTGAATGACCTAACACTCAATACCAGCGTTGATCCAGCATCACCTCTTCTCCTCTTGGATTTAAGCGTGAAAAAGTTCCCAGTACATTAATCCGCCAACTGGAAGTACTGGGTTGCGTCTTTCTGACAGTGTTCCTCATTGATTATAGTGGTGGAATTTGGGTTAAATTATATACACACACACACACACACACACACACACATATATATATATATATATATATTCTGTGCCTTAGAAGGCTAGTGAATCAACTATTGATGATAAACAGTTGCAAGTTTCAGGTAAAGCTGACGACCCCTGTGACCTTAACGCATATGATGAATGGATGAATCACAATGTTCACAACATGTACAGAAATTTTTAGGACAAAGCCAAAGTTTTTTTTTTTATTTATTTGGATGCATGTTAAAGAGAGAAACATCAGACTCTAGATTAGGAAGTTGCAGATGGGAGTCATTTTTGATTGTGATCTCAGGTTTAATGACCATATGCTAATCATCACAGTAGATGAGTGGTTTTTTTTTCATTTTTCCATTACTCCAAAAGGTCGTCTAAGGTGAGAGCTCTTTCATCCCAGCAGGGTACAGAAACGTTGCCACACGCAATCATTTCAAGCTGCTCTGACCACTAAAAAGCTCCTCAACTTGTCTACTCTTTTAACCCCTCCCAAAAAAAGCGGCAAACTTTTGGAAGAACTTCAAATAATTTGAAACAGTGTGGCTAGGAACTCAAACTGAGTTGGAGACATGAGAGAACATGACACTCGTGTCTATGTTAGCTCTCTGTAACTTTTAGAATGAATTTGAAAGATTCCTTTGGACAGACTACTGGACATAAACATTAATGAGGTTCTCTCTTTAAATGATGTGCCAGGGTTTTTTTAAGTCCTCCTGCAGCAACCTACTCAAACTATACAAACCATACAACCCAACACACGACCCCATCACAGCCAGAGAGGCAGGCTGAATGGACACTTTTCAAACGTCCTTTGGATGATATATCTTTTTTTTTTTCTTTACCTTGATTTTTAATTAGTCTCCCGGTGTTCGTAATGTTGGACTGACACACCCACCAGTGGAAACATAGCCAGTTGCATTCTCCCTGAAACCAACAGTCATAATTTAATATAGCTATGCTTCAATATTACATTGCACGTCTATTAGCGTCTTCACACTTCTGTTGAGTTAAAAGTCATTGAACATTTCTCATGAAAAGAAAATGTATAGTTATTTTCTCTGACAGTCTGTATGGTGAGCAGTTGTGAGGTATTGAGGTTCATCCGCTGAACATGGTTCATATGTATTAGCCTGTGTATTGGATGTTACATTGACCACATAGTAGACTATCTATCTATCTATCTATCTATCTATCTATCTATCTATCTATCTATCTATCTATCCACTTTCTTACATATCCCATTTTTTACATCCATCCTACCATTTATCCATCCTTTTACATGCTTTTAACTGAATGTCAGAGACTTGTAGTGTCGCTGTGGTAACAGTCTGTGGATTTCAGGACTGGTTAGATCATGGGCATACCTTGCTGAGGGTTTTACCCGACTTCCTGGCCTCCTCCATTTGTGTTGGTATGCAGAAGCGTTCAGTCTACTTCCATGAGTCAAACGCTCTGTCTTACCGCTAAACCGTCATCTATTCCAGCTTCACGAACCCAATCAAATTCTCCGGTTTTCCCATCCTCTCTGGCTGCCTCTATCTCCTTTCTACACTTTACAGAAATCAATGACTGTCAAAAGTACAGTCCCCATTCCAGAGGAAAGAAAAGAAAAAAGGGGGGGGGAAAAAAAAGAAAAACAAACAACAAAACAACCACAAATAGTCAGATTGACCTCTGGAGTCTTTTGTATTTGTGTCTTGCTGTCTCTGGCTCAATGTTCTCTTCTGTCACCTCAGGCCAGGAGAGAGGACTGCCAGACGCTAGAGACAGAGACCAGATCATGTTTGTGCTCTCTCTCTCTCTTTCTCTCTCTCTCTCTCTCTCTCTCTCTCTCTCTTTTCCCAGTCCTCGGGGAGCGGCTGATATTGAGTCGGGGCGGGGGGGTGGGTGGGTGTGTGGGGGGGGTAACAATGAGGGGTAAGTCACATAAGCCTCACGTCTGTTTCAGGGGTCCAAAAAAAAAAAAAAAAAAAAAAAGCAGGTCAGGATCCCCCACCCACCCCTCTTTCCCTCGGGGCCGGACGAACGATGAAGAACGCGCAGAGGCAGACAGCAGGCTTAATATCGATATCCATACGAGACCATTACAAAGCTACAGCTGCAGGAGCTGTCATCTCTCATTGGAAACCAGACCGGCTGAAGTTTGTTTTATGGTTGCGTTAAATGCTAATGAATTCGTGCATCCTGAACAAAACGACAGTCACCGTGGCGTGATGAAGCATGATGGGAAACGTACTGCGAGCCACTTTGTTTGTTGTCTTTTCATATATGTTGTCATGTCAGTTAATTAATTTCCATAAGAAACAATGTTACTCGAAGTCACCGCTGAGGACTGCTTCAAATCAAGCGCAGAATTAATTCATACAGAGAGAAAGAGAGGGACAGACAGACAGACAGACAGACAGACAGACACAGAGAGACAGAGAGAGAGAGAGAGAGAGAGAGAGAGAGAGCAAAGCACTGGGCTTGTTCTCACTCATCAACAACGCTGTAGCCTTGCTAAAATAGATGTGTGTCTGGGTCTGGTTGTGTTTGTTTGTATGTGTGTGTATTTGACTGTGTGTGTGTGTGTGTGTGTGTGTTTGATTGTGTGTGACTGTGTGTGTGTGTGTGTGTGTGTGTGTGTGTGTATGTGTATAAAAGTTTCAGGTGTGTCTCCTCACTGCACAGCTAGAGCACAGCCTGATTCTGATTGGCCAGTCAGCCCTGTATCCAAGTAACAACCCGCAGTCACTTCACAATCTTCTTCTCACTATCTCCATTTATCCTCCTTCCTCTTACTCTCTCTCTCTCTCTCTCTCTCTCTCTCTCTCTTTCTCTTTCCTCACTTTCATGCTCTTTCTCTCCTCTCTCATCCTCCGCTCATCCTTATCCTTTCCCCTCTCTCGACCCCCCCCCCCCCCCACCCTTTCCGTCTTTCTCACACGCTCTTTCTCTGACGTGCCCTTCTCTGTTGTCATTTTTTTTATATATATATATAAATTTCCTCCCATGTCCCTACTTATCCCTCTCTTTTTAGCACTCTCCTTTATTCTGTCTTTCTCCATCCACTTTCCACCTCTTCCATCGAGCTCTTACTCACCAGTGCTCTCTATCGCTCTGCTTCACACACCCCCCCCCCCCTCTCTCTCTCTCTCTCTCTAATGTGGCTAAGGCAAGTCCGTTTTCTTCTTTGTCTTCTAAGCATGAAAGTCATTTGCACGTCTGATTCCACTTAAGAAGCATATGGGTGACACCTTTATTTTCTCTCCCTCTCGCTCTCTTCTCTGACGTTTAATGCAAATCTCTCTGGAGCCACGACTAAATATATCAGCCCAAGCAGGGCCACTGTAACCCGCTCGTACCCCCCCGGCCCCCCTCCCCCGTTTCCGCGCGAGCGTAATAAAAGCTGACAAGTTCTAATAACATTCAGCTCTCGCTCTTGTCCTCACCTTGCACGCGTAATTTCTCTCAAACTTACTGGAAACGTTTCTCGAATTGAAGAGAAAGACTTCAGCCAATATCTGGTGGAAAGAAAGAAAGACAGAAAGAAAGAAAGAAAGAAAGAAAGAAAGAAAGAAAGAAAGAAAGAAAGAAGATTGGCTCTATTTTTCATGGTTCACAGCGAGTGTCAGACCCACATGGTGTGAATGAAAGTGGTGTTTCTGTGGGTTCCACTAGGGAACGCACCACAGGGAATGAAACAGGCACTGAATGTTTAATGCCAAGCTATACAGTTATATTAACTTCTCCTGTTTACTTTGATTCCACTGCTTTATCTTAAACCATTCGCTGTCTTATCGAACAGCTGTGTTAAAGCATTCCAAGTGTGTGTGTGTGTGTGTGCGTGTGTGTGCGCGTGCGTGTGTGTGCGCGCGCGCGCGCGCGTGCCCATCTATGTCCGTGTAACCTCTGCATTTGATCTCCATAACAGAATAAAACAGGCTGATCTCGACACCTTTCATGTTTGAGAAACTAGAAAACCTCATTAAAAGGGACCCGTGAGAAAATTACTTCACACACAAGATCAGCTCGCATGGGCCACTTATGTTGCGTTTACCCTCCTCTTATACCCTCTCCGGAGTTACAGGGAGCGTGGCATTTTTGCATGAAATCTAATGAGTCTTTTTTCTCCGGGTTTCATGCAACCGTTTACACGGGAAGCCCGGTTAATTGGGACATGCGTGACATTTTCCCTGAACTTTCTGGACGATTACTTCGCCACATTTTACACTCTCTTCATTCAAATTACTACAAGATTCTTTTGTGCTTCTTTGAAACAATACACTGTACAATGATATACCTTTGTTTGAATCCACCGTCAAGGGGCGTCAGTTGAATCGTTTGTAGCCGAAAGATATCGAGTTTTAAATAGATTTAGAATAGAGAGGGTTTTTTTCTTACTAACGAAGACTAAAACTGGTAGATGAAAGGATTATTTAGATGTTTACTCAACAGCAACGAAGACTCTAATTAATTTAAATGGGAGAATATTAAGATTCTGCACTATATTTGCAGTGACTCTGCCTGTTTATGGAGTTATAATGCAAGGTTTTCAGTTAGTTTGCATATTTTTCCTGCTTTTTAAATGGTCCTAAAATGAACTGGAGGTCGCAGCGGACAATCCCAAGACTCATTAAAGAGTCGGATCAATAATTGCCTAAAGTAGTTCGAATGGCCAGATAATGCATTTCTGACTGGACTTACTTAGGCTTGTAGTCGAGTTACGTCGCTCGCGTGGGAGAAGATTTGGCCTAAATAACAGGCAACGGTAACATTTCTCGAGTTCATTATGAAGAACTTTGCACAGCTGGTAATGCTTTACAATTCGTTTCGCAAATATAACGAAAACGTTTGCTGGTTAAAGTAAAATGAAAGCTAAATTACTCGTTTGCGTCGTAAATCCCAGCGTTCGTCTGAAACATAAGCCCATGCATACTCAAAATAAAGGACCAGTTTCTCGAAGCAGTTCGTACATAGAGCTGAACACAGAATTCCCCCGGTAGTATGCAGTGCCCCCGCGCATGCCACGGAGGTCACCGTCCTCATGGATGAAATGCGCCTGAGGTTGGCATATGTCTCCTTTAATATTACATTTGTATTCAGCGCATGATTTTATTAACCACAATAGTCTTAATTGTGGCTTTGGGCAATAGCTCGATGATGACCATGCCGCTGAGGGACGATTGGCCGCAGAGATGGGATGACAGGAAGAGAGAGAGAGAGAGAGAGAGAGAGAGAGAGAGAATGGTAATGGTCCGGTCCTCATGAGTTGCCATCGCTCGCGGTGGACCTCCGGCCTGTTATGAAGTCAACAGACAAAATAAATCGAACAAACACACGGTGAAATAATAGCCTGACCATTTCGAAGTGGAAGAGAGGGCTCATTTGCAAGTATAATGTGAGCTTGAAAGTAATGAATGTAGCTTTCAGAGAGCATTTACGAGAAAAAGTTTCACTCTTTCTTCTCTTTGATACGTGCCAGAGGCTGAGCATAGCTTTCATGCTGAAATGATTTCCGAGTAGAGATTGTTAACAGAGATTGCTTTCAACACAAATGGGCCAAAGCGATATCATGCTTTAAAAGACATTCAGAAACGGAGTCTACACTAGGGCCTACCTGTGGTGAGCGAAACGGCGTATATACAAACGATATTTAACAGGGCATTTCTGAACGTTATTTCTTCCGTAATGATTATCCTTGATGTTTACCTTTTGACGAACTGCGTCAGATTCATCAATGGGCCACCGTAATGAAAACGTATTAGGTCGCTTGTAATGACAACGTTTCAGGTTTCATTCGGGTAGATTTTTGGTAGATGAGAGTCTAAGATGTGGTCGATTTAATTTGGCCGGCATGTTCGTAAAGAAACAGAGCTCATGGAGTTTCTGAATAGAACACCACCGGTCTCACTAGGCTTAGAACGAAATCTGTCGACCTTGGCGTTTTCTGTGTCTCTGCGTGAAGGCATTCTAAGAGTACCGCCTGCTTACTACTCTAATTGGCCCTCTCGGTCAGAGTCATATTTAAATGTCATTTCCCTGTGGGATGGTGAGTGACCCTTACTGGTGCTCTGATATGATACCACAAAACCTTATTAGACGCAACATTTAAGTTATATTGGGCTTTTCCCGCCTGTAGGGGAGAGAGCTCTGAGAAACCTTTCAGAACTACTCACCCCACCCCACCCCACCCCCCAAAAAAAGCCCAAAACCTCAATTCACCATCTGTATTATGGAGTAACAGACATCAGTGCACAAAGGTTTAATGATACACTGTAGATTTATGGTCTGGATTAGCACATTACCTCTAAGGAAACCCAAATTCGTTCAGCTCCATTGAACTCTCCTCATGCTTTAACTCCCAGGGCAGTGTTGACTTCATTGAAGAGTCTAGAATATTCCTGTATACTGTTTGCAATATGCTATTCACTTTCACATGGGAAAAGGCAATGTTTTGTTTATGGATACCACACTAACAGCACTCTTGGTCAGCATACCATCAGTTTGGGCCTTTGGTATCAAACCCCTCAGAAAATCAATGTTAATCTTGCCCTTTCATTTATCCACCTTACATATGTACTTATAATTTGTGTCTCACTTTTATTTTTTGAGGAACTATCGAATACATATGTTCAATACATTAAATAGTTGTTATAGGACCTTTATGAAAAAGGCTCTTTATCATGTAGATGTGTCATTCAGTTGTGGATTTTGGTGTTTAAAAAATTCAGAGATGTCATGGTGGTATAACTGTGCAAGGATACGTTCAAAGAACAATAGTGCTTGAAAAGGGCTAATTTTCTTACAGTCTTAAACAAATGCTTTGTAATATTTTTATTTTCGGCTGGAATATAAATAAAAAAAAAATTGGAGCACCATTCCTACTTTGGACACACATCACTTCACATGTCTGGTAGTGTAACCACCTTAAAAAGCCTTGTTTACATATCTAGGCAAAACTTAACATCTCATATGACTTTACAAGGAAGAACCCAGTGGTCCCCGTGACAAAGGAATAAGTCAGTCTCGGACAAAACGCTTGATAATTTGACTTTAACATGACAACAGGGCCGCCGCTACGTACACACACATCACACGCTGCGTGTGTGTGTGTGTGTGTGTGTGTTGGAGGGGGGGGGGCTGCACCACAAAGCAGTTATGCTTACGGCACCCAAATGGCCAGCAGCAGTACTGCATGACAAGATGTGGCTGCTTTCAAACTTCGGCGTGAGGCGGTAACACCACTGGACGACCATGAAACCATGTAATTCATCTACACATGTACATCTGTTCTAAAAATATAATCGCTCTCTTGCGTTCACTGTTAACATCGTTTTCAGTGGATTGTTTCTGACTCTGTGAAGACACGTCATTTTGTACACAGACCTAACTGAAGTGCGTTCCTCGACATCTCTGAGGTTTTGGTAGTATCTTTCAGTGATGCAATGATCAAACGTATTGACGATTTCTCCTGATTGTTTAACATATTCAGCTGTTTTACATATTCAGGGGTATTGCCTGCGTAGCTCTCTAAATCTGTCAGTAAAACATCCTGAGGGGTTTGAAATGAAAAGAAAGAGAGGAAGTCTGAGAAAGTCAGCCCTAATTTAGCTTGATGTCAGATGGGGGTAACCGGTTATCGTCAGATGGCGTAACAGCTACGAACTTAAAACTTATCCGTTTTCAATGAATTTGTCTATCTGAGTCAGAGCTACACTGCAAGCTCCTATAGAAATACTAAAACTAGAAAACTAACTTTTACACATGCTTTAAAACAATGCCTCTGTCTCTGCAAAATAAAATGTGTGACTTGGGGCCATAAATACCTTAGAAATTTATTTAAAGAAATCATTTGAAATAGATATTTTATTCTGTATGTACTTTAAATGCTGCATGCTTTGATTTGTGCAAAAATGCATTTCAAAAATCATTATTTGATATCAGTACACGGCTACATCACCCAGATGTAAAACTCGGGAACTGCAGTAATGAGACCAATAGAAAACCAAGAATACATTCGTATGCGTAGAAAAAAAAAAAAAACATTAAATCCATTTTGCTCATTTTTTTTTCCCCACTTGAAAACCTTGTCAATAACCCATATCCATTTGTCCATGCTTTGAGCACTAAGTTGGTAAAAGCAGGGGACAGTCTCTTCAATTACTGGTAAAATAACGCTCAGTATGTACTTTTTACTACAAAGTAAATGAAATCTTACAGACGTAATTGCGATTTCCCCTTGGCAATCAGCGAATCCCTCAAATGGAATCATGAGTTCAAAACGAAACGTCCACTCCCCATGAGTCGTTTTTTTAAGTGTTTTCCCCTCACCTAGCAAATCAGTTTCAATTCTCTCTCGAAATGTATTCCTCTTTTCATACTATATATATTCACTATGCGTTCTACCCGCTTTCTTTCTTTTTTTTTTCATGCGGTGTAACAGTAGGAAAAACAAACTGACCCTGAATCGGTGTGTCATCTGGTATGACTGAAAGCTTGTTTACACATTTAGGGATTTTGCTTTGTTAAGGAAGATTGGATTCCATTTATGAGTTATTGGTTTTTTATATGGAGTAAATGGAGACACTTCACCCTGTAATTGAAGGTTATTATTTTTGGCATTGGCTCTCCTAAAACACAGCAGCTTAGAAATCTACTCAGCCCACACACACACACACACACACACACACACACACGCTTCACTTTCGCTTGGCAGCCGCAATCTAAATGGTGGCCGTGGGAGTTCTGAATGACCTTTGAGTGCTGATCTGGAATCAGTTTTGGCTTTCAAACCGTTCTGCAGTGTCTCAGGTTACGTGTGTCAGATTCCAGGAGAATATATTAAGGACAGGTCAGTGATGTCATAGAGGAAAAATTTGGGCTCTGGCTCGGAGTCAACAGTTTTTCACTGGCATTAATGGAAGGGAATTTTATAATATCCTCTTCTTTTGGTTATTATGCTCCCAAATCTGATCAAAGAACAGTCAGCTACACTCTCTTTCTCCTATAATGGGGTGTCCATGTCATGTCAGCTGAACAGTGGATGTTTCATGGTGTAGTTCCACCCCAGGTCAGCAGGTGGCAGTAATGGTCTGTGTTTGAGCTGAGCAGTCTGTATGTCATTGCTTTACAACCAGAAGGTAAGCTACAGGGCTGCAAGCAGCAAGCTAAATGCTGAAACAGATTCTTTTGCATGTAGCAAGCAGCATATTCCAAATTGATTAATTGTGAACACGTGGACAGTGGGTTTTTTTTTTTTTTTTTTTTTAGGGCTATAATGATTAAAAAGAAACTGAAGCGCCTCCAATTACTACCCCGCCAAGTATGCATGAACTGCCGGTGCTCTAATTGGTCAGATCATTAAAAGTGTTGGAGGGAAAAAAAGAGAAAGAAATATAGAGGATAAAACTGGGTAATTCTAATTCCTGGAGAGAGAGAGAGAGAGAGAGAGAGAGAGAGAGAGAGAGAAGGGGAGTTACAAGTTTACCCTGGTCTCCATAGCAACAGACCACATTTTGAGGGAAAATATATCAGTAAACATCAGTATATATCAAATAGCATTTCAGGAGGGAAAAAGCTAATAAACAGCAAGTAAACAGCGCTGCGACTATTGCACACCTGCCAGGACTTCTGAATTTACAGAGTTCTCTCTCTCTCTCTCTCTCTCTCTCTCTCTCTCTCCCCCCCCCCTTCACTGATCTTCCTATACTGATATTCTGAGGTTCATCTGCTTGGTATTAGAAATCCAGTTTAGCACTTTCTGCTTTTTACGTATATAAAAACGAGAGAGCAGCGCATTTTTTCTTTCGTAAACATGATTCCAGTAAAACTTCAATCTAAAGACCAAAGTCTTTCCCAGTTTTAAGTAAAGCGTTTTTTGACTGAAAGGAGAAGTTCACAATCTTTGCCTTTCGGTATCTGAACGTGGTAATAAACAGTCATCCATAGGGTAATCGAACGCACTTATTACTGAAGGAATGTTGTTTGCTAGCTGTTTGCCCTTCCCCTTTCCTCTCTGTATGCACGACCGCGATTCTGTAATCTTCCCGCGCGATGTATTTCGCTCTGGAGCATTAGATCACCGCTCCGCTGATCTCCAGCATAGAGGACTTTCTCCTCATCTAATCCCATTCTGAGCCGCCTGTGGATTAATCTATCCAGTTTATGGCTTTCAATCCCTGGAGGCCATTAGCCAGAAAATCATCCAGACGTTTAGTGATCATCTAAAACCCGCCCTCTTACTTTTCTCCATTCTTCCTCTCCTCTTTGCTTCACTCTCCTCTCATCCATCTCATCTTCACTCCAAATGATGGCCCTCTCTTTGCCCTCCCCTCCTCCTCCTCCTCCTCCCTCCTTCCTCCTTCTTCTTATGAGTAAACATGTTTGGCAAGAGTTTTTGTTTGTTTTTTTTGTTTTGTTTTGTTTTAATGAATCCCTGAAGATCTTTTCTCCTCTTTTTAAAACACCGGACCCCATCAAACACCGGGAAAGAGTGTTCCGCGGTCCACGTCCGTGTCAGAGTCGTGGAGAAGCTACGCGACCTGGCGTGGGTGGGTGGGGGGAGGCGGGGGGGGGGGGGCAACCTCATTAGTCCAGAGGGGGAAAAAAAAGAAAAATGAAAATGGGGGAGGGAGTAGGGGGAGAAAAAAAGGAGAGCAGGCTCTTGAAGAAATATGGCCAGATGGCCCTGAGTGGCTACTGAAGCAGCCCCTCTTTCTTTCGTTTAAAAAGAGGTGTGTGTGTGTGCCTGTGTGTGTGTGTGAGAGAGAGAGAGAGAGAGAGAGGTGAAGATGGAGAGGAGTTGGCCATAGAACATTTAGAGTGTCAGAAAGTGAGACGGAGACAAACTGTGTGAGAGAGAGAGAGAGAGAGACAAGATGCAAAGAGGAGAGGAGAAAACCAGGTTGATTTAAGGCATGACTGCTTTCCGATACAGGCTGTGTTTGCCTGTGTGTGTGTGTGTGTGTGTGCATGTTTTTGTGTGAATGCAGATTGCTGGAGATTTAGAGTCATTATAAGTGTGTGGAGTATGGAGACTGGCCAGTGTATTCATTACCGCTGGGATTACACTGCTCCCAGTGGCCATCAGAGGTATTGACAAAACCATTTGGTTGCCTTGTTTCGCTCCTCATACCCTCAGCCTATTGCACAAACGTATCTGCACATTTGTACACAAGCCAGACTGTGTTTCTTTTTCATCATGGCCTCTCAAATGGGATTCCAGGCTATTACACAAATGGTCTTGTTTGATTCATAGTGGATGATCTAATTTCTGATAAATCTGCATTACAAAAAAAAAACAACAAAAAAACAAAAAAAACTACATTACCATTCCTTGCTTCAAAAATGATTTTTTTTTAAAATAATATATTTTCCCTGTGGTTATTACACGTACGTCTGTCTTAACATAGTTTTTTTTTTCTTTCAAATAAAAACTGAACTACAGCCATTACTGATAACTAATATCTGGGCTTGTTTTTTCTTTACGATTTTATGGAGCCTTATGACGTTTTTCCGCGTGTGCCAGTTCATCATACACACATAAAAAAAAAAATATATATATATATATATATATATATATATATATATATATATATATATATATATATATATACACACGCACACACATACATATACATACTACTAGTATATAATTATTATTTGTGTCTTGCCCAGCTATTTTCGGTCTTCTCTGAGTCTTCTTCACAGAAAATGATTGCATACAACAGTATAATAATAATGAGATGTAATGGTGCTGTTATTCACCCTCTTAATAACTGCAATGTATTATAGCAACAGGCCTTGAGGAAGCTGGTGCTCTCGGGAAATTGAGAGAGAGAGAGAAGGAGAGAGAGAGGGAGAGAGAGAGAGAGAGGGAGAGAGAGAGAGAGAGAGAGAGAGAGAGAGATGAGGTAGGCGGGGGGGGGAGAGGAAGACACGTAAGTGTTCAAACTGCAGGAGAGGCTGCAGTATTGATGATAGAGGGAGATACGTGTGTGTGTGTGTGTATGTGTGTGTGTGTGTGTGTGTGTGTGTGTGGCGTTATCTCGTTCTGGCGATGTTGGCTAGCCAGGCTGCTGGTGCCTAGCAGTATTGATTGGAGCTGTAACTCTGTTATTTCAGCCTCAGAGAGAGAGAGAGAGAGAAAGAGAGAGAGAGGGAGAGAGAGAGAGAGAGAGAGAGGTATATATACATAAAAAGAGACATTAAGAAAACTTATGAATGATAGATAGTGAGAGATACTCAAGAAAAAGATGAAGAAAGAGGCTGAATGATTCATATTCAGTGGGGAGGAGAAAAACCCGTTACTTTACTCTGAGGCCAAGCAAGGGAGAGTGTGTGAGTGATACTGAGGGGAGGAGAGAGAGAGAGAGAGAGAGAGAGAGAGAGAGAGGAGTCAGATAAGGGAAACAAACTGAGAGAGAGAGAGGGGGAAACATGAAGATAGACCAATCAAGAGAAAAAGAGAGAGAGAGAGGGAGAGAGAAAAAGAGAGGGAGAGAGAGGGAGAGAGAGAGAGAGAGAGAGAGGGAGAGAGCTGGAGAAAAGCGCTGCCTGCAGGGAGAGGATTAGGACGTCTGAGATCTGGGAGGTTCATTGATTAACTGTGTAATGCAGAAGACGGGCGGTGAGACGCGTTTTCAAAAGGTTAGACACCTCTCAGTCCCTACAGCCATGCCTGTCAAAGCCAACAGTACCGTCAAGTGCCACCGAAACCCCCCCCCCCCCCCCCCCCCCACCTCCGAAACCCCCTTCCCAACTTTACGAACCTGAACCCCCCTCGTCACCCCTCTCTCACTCCCGTCAGAACATCCCAAACTGTTCCCATTCGAAAGAAAAAAAAAAAAAAAACCAAAGTTCTTAAGTCTAGACCCTCAGTGAAAAAACGTCGATAAGAAAAAAAAAAACTGCTCCGTCAACAAAAGAAGCAACTTAATTGAATTGGGAATGTTTACGTTTCGTTAGCTTTGAAGGGGAAAAAAAAAACAACAAAAAAACATGATTCATCCAAAACAAAGCGCCACTATACAGCGCTGACTCCTCATCAAGAGAGAGAGAGAGACACGAAATGAGTTCAAAGGATCCGGGTACGCGTGACGTTACGTGACGGAACATGACACAGTCGAGAAATACGACGTCCTATTATTAAGTTTTGTCCTTTTTTTATTTTTAAATTTTATCTTTGAAACATAATCTCATCATCTAGCTTCATTTTAAAGTTAGCGTCCCAACGAACCAGAGTGTTGGGTATTAAAGGGAAATGGCACAGTAAGAGTCTGTTTGGTTTGTTTGTGTTGTTCTCAGGGGCTGTGGGTTTTTTTTTTTTGTTTTGTTTTTTTGCCGTGGTTCTGGGCGAGCGGACGGTGGTCCGGCGCTGAAATGGAGGTTGGAGCGATGTTGATTTAATTCTGGTCGAACTTCCGTGATTGGGCCCGGCGGTAACTTACGGCGCTCCTGGCGTGACTCTAATACATCTTGAGGTTGCGTTGACGCGCTCGTCCAAATTTACCGCCTTCGCTCTGACTCTCCAAGGTCACCCAGCAACACCCCCACCCCCCCCCCCCCCCCCACCCACCTACCACCACCCCAACCCCCCCCCCCCCCCCCCCCCCCAACCACCACCGCTCCAATCCATCCCATCCATCCATCCTTTGACCAGTCTAGAGTTCCTCCACACAAGAGTAATGACATCCAACCTCAACCTGTGGGTCCGGGGCTAACACACCACACATCAAAGCTCTCTCTCTCTCACACACACACACACACACACACACACACAAAACACACAGAGCCTGCGACACACACTGAAAAGGGGACGCGAGACACACTCTCCGAGATCAGACTCTCCGTCTGTCATACACACCGGGGGGTTGTGCTGTCCTTTCAAGTTTACAGAGACGTTTTACCTTTTTTTTTTTCTTCTCTTCTGGTTGGGTGTACGTTCCCAGAAATCGGTGAAGTTGAAATTTTAGAGGTTATCACCCATTTAAACTTCGGAGCACCAGACCAATGCAACTGGAACTCTGTCACATTTAATGCTTATGTAAGGAAAGGGATTTTTAAATTACTAAGATACTATTTCAGTCAAGTATGTGGGATGTGTGTGTGTGTGTGTTGCAAACGACCGATATGTAAATATGCAGTGACTAGTAATACCACTTTTTTCAGATTTGAAGTCCTTTCACATCACTTCTTTATCGATGTTAACAATTTTCAAGCCAAATTTTGTCCTTTTTTTGTTTGTTTGTTTGTTTGTCTTAATGTCACGTCTCATTTCTTAATGACCCACTTCACTTTTCGTTTAGTGTGGTGGGTGATCCCCCCCCCCCCCCCCAAACTGGAAAGCGGTTTGATCGAATTGCGATCGTGACAGATTGAATTAGACTAGACGCACAGAGGCTTCGGTGGATTAAAAATCCATAGTGCTGGAGGATGAGAGAGCTCTGACGTCAATCCGATTGGCTGCATCGATTGTCAATCTTCCTTTGATGATGCTCAATGTGTCTCAGCTAGGACGCACCACGATTGCTGCAAGTGTTCTTGCGTGTGTGTTTGCGTGTGCATGTGCGTGTGTGTGTGCATGTGTGCAAGAGAGTGAGAGAAAGCATGAGAGAGAGAGAGACAGAGAGGGAGAGAGAAAAAGAAAAGCAGGAGGGTGTGAAAACAAACCGTTGCGAATCAAATCCTATTCATGAATATGTAACATTCCCATTTAAAAGTTCCACTTACTCTTGACGCTGACTGGGAACCACATTAAGATTCAGAAATCCACTAAACATTTACACTACATAGAAAGAATGAGGAAAAATTGTAATTGTACACTCTGAGCTTTATTGCGCTCTGCTGTCGGTAATCACAATTAGACTCAAAAACTCTCTTATTCAAGTTCAACTTAATCAGCTGAGCGAAAGCACTCTATACAATTGATTAATTCTGAATTGCCAAACATTTCCGGTAATATTTCATGAGATTTTATATTCATTTCATAAATCAATTCTTTTGAGAAGAGAAACTGATTACGGATGAGAATACAATAGCCATGGTAACGTTTCCGAGGGTCTATTCTCAGAAGCCAACATAAAGAAATTTTTTTTTTCTTTTTTTTCCCACCGCTAACGCTAACAAAGCAAATCAATGGGAATCATACATTTGGTTATTCGGTTGAATCAGGTGTGTCGCGACTGCATTAAGAATCCGGCGCTTCTTGACTAACAAAACAAAGACGGAAAGAGAACTCGAAATGTCGTACGAGATTGAAAGACGCCGCGACGATCGAAACGCTCCGGCGGGTTGTCCGCGCGGGAAGTGCACGGACTGTCCGCCCTACAGCGAAGAAATGTTACAAGTGTCATCTCTCTCTCTCTCTCTCTCTCTCTCTCTCCAAA
>NC_044505.1:15798552-15823552 GCF_902362185.1 Chanos chanos
GCAAAACAGCATAACAGTGATTAAACGATGACATAATAATTACACTGACGGCTGGGGTCCAATCCATCTTCTCCATGTTGTAACCGAACGGGGGAGTTTGTTGTCTTAGATCATATTTATAATTGAGGTTATGACACTCGTGCACCTGCTTTGAGCTTTCGCCGGGTGTAGACGTATTGTAAACAGCTTGATTTGTTCTAGAACATTGGTCATAACTACTGTTACCATGGACACCTTCTTTTCCGTTGCCAGGGAACGTGACTTATAACTTAATCTTGAATTTTGACCAATCCGCCCCCATCCCCCGGCCCAATAAAATAAACACGAGAAAAAAAAAAAAAAAGAAAAGAAAGAAAAAGTTCAGTCCAGTATCCAATGAATGGTGCATTTCAAAGTGAAAAGCTTGGACCAAGACTTGTTTGAAAACCGTTTTGGGAAATCCGTAATCATAGGAGTAACCTGTGCCCTAATGTTCAAGACTGAGGAGATGAATTGAAATTCAAAGAAAGTATTTTTCTCGTTCTTTATTGAGAGTGTTGCAGCTATGAGTCACGTTTTTTTTTATTATTATTATTATTCCTGTTTCTCTGGTGGTGAATCAAGGCTTTGAAGACTCAAAACCACTCTTTTTTTTTTCCTGTTTTTGTTTCCAAAGCCGCCGACATTAGTTACCGGCTCATCTTATCATGCTACCATTTTAATGACATTTGCAAAAAAAAAAAAACCGGACAGATTCGAGTGAGTGCCAGGTTCGTACTTTCATTAATCTCGATCAACATCAAAACCATAAGCACCGAACAAATTTTGACTGCGTTTCAAAAGAATCGACTATTTATATTCACGTACGAGTTGCGACATCGTTTTACACATGAATGGCTTCAAACCGTAGAGCCTGAAACCAAATCAAACGCGGAAGGGCGGATCCGCGGGCCAGCGGTCGTGAGGTTGCAGCTTTCATCTGGAGAGATGTGAACACATATACATATTAAAATTTAAGGGGAAAAAAAAAAAAAAAAAACAAACTACACCTGTTCGAAATTTTTGCACTTTAAAGGCAGTTCCAGTCAGAGGTTAAAAGCTTCGGTTCTGCATCTGAATCTTAGATGAAAGGGCGCGCGGCGGTACGCTAAATCCAGTGGGTTTGACCTTCCCCCCTCGCATTCAAGTGTTTACTTTTCTCTCTATGATAATACATCAGTACAAATTTATTCAACTCCCCCCCCCCCCAACTCCCCCCCCCCTCTTTTTTGCCATGTGTGGTCCTATTTACCACGTGACAAAGTTTCTTACTCTACTTTTATGAGAGAAAAACAAGAGAAATGTTCATGTCAGACATTACTAAAGTCAAAATATACAACTCAAACATCCCTCTCTTCGGGAGTCATTTGATCTTTCAATATTTGTCATTTCATTAATATCTTGAAACAAAACTTGCATAAACAATGATGCAAGCTTTCCAAAACTGTCAGTAAAGAAAGAGAGGAAAAAGAAAAAGAAAAAGAAAAAAAAAACAGAAGAAGAAGAAGAAGAAGAAATCTCACCCCTCCATCGGGAGGAAAGGCTTAAGTATTTTTGAGATTGTGAGTCTGTCTCTCCGAAGATCAAACGCTTTGTTTTATCTATTTCGCATTCTCCGTTCCTCAGAACCGTGGAACGACGGGGCTTTGATGATGAAACAGAGAGGACATCTATCCGTAGCGTCTGATTGGAGGACACAGTGGGCGGGGCGGACGTAAGGCGCCATTGTTCAAGGAACAAGACAAAGGCTGCCATCGGCACGGCAACAACACCTGCGTTTCCGAGAGACGAGCCATCAACTCCGTTTGTTTTCTCGCCAACTTTTTTTTTTTTTTTTTATCCCCCCAGCAAACTCGTTTAGAAGGAAGGAAAAAAAGAGAATGGTATTCATAAAAAAATAAATAAATAAATAAAACGGCTGAGAACCCTAAGGACAGGGTGAAAAAGTGCACAAAAAAACTTTTTCATGGTCAACATGTTATCTGGACAGCCTAAAAATAGCCACTGTCTGACACCGTTTTTTTTTTTAAGACATTTTCATCTGCAAGATGGCCAGAAAACAGAAGATATGAGACTCTGTGGAGTAAATCACTGCTGAAAGGTACAACAGGTATACTGTCTACATGTATTGTAAAAGAAAGAAAGAAAGAAAGAAAGAAAGGAAAGAAAGATCGGTTGTATCTCAACACTATCACACACTGCCTTTAGCACGTTCCTTTCACCCTCTCCCGTGCCTACGAATCTGAGCGATCCAAACAAGATTAATGCATCTGTAAAGTACAATAGGCCTATTCCATGTAAAACATATGTGTGGGATCTTTTCAGGCCTGGAAACATTTTTTATTGGATCTTTCAGAGGTGACTGCATTCAAAAAGACCGTTGATGTGATTTAGAACAGAATAAGACATTCATATGTTTTAAACACGGATATTCCGACCCCGGACTCATATGTGAAATCGCATTTAATCTTGTAAAGGGAGGGGGTTTGGGGGGCGGGGTGGGGTGGAGGTGGGGGGTTGCGAATTCTGAGAAGACCTGGGAAAGAAAAGGCGCGACCATCCTTCACGGCACGGACATTTTTAACTCCATCTCTCCGGCTGTCTGGCGGAGTCAAAGTGCTATCGGGGCGATTGATTGGCTGTCAAAAGCTACGAGTCGCCGCGGACCCGCGGATGGGTTCCATTTTAACACGGGGGGTGGGGGGGGGGGGGGTCACATATCTTCGGATTGGACGTATCGTGCATTTTCACCGCTGATCTGTGATATACTAAGAGGTGCTCCACATATTCAAAAAAAAAAAAAAAAAAAAAGGGTCCCGCTCATAAAGAAGGCTCAACCGTCTCTCTGCGTTTTGATTGATTAACGCGTAGGTCGCGGGCGTGGTTATGGACGAGCATGAGGCAAAATCCAGCCTCCCCCTGCCTGTCACTGAAACAGCACAAATAATGTTTCATCCGTCATGCCCCATACCCGTAAAAAAGCTCTGAATTATTGACGTCGGGAAGGTGAATATATCATTTTTGAAGGTTTATGGTTCTCTGGCAAAGTATAATTTTGAGAACTGAAAGGGGTCAGAGTATAGCCTCTGTCTTTTCGCTGTATTAGTTATTAAGAAACCATTTGCTTTAAAGCAGAGATGGCCTTTCGCCTTTTCGTTTTTTTGTTGTTTTTTTTTTTTGTTTTTTTTTCTGGATGTGTTGATCAGAACATCCAAACCGTTCAGCTGCGTTTTCAATGTTTGTTCTTCAAAGGGATAATCTTTAATTTACGTGTCGTTAAGTAAATGCTCTTTCGGTCACGGACATTTGAAATTCTAATCCCACTTTTTTTTTTTTTTGCGGAGGAGGGGCCCGAAACTGCTCTAACTCATATTATTATCGGCATATATTATGCTCCTCCTTGTGAACTAACCTCCCAAACGCTCGTCGAATTCGACTTCCAATGCAAGTAACAACTTAACTTCGGCTTTCCTCGGTAATTATTAAAAGATTCAAAGTAGAAAAAGAAAAAGAAAAAGAAAGAAAGATAAAAAAAAAAACCCACACGCGCACGGTTGAAACGAGCCGATGTTGTGTCTCGATCTCTTGCCGGCTTTGCCGCGTACATACAAATTAGCCACCCAACAGAGCACCTGAACAGCTGTTGATAGATTCAGGTCTAGTGAATTAATCAACCTTTGATTCTCAGGAGCTTACATTAGCCCGTGTGAAAGAGAATGCAAATGTCCTCCCTATTAAGTCCTGCTTGAGAGTTGGCTTTTGTGCGTCGAGAGTTTCTGCAATGTTAATTATTTCAGAGTCGGGAACATTGGGGTGGGTGGGTGGGGGTGGGGGTGGGGTGGCGGTTGGGGTCTGGGGACTGGTGAGGAACAAGACTTATCGCGAGTGGAGTTGAAATGTGTTGTGGGTCATCAGCAGGAGGACGATGATGAAGTGTTTATGGGTAATTTCCGTGAGGTCGAGAGGCTACAATTCAGACGATCAGGGCTGCAAACAAGAATCGTTGGCGGTACTGTTGGGGTGTGTGTGTGTGGGGGGCGGGGGGGGGGGCGGTTTAGGGGGCTGTTGTTATATTTTCAGGGTGATACATTATCAGCATGACGCATCCTGCTGAAATACCCACCTTGATATTTGTGACACTCACACACATGCACGCACACACACACGCACGCATGCACAAAATAGCATTAGAAAAGTTTCCCCTTTTGACACTTAAAAAAAAAAAAAAGAAAGAAAGCAGATGTAGTTTTCTCTCTTTCTTCATCTTTTCCTTTTTTTTCCCCAAAGTGTCAAGGATTCATGCTATGAAGCTGTTTTTGAACTGATCAAACAAACATGGGACGGATTAGTCTGAAATATACTCTCTCAATCTCATTACTCTTCTCTCCATCCATCTCTCTCTCTCTCTCTCTCTCCTTCTCTTGCTCTCTCTATTGAGGGAGAGGAGGGGAGCTTGTGTGTGTGTGTGTGTGTATGTGTGTGTGATATGAGGGAAGTGTCAGTATGTTCTGTCACGCCCTAAAGATATAGATCCCTTCTCCTCTTTAATCACAGCCCTTTTCCAGTTATGGCAGACAAGAAACTGAAGCCAGACTCTTTTTTTTTTTTTTTTTTTTTTTTTTGAAGGTTAGCACGGCTGCTTCGTTAAAGAGGATGCTCTCTTATTAAAGAAAAACGAGAGCCGGGCCACCAAAAAAAAAAAAAAAGGGGGGGGGGGAAGGAAAAGAAGAAGAAGAAGAAGAAGAAGAAGAAGAAGAAAAAGAAGAAGAAGAAGGGGTTGACTGGACAGTGATGTGAAAATGTCACATTTATGTATTTCATGGAGACTTTAAGGGCTTCTAACGACCGTCGTTCTGCTCACGTGTGAAGCTTGGGCCGTGGAAGTCGATTAGAGTGAACTGCTTAGCCGGTCGTTTTTTTTTTTTTTTCTGTCACGAGGACGGTCATGAAACGATGGTCGTGCACGAAAGCGCGAGGACGGTTGCGTTTTGTTTTGGGGTTTTTTTGTGGTCTTTCCTTGTTTTTGTTTTTTTTTTCCGGATGCCTTTTTTTTTTGACACAGAATACAAATTTGACTTCACCCGTCAGTCTGGACAAAGCGAACGTGTGACATGTGACAAGCTGTGGCTAGAGCGGACCGAACGCGTACGGACGACTCGTTCTTCGTGAAGACCCACTTAACCTTTATTTTGTCAAAGTCCAGATTCTAAAACCATGGGACACAAAAGGCGTCATTCCCTCAGACTCAAGCACCTGCTTGAAATTCGCCTAAAACCAGCCAGCGAAGTCACGATTTAAGGAAGGGGGGAGGTGGGAGATGCTGGGGGTGTGGGGGGGGGGCATTCTTACAAGCATTTAAATGTTAATTAAGACAAAGCTGGGAGTGATTAAACCGCCCAATCTCTCGGTGAAGAACTTGTGACTGACAGGGTAGGCTTTGGCCAATGAATACCAAATAGGCTGCCAAACAAAAGACCGTGACTTCACAGAGAGGTTCAAAAGTCAAGTGGTTAGCGTTATCCGTGAGTATTTTCAGACCTGGCATTAGCATAACCATTCATTGGGCGGCAGGACCCTGCTGAAAGAGGAGAAAATCGTTCCATTTAGGCCGAGGTCTTCCAGTGTTAATCCCGAAATTCCCCTTGAGGTTTTTTCCCATTGTCTACCGTTCTCCCACCTGCTTGTCTTGGACACCAAGTCTCCCCAGGAACTCATTTCAGCTTATAGAGGACTAGCAATATGAATTGAAAAGTCCAGCAGAACATAATGACATTATGTGCTCAGCAGATTAGATACGTGCAAATAAACGTTAGCTCTGCGGTCAGTGTTAGTTCAAGAATTTGAAATACTCACACACACACACACACACACAAACATATATATATATATATATATATATATATATATATATATGTCTCGCTGGGGTTGTTGTATATTTCAGCACCACACACACACACACATACACACATGCAAACACACACATCATCAGCATCATGTGAAAGGCACCTCAGTCAAGGTGAGTAAGACTTGTACACACTTATCCAACACTCACAAAGCTTCACACTATGAGTTGTAAAGTGAGGAGTCTAACGTGATGGCAAACAGTGGGGAGAGATAACTGCACTTTCCAAATGCCGTTCATTTAATACAGCATTTCAAAGCCGGTTATTTTTCTCATTTCATCACAATGCCCTCTTTTTTTTTTTATTTTTCTTTAAAGGAGTCCATCAAAATATCAAAGCATATGAAAAACGATTGAGTGAACAGCAAAAATAACTTTTAATTCAACCTTCAACGCTTAAAAAAATCTTTCATTCTTTCTCTCTCTCTCTCTCTCTTTTTTTTGTTAGGTCGTGCCAATTAAATGTTAAATGGCTCCATTTTTACATGTTCATTCGAGTCACATTTTCATTTTAATCCAGGAAGGAAGTAAAACTCGCTGCTGTTCTCTCTCTTTCTTTTTTTTTTCCGCCCCGTCTTTACACAGGTTAGAAGATGAAAGAGCAAATGTTCTGTCCGACTCTATTATAATCTCCTTACCTCGTAGCTATTCCTTTACATATTACCTTTCTGCCATCCCCGGAGACTACGGAGGAACGCCCAATTGGGCACGACGGCCACCTCTGTAAGTCTATTGATTCGAAATTGATCCCCCAATCCAACAGGTGGACCCCCCTGTAGTAACGTCTGCGTCTGTCAGCCGTACGGTGGGATGTTACGCTCGTTAGCGTGACAGGCTTCCGATGAATGCGGATTCGAGGCCCGAATTTAAGAGGTAAGGTTAAAGCGCTAACCGTGGTTTCGACTCTCTCATATTTGCGTGGTTTGCGGCTCGCAAGGAATAGCTACGAGGTAAGGAGACACAAAGCCATCATCCAGAACCTCATCGTTCACGCGTAAACACGCCAGCTGCCAATAAGGAACAGACCGTGGCGTGCCTGAGTCGTACCGCGCAGAACATACGGACCACGGTTCGGCTTCATTACAGCAATAAGCGTGGATAACAAGAACGACCGATTATGCCGATAAATAACGGGGGGGGGGGGGGGGGGGGGGGAGTGCAAGGCTCGATCCGTCCAATAGAGTTTTGAAGCCCAGGATCGACCGTTCATGTCGATAACGGTTAGATCACGGCGCGTTCCATCAGTTCCAATGAAGAGTTGATTGTCTTGAATGTGGAGGGCGTGGTTGTTGCAGCTGATCTGCACGCTCTCCGGATGGCCTTCTGTATCACACTGACAGATCGCGAATCAGGTTTTTATCTTTTGCGCATCTGTCACAGGCTCTGGTGATGGGAAATGAAAGGCGATGAGTTGTAATTCGTTCGCTGCAATGTTTAAAAAGTGGGCAGAAAGATCTCAGTCCTTTGTGCCCGTGTGTATGTGTGCATGTCAGAGAGAGAGAGAGAGAGAGAGAGAGAGGGATGAGACATATTCTGTCCGTACTCCACCTGATGCCATGACCTTTTCGGAGCCTTCTGGAAAAGATTACGTCTTTTTAAGACTCTGTGATTATCCTTTAATGAGGTGGGTTCTCTTGTCCATCGAGAGAGAGAGAGAGAGAGAGAGAGAGAGAAAAGAAGGAGAAAAATGAGAGTTGAGAAGCTAAAAGAGAGAGAGAGAGAGAGAGAGAGAGAGAGAAAACAAAGTGTCCCTTCTTTATCCCTTCAAATCACTTCAGTAATGAGGTTTTTTTTTTTTTTACCGTTCCTTTGTTCTCTTTTGTCCCCTACGTGTCTGGAACGTACTCCTAAAACCACCCGTTATTACACCCTTCTGAACCCCCCCCCCATCTCTCTTTCTATCTCTCTCTCCCTCTGTTTTCTGGCCTCTCCTCAGCAATTATCAGTCACTCTCTCTCTCTCTCTCTCTCTCGTGTCGCTACATCAGGTCAGTGTTGAGCATATTAACACTGAAAGAAAGAAAGAAAGAAAGAAAGAAAGAAAGAAAGAACGAAAGAAAGAAAGAAAGAGTGCTTGAAACTCTCCAGAGAGATAGAGTAATTAATTAAAGCCGGATATCTGTCAAAAGCCCTCTTTCATTTATTTTATATAATTATCTAATCTGTGCTCTTACTTGATTGTCAAGGTCGATTTAGCGTGTGTGTGTGTGTTTTGAGAGAGTATTATGTCTGAAGGTTGTAGGTTTTGACCCGTATGCCCTTTTCTCTTGTTTATTTATTATTCATCCGCCGACGTTACGAATGAAACGATCAAACGAGTGCTTAATTCATTATTTATTTATTTTTCATTTCGCTTATTTTTCGAAACGGAGCCGTCGAACTGTGGCCTGAACGAACGCGCACCGCTGGAAGTCTGTTAAAAGTTAACGCTTGTTTGAGTTTATTAAGAGACGAGTCAGTCTTTTTTTTTTTCCCTCCTCCCTTGGCCTTCAGTTGTGCTATTGCGCATTAGAGAAATCCTCGAACAGTGACCTTGAACCCTCTACACCTGTGCTCCAAAAAACCTCCCAATTTGTGCCTGCTCCTCAGTGATCCACCTCTCCTTTATTTTGCCCTCCCTGTAGAGTCAAAGGTTAAGGTTGGGGGTTACGTGGTGGGTGGGGTGGGGTGGGGTGGGGGGCATTGCTTTTTCCTCAAACAACACCCCTGCACTGTTCAACACCTTCAAGGTCACTAGGCGTCAGGCATCGCTGCCCTCTCCACCGAAAACACATTTCTTCTTAAGGAAAAAAGATGTGGAGGGGTTCCTATTAAAAAACAGAACTAAAAAAAAACAAACAAAACAAAAAGAGCAATGCTCCTCACCTTTTGAAATGACTCCCAAACTCACAGAGAAAAAAAAAACCCCAAAACTTTTTTTTCCCTTTTTTTTTTTTTCATTATTCTTTAGCATGTTCTTTCTCAGTTACATAAATGTAATATTTCTTTTTTTTTTTCTCTGAAAAGGCTTGGCCTTGACCTGTGGGTTTTATCTGTACTTGTAACAAATGATTAAATATTTCTAAAAAAAAAAAAAAAAAAAACCAAACATCTCTCATGCAACTTTTTTGATAGCTCATGCTTGCGTTTGTAATCTTTTCCACTCGTTAATAGCCAAACTGACAATTCTTCACGGTGAAAAAAAACGATATTGTTACACCACAAGGACATAGCGTTCGGCCGTTTGAAAGGCAGGATGAGATCGTACAAAAACTCAAACAAGATTTGCGTTTCTGCTCAGGCATCGCCCAGCAGTTGAATAATGGAAGATTAGCGGTATACATTCACAACAACGGGGAAAAAAAAGACAAAAAAGGCCAGTGTTTTAATGATCATTTTAGTAAAGATATGATGCGTCGTAGATTAGCGGTAGCGCCATGCTGCAGGCGCTGACATGTCAGAGTGATGTTCTTCATTGATGTGACACTTCCTCCGCTCTCGGGCCAATCACAGGCTTCCCTCTCCCTCCCCTAAATTGACAAGCACAAAAGGTGTTACACATATTGCTGTAATGAGGTACCAGCCTGAGTCTCCATTTTGTCTTTTACCCAAGGCAGAGAGAGAGCGAGAGAGAGGGAGAGAGAGAGAGAGAGAGAGAGAGGGAGAGACGGAGGGAGAGGGAGTTAGAGAGAGAGAGAGAGAGAGAGAGAGAGAGAGAGACGGGGGGGGGGGGGTTTTGATGTCTATACGACACAAATTCCTCATTACAGAGAAAACTCGTCACACGATGGTACGATGGTTGTGTGTCTGAGAGAGTGAGAGAGAGAGAAAGAGAGAAACATTAATATTTGTCTAAATATTAGACTAGTATGCTTGAGTTGAGACGCTAAAAAAAATGAAAAAGAGATTTTCACTGTCCAGAAACTCCCCCAAACATTTCTGTCTGAATCCACCAAGGTACAATTATCTGCATTTTCATCTTGAGTTTCACAAAGTTTGTGAAAATGGTGGCGAAAGATAGATAGAGTGCATTTATCATCACCTGAACAAAATCATATCTTGTTTGTATTGACAGCGTAATTACTGCAGGTTGTCAGAAATTGTAATTCACGCCCAAAGATTAGAGCGCGCCAAACAACAAGCCGACATGATAACGCGTAAATGTGTTTTTGAGCATAGGCGTGATATTTGCATGTTTGTGTTTAAAACGAAAAAAAAAGTCCAAATCCATTTATGGTGTCTGTTTTTTTTTTCTTTTGGTCGTTGTTGTTTTTGTTTCTTTTTTTTTTTTTCATTTCAGAGCTGTAAATGATGAATCGAAATAATCTTAATGGGCTTTCCATTCAGAGGACGGCCTGTAGCTCCTGTTATGCTGAGGGGTTTTTTTTCCACACGTTTTTATTTTCTCGTTTCTCGTTACTTAGATGGAGCGAGGCGGGCGCGTGTTTAACTTGAGCTGTTTGTCATGTGGTTAGATGTTTCCTCACGTGACCGGTGGCGACAAGAAGGGAGGGCCGGTGACCGCTGACGGTGAAGCTACGACCTGATGTTCAAATGTAATTATGATCTGTACAGAAATAGCACACCCTCTTAGACCTGTGCCCCTTTTCTCTTGATTTTAATTATCTAACTACTTCAGTTCTCTTAAATACATACATACATAGATATATATGTGTGTGTGTGTGTGTGTGTGTGTATATATATATATATATATATATATATATATATATATATAAAGCTCATTATAGAGAGGCTAACACGCTAATTACAAAAAGAGAAAAAAAAGAAAGAAAGAAATGAAAACACCACATTATGGTAGTTTTACCTGACAGACTCAAATACCTTCAGAGGCTCCTCTTGCTTTGAAATGAAATCAAAATGACGTATTACTTTTGTGTGTGTGTGTGTGTGCATGTCAAATTGTTGGATGAGCTGTACAGCTGTACAGACAAAGCCTATAGGTGTGCCTGAAGCTAATGATAAGAGGTGAAGAATATATTACAAAACACACACACACACACACACACACACATGCAAAACCCAGGGTTTGAACTTCAGTTACTCACAGAAGAGGGATTCTCTTGCATGCTTTTCACACAACACTTTAAGCTTTACGAATGAGCTTTCTTAAGACAGCTGGGACTGTGAGTATGGAGTACAATAAAACAAAAACAAGTACTTTTTTCACCATTTTGTGAGCGCACCATAAATTTCTTAATGCTAAAACACCCCTTTGGTCATTTTTCACGCCACGCGGAACTTACCCTAATGACATCGCTTTGTCTTTTGTGTGTCTCAGTTATGTTGGGTCAGGACAATGGGATGGAGTTTTTGATTGACCTTAAGCAGATCCCAGATTGCATTTTGTAATCTGGTGGAATTGATTTAATCTGACAGAACGTTCCAGTTCGAGACTGACAATACAATCATATCTCTCTTCGACCTAATAGAATAGTGAAATACCGCAGAGAGAGAGAGAGAGAGAGAGAAGAGAGAAGAACCAGAATCGAATGTAAGCAAGTGCAGATGAATGGATGTGTGGATAGAGAAAGAATAGAAAGGAGGACAAGAATGAGAAGAGGCTCAATCTCGATCGATACTTCCAGCGTTCTTTGCGATGCCTAGGGCGTGAAGTCCAATCTGATTCCCCTGCCTCTCAGAATCCGTCTGTCAGAAACACTTTTCCTTCTCGTGTTAGCGGCCTCAAAGCCAAACGGCAACGTCAACGCTCAGAGCGATTAGCGAATAGATGAGCGATAGAAGGTCAAAAAAAAAAAAGAAAAAATCACAAAAAATAAATAATAAGACCAGACAGCTTTCATATAGCGACGGGCAGAGACAAACTTCCAAATTTCAAAGAGACGCTGCGACTGATACTCCCGGTTTTTCATTTCAGAGCCTGTTTTCTGTCGAGTGAAACCATTAGTCAAAATGACAGTGGCTGAAAGTGATGTGTTTATTAAATTGACTGGATTTGCATTTGAGGCAAACGTCTGGTACCAAAAAAAAACACCCTGTTTCTACATTAGTTCCCAAAATGAACCAGATGGGAGGTTAAAAAGAAAAAGTTTCCTTTAATTTTTAAACACTGTTTAGTGTTCAAAGCCTGTGTGGTCTATTATTTTGTTTTGGGAGGGGATTTTCAATCAAAGTTTGCGAAGGGAGAAACACCCCCCACCCCCCCACCCCCGTAAACTCCTGTTCAGTTTAGAGTGAAGTCAAACGTTTTAAACATGAAGACTGGATGTATTTATCTTCAACATGAAATTAACATTTTCTTGATTAAGCATTTTCAATGAATAATACACAACTAACAGTAATGAAAAAAAAAATGACACTCCAACAAATTTGGATGGTACCACACATGATCAAGGGGATGCAAAAGTCAATGAACTTGAATGGAAAGCGATTGAGTCTCGCGCCACGATACGATGATTCTACGCCTGTGTCATCATGACATGTCGAGCAAGGCCAACGGAAGTTCAGATGATTCCAGGACAGACCCATGAGGTAATTCTAGCCCTATTCTATTCATTTAGTTAGCTGTTTTAGGAGTGCTTCCTCGTTAACAATATTCAGTATGAGGTTAATTTCTCACAGGTAATCCTGTTGGGAATATAGATTACAGACGTTCAAAAACTGTTTAGTCTAGATTTCATCACGCAGCTAATCCAAACCCTTCTTTGGGAATATCAGTGAATAATCCAAGGGATTAGAGCAAGATTCCTTTTTTTTTTTTTTTTTTTTTAAATGGAACAGTCCATGTGAAACTGCTTAAAACAAAAACAAAACTCGTCAGTATAATTAGGGTATCTTGGAGAAAAGATTCTGTTTAAGATGCCTGATCAGCGAAGCACTACATATAAGGAGGGTCAGATTGCCTGGCGACGTGATATGCAGCTGTGTCACAAAGATACATTGCTCATTGTGCTGTCATTAAGGTCAGTAAAATCAATGTGACATCATCACTTACACTGAATCAGACTGAAAGTTAATCATTTGCTTTTGTCCTCTCTCAAGGCATGCGACACATGACATAAACCCGCTGGCTACACGGCGAGGGACTATATATAACAATCCCATTTAAAAAAAAAAATTACACATTTCATTTGGTATATTTGCGATTCGCATTTGCAAATCCTGATTTCTGATGATTACGGACTGATTTGAGATCTCTGTCAGTATCTCTGTGACTTACCTGGATAACGTTAGCTTTCAGGCCAGCCACACAAAGACTGAACAAGATGGGCCTTAACCTGACTCATTTTACAGACACGGAGGATTGAAGAAGACAATTAGGGGTCTTTCTCTTCTAAAAAGACATAAAGAGTGTAGCCAGAGTTCCAACTGAGCAAAGGGTGGTAGAAATATTCCGATGTTATATTTGAGTACTAAAGTAAAGATAAAAGCATAAAAGACTGATTCTACTACAAGAACAAGTCACCCATTAAAAACAAACAAACAAACAAACTGGAGTCAAAGCGTTAAAGTATCAGGGTTTTAATGTACTAAGGTTTTCCACGGAATGCAACAAAGATTGCGGTTATAGCGAGAGCATGCAACAGACTCAGCCTTAAGACCAAGATTACTTGGGCCGAGTTTTCGGTTTGGGTTCAGTAGGAATCGGCTCGGTGAGAGTTCGGTTCATTGGGAACCGTACGCTCCGAGCTGATACTGTGTCTGATTCAAAAACAATACAGCACGTGACACAAGCACCGTGAGGAAATCAATAGAAAACAGGCCAGAGGTAGACAGGGGGAAAGACCTCTTTAATAGACTGATGACAATTTTACGACCCAGTGTTTGTTACAGTAATGGTTCCATGGTACATTTGCTTTGAGGTTCTTGTTTGTGCGAGAGCCAATCAGCCTTGAGACCTTTTTCCACCTTCCTGATTGGTAACGTTGGTAAAGGGGGAGGTTACCGGGGGTAAAACTATATAATTAACACAGTATCAAGCAGGGGAGCCAGATGATCACTATCTGTGCAGCAACTGCCTCAGTAGTAATGGTTCATTTCAGTCATAGAATTATCCTATTCACACAGGCAAGAACAAGTGAATCACCGTTAAGTAGCAATTACCTAGACAAACAGAGATGTTCTTGTTTGTCTAAAGTGACATCCAGTAATTTCTGTTTTTTTAAATGTCCTCTGCTTCTCGACTGGTCTTTATTTTTTGTGTGTGGGGAGCTAAGCGGTGTGTGTGTGTGTGTGTGTGTGTTGGGGGGGGGGGGGTTACAAGGGACATGACCCCCCCCTCCTCCAATCAAGGGTCGGACAAGCAGCCCTTTTGATCCCCTGTGTACTTTGAAAGAAAACAGAAGTAGCAAACTTTACACTTTGTTTCCTTGTTATTCTCCATGTTTCGTCCCAAAGGAGTCTGGAATGAGAGCCTGTCTGTCTGTAGAGACATACAGCACACTGAAGTCATTTGGAGACTTGATTCCCACATCCACCCAGTCTCTGTGACGCTGTCTATTAAAATCTCTGAAAAACAATGGGACAAATCTCTCTCTCTCTCTCTATGTGTATGTATATCTCTACAAATACATACTAATAATCTCAGATGCAGGTTGTTTGTAAAGTCTGATAGTCAAATCCAATACAATTTGTCTCCATTCTAACAATTTATGAAAACACAGATTACTTTTACAGACAGTTACTTGGCGTTTTGGGGTTTTTTTTTCCGTAAGCGTAATCAGTAGCCAACGTGATTTAAATGTACAATTTCCGAAACTCTTGTGTATTCGAGCCAGCGACGTTTTTTTCTCTTCGTCGTTCTATAGTAAATTCGGGTGATTTGACAGCGTTTTTAGATCTGATCACGAGGAGAACACGGGCGAATTACCGGCTCCTGAAATCCTGTCAGATCAACTGTCACGTTTGTAATTTGTGTTGAAGGCGGGTTTTATGAGGATTACATTTTTGCTTGCCAAATGAATCATTTGCATAAACCCAAGCTATCCGACACCCAGCTAACAACCAAGGTCCTTAAAATCAGTGCTTTTATTACACTGGACAGCATGGGGGTGAAATGTCTGCAACAAATTGTCTATGCAGCTGTATACAATGAACATAACAGGTATGACATTATGATTGCTACGACTCGTAAAATAATAGTTCCAGGGGCTTTATCAGCTGCTGTAACTGAGATGGACATCTGACACATAGGATGACTTGGTTGAAATATAAATCGGTTTGCATATACGAGACATTGGGTAATGTTGATAACAATGCTGGGGACAGGATGGAAAACTCAGAAAAAAGAAGATAGCAAACACTTATCTCCACGAATAAAAAAGACCATCACAGCAGAACAGCCTTCATCTGTACAGCAACTGAACGGGACACAAAATATAGGAGTTTAAACCACTGATGTGATCTAGAACGCTAGCTAGCCGGTGCTAGCAAACTGGGCTAGGCCCAGCTTCGTATCTGTTTAGTACTGGAAAAGAGATACTGTACTAAGGTACAGCAGAGCACACAGTTGGCGTGAAGAAAAGTTAGGAAGAAACTAGCTGGAAAATGGAACACTATATTAGCTGCTTGCTTTGAAAGAGCCTTCCTCAAATGGTCTTAGAGCTGTAGTAAACTAGCGCAGCAGAGTGGAACTGAGTTAAGGGGTAGACGGCAACGTATCCATAGCAACTAAAAGCAACAGTTCAGAAACGGAGTTAACAGAGTTACTGAAAGTGATTTCAGCTCAGCGTGGATGAGCAGGTGAGGGTAACAAGTCTGGAATGGAAAGCCTCTGAGACACAAACAAAAGAAAAAAAAAAAAAACAGAAAAAAAAAAGAAAGAAAAAAAGAAAAGAGAAAAAGAGAACGGTGCTGCGAAGCCCCAACCCCCTGTTGAGTGTGTTTTTTTTGTTGTTTGTTTTTTTTTTTGGTTTTTTTTGGGGTTTTTTTTTTTTTCTCATCGTAGTCTTCATCATATCATCGCTCCCTGTCAGACCCCTCTGACAACTGTCACCCTCCTGCCACTCCTGCATATTTCGGTTCGACTTTAATTTACACCGATTAATCATCATCACTCTCATTGTCTGTGTACTGTCTGTCACTGCTGTCGCCTTGAATTACACCCCGTGCCCTCCTCCCTCTCTCCCTCTCTCTCTCCCTCTCTCTCTCTCTCTCTTTCTCTCTCTCTCTCTCTCTCTCTCTCTCTGTCTCTCTTTCTCTCTCTCTCTCTGTCTCTCTTTCTCTCTCTCTCTCTCTCTCTCTCTCTCTCTTTTTCTCTCTCTCTTTCTCTCTCTCTCTCTCTCTTTCTCTCTCTCGCTCTCTCTCTCTCTCTCTCTCTCTCCCTCTCTCTCTCTCTTTTTCTCTCTCTCTCATGGCTGAAAAAAAAAAAAAAAAACTTCCACCTCCCTCATTAGTTTAAATGGGTTCTTGCTGAAAACCCAATTCAATATTAGCTCAGTCAGTCTTTGGGTAAATGTTACATAGAGTTCTAAAGCCCCCAAACACACACACACACACACACACACACACACACAATCCCTGGTGTGTGGAGTCCAGCCTGGAAACCGTTGCATGTTCAGTGGATGGGACACGGATCTTGTGATTAGCTTAGCAAACGCTGCTAATGTGATGTCACACGGGAGTTGAGCTACCATGAAAAAAAAAAAAAAAAGCTTGGTAGTGCGATTGTTTAGCAACACAATAGGGTCGACTGAGCCTTCAGCACTGAATGAGACAAACAATCGCTCTTTGTTTTGTAAAAGCAAAAGAATACATCAATATGCATGGGGTTAGATGACAGGGCTCCAAAAAATGTTGTTTTTGTTTTTATTTCTGAGAGGCAAACGTGATAAATTGTATTCCTATTCAATCCAAAGAGCAGGTACGTGTGTTTGTTTATTGTTCATTTGTTTATTTATTTTTTTTATTGACGAGCGCACTGAGAGAAAAAATACCTCTAACCTCTGATACAACACAATAACCTTAACACTCAACCAATCATCGTTGTGTTCTGTTATTATGGTCAAATTTGTGAACAGCAGGGATTGTCTCCTAATCCATCAGTAATCTGACAAAATAAAAAAACTGTCAAAAATGACAGATGTTACGGCACAAATTATAACATGTTTATCAGCATTATTTAGAGTGATATCATAGTTAACATCTAAGGTGAGGTGGGTAAGAGGTTTAAAGTGACTCTATTGTGATGTCATAGTAAGAACCTTTCTGATTGGTCAGACAGTTAATATGTGCTCTCCTGTATTGATCTTCTTAATCTGTTGCTGTAGGCCATCTCCTTCTAGGCCCCTTGCTCTATCATTTTAATATCTATATAATTTTTTTTGTTCCGGGCATAATCTATGCAGGCATTTATCTCAAGCTTTAGTCGACAACAGCTTAGACTTTCTAAAACCGCCTACAGACTTCCTAAAATGCACAAACAATGCAAAACCAGCCAAAGCAAATCCAGCATTAGGCTTAAGGAACTTCTGTGCTATTAAGGCTCTCCCAGTGGCATGGACACTAAGCTTCTTTTTTTTCTCTCGATGTATCCAGTTTCTTTCAAAAGTCTAATGCCAACTTAAAAAAAAAAAAAAAAAAAAAAATACAGTACATTCAATTAGTGTTATCCCTACATCTCAAATAGTGAAATCTGAGATTAGTTTTTTTCTCTTTCTTTCTTTTTCTTTCTTTCTTTCTTTCTTTCTTTTTTTTTTTTTTTTTTTTGCACAAATTACAGTAATAAAATCTACTTCAAAACACCTCACCGCCTCCTATTCAAAGTACACCCAATGTCCTTGTTACTGAATGTCGGTGGTTTGTGGAAGTACTTTTCTAACACAGAGCAGAGAGAGAGAGCAGAGAGCAGGCAGTGTCAGAGAGAGAGAGAGAGAGAGACAGCGAGAGAGAGAGAGAGAGAGAGAGAGAGAGAGAGGCTTAAAACCTCGGTGTCTTCGGGTTATTGAGTTCTACAGGGATCAAACCAGCAGAGACTATCTAAGCCAGGCAAATGGCCTTTAAAATTAATTGGGGTCAGAGGAGCACAATAACAGTGGGTGCAGTTGATAAGAGGCGACTGTATTAGTTTATTGTTTTATTAATGACCACTGCTGAGAACTTATACAATGGACAGAGAGAGAGAGAGTGAGAGAGAGGGAGGGGGGCGGGGGATTAGGTGGACAGAGACAGCAGTATTGCTGTTTTCATAAAGACTAAGTAGTTCTAAAGGAAGCGATTGGTGGTGGAAATTGTTACATATTTGTGTTTTGTCTTCTAAATATTTTGAATCCTTAACTCTTTAAAGGGAAACAGCTTCGTTTTAAGATAAATTTAATCTTTTTTTTTTTTTTTTTCTCTCTGAGGTCGGTTGAGTCACAACACTACGATACAACCCGGAAAGAGCAGGAAATTGTGTGTTTTGTTCGGCAGGAAATTCTCCTTAACACCTTTTGTTGTTGTTGTTGTTGTTGCTGTGGTTGTTTTTAAGGTAAATATAATGAGGTGAGCCAAAGTCCGATCTTCAGAACAGACCAAAGCTGATCTTTTTTTTAAAAGATATGTTTTATGACGTACGGTTATACGGAATCACAGGTGAATCAAGATGTTCCAGGTTATGTTTGGCTGGATGCTTCTCCTCTCCTCATTCCAGAGGTAAATGCACCACCAAAAAAAAAAAAAAACGCCCGCCAAAACTGGACACAGTAAAAAAAAATCTCAGACAAGGTCTTTATCTCTTCCTCGCATTTATGAAAGACAAACAAAACCAAACAAACAAAAAACTGAAACAAAAATACCAACTCTTATGAATTCGAATGTTTTTTTTGGGGGTTTTTTTTCCGGGCACCGCGTGACAAACGCCGACAACGAAAATTGCAATTCAGATTTTCATTCGGATTTTTATTTTATTTTTTTTTATGCGTGGGCTGTTTTCTTCTGCGTCGAAGCACGACGAAATCGCATTTGCGTTTTCGTCCAGACTTGTTTCTCGGCGCCTAAACGACCGAGCGCCCGGGACGACGCGGTGAAGGGGTAAGAGGCAGATCTTTGTTTTAAGCTCGTCTGGGCTTCGCGACCGCGTTTTCGGACCATCGATCCGACTTCTCTTTCTTCCATATGCGTCTGTAAAACTGGCTTATCCTCTACCCTGGTTATAATAAGGTGCTGAGGATCTTGCAGTTCTTATAGACTATAGAGAGAGAGAGAACGTTCTGGATCTTTCTGGACGCGTTGGCCCGGAACCATCACTTCTAGCTGGCGTTGTAGACTTCTCTTTATTTATTTAGGTTTTTTTTTTTTTTTTTTTTAATAAATCTCCTCTTTCAAAAAAATGTATCTTTAAACCTGCTTCCTATGAGGGATTAGCATAATTTTACGCAGACTTTCTCTGCCTAAAGCCCAAATCTGGCCATCAGTCCGAGTAGAAAAGAAGTATTCTGTTTTTCTTGCATCATCCTGCCTTTTTTTTTTAAACCTCCTCCCTTTCTCTGTTTCATACTCTGTCTTTCTCTCTCTCTCTCTCTCTCTCTCTCTCTCTCTCTGTCTGTCTGTCTGTCTTGCTGCCCTCCTTAGTTTCTCTTCCAAAAAAAAATGAGCAAAATGGCAAAGTAGAAAGCATGAGATCCAAAATCAATGGTGAATGTCATACACTTTTATGTTCCACCTATATATATATGAGAGATAGATAGATAGATAGATAGATAGATAGATTATAATTATGGATATAGATATAGATGTATGTTAGGGATGTAATGGTACACAGAAGTCATGGTTCGGTTCATACCACAATTTGGACATCACAGTTCGGTATGAGGGCGGCACGGTGGCGCAGTGGGTAGCGCTGTCGCCTCACAGGTCTCGGGTTTGGTTCCCGGCCGGGAGGCCAGGGTCCTTCCTGTGTGGAGTTTGCATGTTCTCCCCGTGTCTGTGTGGGTTTCTTTTTAGGTTAGGCGAATTGGAGACACTACATTGCCCCTAGGTATGAATGTGTGTGTGAGTGTCTTTGTCTGTGTGTCTGCCCTGCGATGGCCTGGCGACCTGTCCAGGGTGTTTCCCCGCCTTTCGCCCTATGAGCGCTGGGATAGGCTCCAGCACCCCCCCGCCACCCTAATCAGGATAAGCGGCTTAGATACTGAGTGAGAGTGAGTTCGGTACAACGGGAAAAAAGCAACAAAACCCCCCAAATGCGTGAGGCTAGGTGTCTTTTGTTTATTTTGAACAGACAGTAGTGCAAGTTAGAATTTGTTCCACCTATAGTGTCACATAACCTCCCCTGACATAGTTGGTACAGCCTGTATAGTGCATTAAAGGTGTCACGGAATGGAATTCACGATTTTCCTTGCCCTTTTGAATTTACTGAGATGAATGTGCTATGGAAACATTGTCAAAGAGTGAGAACATCATTATGCTCCTTCAGCTGTATGATCTGTGTGAGGAAAACGAGCCTTTCTACAGCCGGTTCTGAATCCCGTGTGTTTGTGAAGTCATTGGCTCACAGCAGCATGGAGCGGGTCGTGGGCTATTGAAAGCCAGCGTTGCCATCTATTGTTCATTAAGAGATGCGGTTTACTTCTTACTACAGTGTACCAGTGTAAACAAGGTCATTAAGGTCCTTGAAAACGTACGTCATCATATGTTTGCACCACAGTCAGATCCCAAATCTTAGAGAGAAGAGAACAAACCAACTATGAAAGAGGGAAATGACAGACGCATTACGTTCATCAGTCGTTCATCAAACATAGGCTACCACGTACTCTCTGTATGACCGCATGCACCGAACCGTAACGTCTGCACTGTGACGGTTCAGGACGAATACACGTACCGTTAGACCCCTAATATGTGTATATATACACACACACACACATACGCGCACACACACACAACGCACACATACCCAGAGTACATGCAATCTCAAAGACACACAAACACGCGCCTACCACAGAACACGGTGTGTTTCTTTACGATTTGGAGTGTTTTTCTAACTGCAAAGGACAACTTACGAGATGTCTTGAGATGAACATGATTATATAACGAGCGCGACATCTTTTGGCGTCACAGGACTGGCGTTACAGTCAGTGTTTCTGTTTTCCGCCGGGGGTGACAAAGCCACCCCCCCCACCCCGCCCCTCCAAAAATGACCTCATGACATCATACCTCAAGGTCCTACCTCCTCAGCTTTTGCCTAAGTGTTTTGAAACCTACAGATTTCTAAAACAGTCATTGTGAAAGAGCATACCAGCGTCTGAATATCCCCCCCCCCTCTTTCTTTTTTTTTTCTTTTTTTCGTTTTTCAGAGCAATGAGGACAGTGCAGGAAAGCCTATACAGATCTCTTGAGGCTTTTCAGTGAAGACTTCATTGGCTCTAAAGCCATTTATTGGAATGACACAATAGACATTTTCACAATGCAGTCACACTGTACCAGGTCAAGAAGCTTGCCTTTTCAATGAACGCCTCTGGCATTGTAGGAAAAAGAAGGCTAGTTGAAAATGTTAATTTTTTTTTTTTTTTTTGCCCTCTTGAAAAAGTCTCTAAGGTTCTCTATATAAAAGTTAGTAAGTTGACTGAATGCAAGGAGAACCAAGGGGCTTCTGAAGATCAAGGTGGTTCATACGTGTCTCATTATTCTTTGGGTATAAGCTAACTAGGAGAAGTTAAAAGTCTGAGGTGGCTTGCCTTGAAACATCTTGATGTACTTTCCGTACTTTCACTAAGGTGCTGCGTCATTGGTCAGACAGCGCTGATGAAATCTCCAGTTGTCAAAATGTGACTTTTATTCATTGAGACTGTAGATCAGATGCAGCCCTTAAAAGTGTTTTCTCTCTCTCTCTCTCTCTCTCTCTCTCTCTCTCTCTCCCCCTCTATGAATTAAAGCATGTAAGTAAAAAAAAAAAAAAAACAAAACAAACATTAGTGAAATGAATTTCATAAAATGAATTCTTTGCACAGAATAAGTGAATGACGCTATTAAGTGGAGTGAATGAGTAATAATAATAATGAAGAACGAGTACAACGAGTAAACGATCATGTTAATCCCGGGTTCGATTCCCGGCCCGGACGGCCGGCGTCCTTTCTGTGTCGAGTTTGCGTGTTCTCCCCGTGTCTTCATTGGGGGTTTCCTCTGGGAGCTCTGGTTTCCTCCCACAGTCCAAAGACATGTAAGTCAGGCGAATTGGAGACACTAAATTGCCCCCAGGTGTCAATGTGCGAGTGAATATTTTTGTCTGTGTGTATGCCCTGCGATGGACTGGCAACCTAACCAGGGTGTTTCACTGCCTTTCACCCAATGAATGCTGGGATCAGCTCCAGCACCCCCGTGACCCTAATAGTAATGTGTGTTTGTGTGTGTGTGTGTGTGTGTGTGTATGTATGTATGTGTGTGTGTATATATATATGTGTGTGTATGTGTGTGTATATATATATATATATATATCACACACACACACACACACACACACAGACACACACACACACATCCATTGTGTTCCTTGCCAAATCATCCATATACATTGTTCTTGTCAAAAAAAAAACAAAAAAAACTGTCCAAATAAATAAATATCATTAGCACTGCAATAGCCGTGTTCCTTCTCCCAGCGGGACAAATTAGCTGTGAATCGTGCATTGTTTACAAAATGTTTTAATCGGTCTACTTGTAAAATTGATCCGGAGAGGTAAATATATAATTAGACGTCGTCCGTTATGAGACGGACGGAGGGAAATGACCCGGAGGAGAGATATTACGCCTCAAATAACGATTCGAAACAGGTAAACTGATGTATGTTACTACGCAGAGATTTGACGCTGAAAGTAGCTAAATGGCAAATCTTAACATTCCTAATGTCCAAAGTGTTTAGTATGCAGACTGGTGGAGTAATTAAGTACTTTGACAAAACTGATGAAATGAAAGGCAACAAAATGGCTGCCGAGTTCTGTCAAACCTACGAGGATGATGTGTCTCTCCTTTGGGTGTTTCAAATTCTTGTGAATCTTAAGAACGACATAAAAACATGTAATATTCATATTATTTCGCACATTAAGAATCCAAATGCCTTTTTTTTTTATGATTGAAACATAAGAGAGAATTCTTGAGTTCCACCTTCGTATTATTAATGGGATGTATTTAGGAGCAAAAATGCTTTCAATATTTGAAAAGCTAAATGTGCGTCGATGATAAGAGATGTCCTTGAAACTTTATGGATTTTTTTTTTTTTTAAATCTATAATTCATGCTCATTTTCGTTTTGTTTCTTTAATTTTTTCTCCCTTCAGATCTCTGATGGACTTTTGTTAAGGTGTCCACATGTACAAACCAGTTCAGAGCAGATTAATTTAACATCATGAATCAACGTGCGTCAAGAAAGAGGGAGCAGTACTGGAAAAACATGTTAAAAAAAAAACACATATCTTTTGGGTATATTTATCTTGCGTGCGAGTTTTTTTTTTTTTTTTTTGCCAAATTTTTCTAACAGTGCTACGCCAATTTTTCTAACAGTGCTAACCGTCTTTCCCACTCATGTTCTTCAATTACGCGATAACTCGTTCTCAAATAAGAGCACCTCTCGCCCCAATGCAAACATGGAAGAAAAAATAAACGAACCCAATCCGCCCTACGGCACGAGGGTACAGTGTGAAGATCTGTGCGTGATGGCCAAGGAGGGGGGGGGGGGTCCTTCCTGTGAGAAGAGGAGGATTATAATGGAAATCCCAGTCGTTTCTTTTCCCGCTCTTTTTTACAGCGCTGCAAGCTCATTGGACAGTAATTGCAGGCTTCGTCCTCGGCTCCAGGAGAGCTAGGGAATTAAGATGGCTGCCCTGCGGGCGTCGGCTACGCGGCTAGTGTGCCATTACCTGCTGGAAAAAGAAAAAAAAAACTTGCCGTGCTATTTCTCTCTCTCTCTCTCTCTCTCTCTCTCTCTTTTTCCCTCTCAGGATAGAATTCCATCACTGAGTCTGAATTATAACTGGCTTGGACCTTATGCCTTGGGACCATCAGGAGGCAGGGGGTGTGGGTGTGGGGTGGGGGGGCTTATAATGTTAAAAAAGGAATGGAATTTAATCTTTTATACTTACTAGATATTGCAGTCACCCCCAGCCATTGGTGAATTCTCGTATTTAATGCTTTGGAAGGAACCTCTGACATATGCTACTGTGGGTGTTTGGGTGTTTTTTTTGGGGGGGTTTTTTCCAGGTGTCCTGAGAAAAACTGTGTAAAAAATGTCTATGCATGTGTAGAAAATGTTCATGAATGCGTTTTATGTGAGGGATTTGTGGTAAATGCCTGAATATCAGACGTTGTAATAATATCCCTTGATTCATTCATTCTTTTGCAGGGCCAGCCTGACTCATATGCAGAAAAACCGCATGAGGATTGTATTCCATAACTATAACCAAATACACACTTAATTATAACCAAATTATAATACGTACTTACACTAACCTCAACTTAATCATACAGATATCAGTTGCTGTAACTGTTTATGGCATCAGGGATAAACTTGTGTCGCAGTATGTCTTGTTTATGTCACGTTTATGACATAAAACAAGACAAGGAAGGTTCACGTGATCATCCACGGTGTCTTTTTAAGCGTTTTCATGTCAGGCACGGCCTGCAGAGAAAAAAAAAAAAAGAAAGAAAAAAAAAAAGTTCAGCTTCTATGTTTACCCTGATGGGTTGTACAGTAGAAACTCATTAAAACTCTCCCGCTGAGTACAGACCTAACTCCCGAAAAACATCTGAAGAACGTGAACTGAGTTTTCCAGTGTCTCAAAGCACAACCAGTTGGAAGGTAACGATTCGACCTCCTCCCAGTTTGCGTACATAGTTTGCGTGCACGTGCGTGGTGAAAAAATTTCGATTGTTTGAGGCGTCTGTTCGCGTGATGTTGTTGATCACATGACCCCCCCCCCACCCCACCCCACCCCCCCCAGTGGACTTCTCCCTTTTTCTCTCGTTCACTCTGTCTCTTGAGCTTTGCTAATTGAGGACTAGCTGCAAGCTTTCCTATGGCGAGCGATTCAGAGGCTTCATCTTGATTAACGTGGGTCACCTCGTCTGGGAACCGTCAGGCGGATTGGCGATTTTTTTATTTATTTTTTTTTCCCTCGCCAGGGAAGCGACCGTATCGCCCTTGGCGTCAACCAATAACGATG
>NC_044505.1:15826052-15838552 GCF_902362185.1 Chanos chanos
TGCCTGGAGTTCTCTATTTCCAGAAGCATCCGTGACATGACTTGCCTTTCCCTAACCCGCCATCGCTTAAGCCCCTGTTCACTTACCCTCACTTATTTACACTGTCATGAAGCCTACGTAAACATGTCATTAGCGTGACATTACTAGCCTTCCTAAACCGCCACAGTTTTAGCTTCTAAACCCTGTGCTAATGTAATAAAAAAAAGAAAAGAAAGAAAGAAAAAACAACAACAACCACCACCACCTCTGACTTATCCTCATTCATAGCCCTATTCCCTGTCAACTAGTTTGAGGTAGGTCTCAAAATGTCTGTTGCACGTTAGCATGTTTTGGCTAATTCCTGGGGTTATGTTAAGCTATATATGCACATTTTAAGCCTTTGTAACCATGGAAGGTACCGTTATCACCTCATATGTTGCTCCAAAGGTTCTGTGGACAGGACTAAGATAGAGTAAGTAACCTTTTTGTGCACTGCTTGGATGACAAGTCAAAATTTGACAGATTGAGCAGTTGTTACTTCTGCTTAGATCATTTATGGCGCATGCAATGTAAATCACCATTATGAACGTTTGTAATTATACTAACATCCTAGCCAATATCTTTTCCTCAGAACAGATGAAACAACTGCAAGAGATTACATTTACAGAGAGAGAGAGAGAGAGTTCTCCAGGGTCATCCTTACTAACACTGTGATCTTGATTACAGTGTTGTCACTCTGCCAGAAGGGGCACATTTTGACACCAGTCTTTTCTTAGATCTCTCTCTCTCTCTCTGTCTCTCTCTCTCTCTCTCTCTCTGACGTCTCTCTCTCTCTCACACAAACACACACTTTGTCTCACTCTCTTTCTCTGTTTGTCAGTCCATCTCACTCCCTCTGTTTCTTTCTCTTTCTGTCAGTCTCTCTGTCTCTTTCTCACTCTCTCTCTCAAACACACACACACACACACACACACACGCACACGCACACACAGTGGTACATTACACCCTCTTTCTTGCTCCCTCTCTCTCTCTCTCTCTCTCTCTCTCTCACACACACACACACACACACACACACAAACACACACACACACACACACACAGGCAGAGTGCAGACATCAGTGTTTGGGAGGTGTGTCAGTGAGAGGTCACTGTGGGCAAAGCCAGGGGATCTGCCTCCAGCTTCAGCTTTCTCTCTCCTGACCTTTTCTATCTCTCCATCTCTCTCTCTTCCTTTCTCTCTGTCTCGTTCTCTCTCTTTCTCTCTGTCTCTTTCATGTGCTCAGCGGGCTGGTTCTTTTGTTGACCTGGTTCGTTTGATGATGGCCACTATGGTAATGTCTACAGTGATCTTGGCCATGATCCTCCCTGTCTAAGCCTTGCATGACCTAATTACACTCTCTCTCTCTCTCTCTGTGTGTGTGCGTGTGAGTATGACTGTGTATGTGTGTGTGTATGTCCATCCATCAGTGTGTGTTGTGTGTACATATCTCTTTCTCTCTCTCTCTCTGTGTTTGTGTGCAGGTGTGTGTGACTGCGTGGTTCCAACAATTAATGCATGTTGTGTGTGTGTGTGTGTGTGTGTGTGTGTCTGTAGTACTTCCAGATATACGACACCTTATCAGTATAATGTAGTCAGATATTGCTTCTGACTATAAAAGCGCACACTTAAAGTACTCTCACGCAAGCAAAACCAGCCGACGGCCGCCCTAACTCACCGAACGCTTGTGTTTGGGTTTTTTTTTGTTTTTTTTAAAAAAAAAAAGCATTATCTAATCCGTCTAATTTATTTACACTGACAGAAAGCAAATGTCTGCATAACAAGTTCAAGTGTGCTGTCCGGGAGTGAATTAATGAGATGTTAAAATCAATGCCGACTATCAGGTTTAATGGACGTTCAAGAAAGCTAGCATTCTAGAAACCTGGAACCTTTGGCAGCCTTTTGTTTGTAATGAAGACTATCTCTACATCTTTGCATTTATTTATTTATTTGGTTATTTATTTTCTAGTCCAATTCATTTATACAAATTTCAGCAGATTGTCTCATTACATCTCAGTAACCTCAGCAAACCAAGGCACTGTGAAGGCATAACTTCAACGGATGATCATAAAAAAACAAACAAACGTGTTTTCTTTAGGAGAGAAAACGAGTTTACTCTGAACCTCTGTTTTGATGTCTTACAGAACAACATTAAGTATTGTGTGATCAGTTTAAGCACAGTCAAGATGAGTTTCACATGAGCTCACAAATTGAAATTTGCAACTAAATGAATCGCGACATTAAAAAAAAAAATGTTCATGTTCCTGTGCTTTGTTTGTTTATTTATTTATTTGCAACTGAAATGATTTGACTTTAGTCACCATTGCGCCGTGGCTCTGTTTCATAATTGCTTCCTAAGAACTCGAACCGCGGGAGAAAATAGATTAGAAATGAGGAATTTCCGTATGAGAATCGGAGAGAACACAAGGGATGAAATTTCCCTGTCTTTAAGGTATCGAGCGATTTGTCAGGAGTGGAAAATATAAATCATTCTTGAAAACTAATTCAAAGTCAGCCCTAAGCTGTGAGTTTTATCGACCCCTACGCCCTATCACCCTCTTTTCCTGCTGGAAGTCTTCTCGTATTAAAGATATGCTACTTCAGACATGCATATTACAAATCAATTTCATAAATAGCCTACTGATTTTAGGATGAGAAAGGATGAACATGGGTAGCTTCATACCTCGAATGCTGGAGCCAAAGAACTTCCAGTTCATTTTAAAATTCATTCGATGGGTAAATCGTCCTTCGGTTTCAACCGTTAAATTACTTTTTTTTCCTTTTGGAAAGACGCATTGAGAAATCGCGAAATCACTGAAAACGGGTTTTTGTTTGACTCGTGAATGCTTATGCATCGTTGTTGGACGTCACTCAACAAGCCGGAGAGCTACAATCACGCGCGCCCACCGCTAACCCATCTGCAAACGTTATTTGCCAAATGAAACAACAGTTCATATCTGTCATAACAATCAACGGCTCCGCCAGGCTGCCCAAATGCGATATCGGCTGGTATCCAACACACACGCGGCTCACATGAGGCTCCCGATCTGCAATCTTCAGATTACCGCCACATGATACAATGCAAAATGCAACTTCAAAGCCTCCCCTTTTTCTCTCTGAAATTTCAGCGCGTGGGGAGAACATGCTTTTACACCGTTAAATAACAATCTCTCACATCAAGCTGAAGAGAACAGCCGCGGAGACCGCTAAAGTTTTTATGCGTTTTCATAAAGCATTAGATATCTCGCGCAGACCTTACACCGCTGGCCGCGTTCTGCCCTATCAATCAAAATAATGAGACGGTATCAAATCTGTTGTAGGCCTACCCTTGGCTTTCAGCTTCAAAAGAACGGGGTAAAGGGGCATGACAGTGGATGGATGGATAGCTTACAACCTGATCTTTCTATCCATCAAAAAGGATGAGTAAGGTCCGTTAGAACAACTGAAAGGTTCTTATCTTTTTTTTTTCGGATTCCTTTTTTGTATTAGTTGATTAATCCGCTTGAATTCTCCACAGCTCTGAGCTTTACAAGTATAGCAATTTGAGGAAAATACAAACGGTCACAAATAATCTTTATACTGCCTATGCTGATGTTGATTTTTTAAAAAACAAGCCTTTAAAATAGTTAGGTGCATAAATACAGAGGATTATTAATTGGCGTTTTTTTTCTTGTTGTTGTTGTTGTTGTTAAGGTTTATTAAAAGCAGAGTTAATAAGATTATACCTACTTCCAACATCTTTACTTAAGTGTGTTTACCTAATTGCTCTAGCCAAGCATCAGAGACAACATTTAAATTGATGGGGAAAGAGTTTTAAAACAAACAGAGTTTTAAGCAATCGTTGCTGAGTTACATGGTCCATTGTGGGAGACTGGAATTGCTTTAGTGCGGATGGTACACCTCTCTGCTTAAGTGTAAGGTTAAACCCTTAACTCAGGGAAACAGGATTCACATTCTGGGCAGATTTTATTCCAAGAGAGAGAACCAGAATCATCAGATCACAGTAACAGGCAGCAAAAGGTCAACATACCCATGACACACCACTTCAGGCAAGAGCAGAAATCAGTAACAACAAACAGGTGAGGGTCAGAAAACAGGCATGGGAGACCCGACAGAAACGGGAATCTTCGCAAAGAGTCAAAGTGGAACAAAGGAGAATATACAGTGGAGTATAATGGGTCCAAGAATCAGGAACAGGTGTGTAATCATCAGTCAGTGACTGGGATGAACCAGCCCTCTGTAAACAGAATCAGATGGAGGTGGAGACAAGGGTGTGACATCAAGTCTGGACTTGGAGAGATGAATGGTTTCACTCAGAGACACACACACACACACACACACACATAGACACACCCCACGGTGTAGCCACAATCATAAAAGGTCTTATTACATTGATTTTTCAGAGAACTCCATCACATAATCAAACAGGTCATTTAAATGTAGTTTAATTTCCGCATGAACTTGGCCGTTCCAATTTACACTGCCATAACCATATGAATTATGAGCTTGTGTGGCTGATTGACTGATGGACAGACAGAGCACAGAAAATGGTTTAACTCACTTCCAGTTCCTCTGTACATGAGAGAAGAGTTTAGATTATATTTTAAAAATAAAATCAAATGATAATTCAAACACATACATATATTTCCCATTTTAAACCATATTGTGTCCATACATTTACAGAGAAGCCTGGGCTTATGATGAAAACTCCATAGGTATTGTTAGGTAGTAGAACAAGATGAGATTGAAAAAATAGTAGAAAATAATGAATTATGATAAACTTACTTACATGTTGGAGGGTTTAGGATTTAAAAAAAAAAAAATTCTCAACACTGCAGCCTCTCTGTCTTTGGCCCTCACTCAGATCCAATGACCAAAATTTTAACTGGAGTCACAGAATTGTACCAGTGTGATATATGTGAGACATATATGACAGTATATGTTAAACACATAGTGTATGACAGTGAACATCTGAAAGGGAGAGATAGAGAGAGAGAGAGAGAGAGAGAGAGAGAGAGAGAAGAATTGATTTGTCTCAGTCTGAAGATGAAATATCTTTGGTGGAAGTTCCAATGGGCCCCGCTCGCTAAGCGCTCCGTTCGTGCGGAAAACGTCTCTCACATTTTCTTAATACGGGGGGATGAATAAAGGGAGGGAGGGAGTGAGGGGGGGACAAAAAAAAAACCACGCCATTTGCGTGATCCATCGCCTCAGGATAACGCGTCTGTGCCAGTCAAGCGCAGCTGTGACATCAGTCTGTCCGTCTACCGAACATTATTCACGTCCCGAAAGCGCGCGTCGAGACCCGTCGAGTTATCGGCTCCTTTCCGAAAGAACAGACGGAAGCGTTTCCGTACCGCCGCGTATATATCCGGACAGACGGTAACGCTCAACGGTCGCTTTTTAATTGTTACGGCGCCGGCGTAACATTCGACCGCGTAACGTTCGCGGAGAAAACGCGGGTCGTCGGTACAAACCGCTTGTGAGAGGTCTCGTTCCCTTCTGGCAGATTGTCGTGAATGATGTGCTGCCGCTTTGTACGACTACCATCATTTTAAAAACAGAGCCCCCCCCCCACCCTGCCCTTTTTGGAAGTATCTGGACAATGGACAGAACTGCTCCTCCGTGTTCCATCTATAAAACAGGTGTTTAAAGTAAGCTTTACGGTCAGTTCTGGAATTTTCTCTGGAGCATATGGTACTCACAGCACCTAAAAGTGAGAAAAGACACCAAATGTTTATCACGACACAAATTTCTCCAGATGACAGATCATAACCATACTAATGGGAACCTGAGAAGAATCAAGAGGCGTTTCAAAGTTTTATCACGGTGTATTTTACAGCGTAACAAGTGTGTCATCTAGAAACCATCAGATCCCTGATGGTTCCTACACAGAAAAAAAAAAGTGTTTCAGAGGTTTAAATGATTGTGAGTGGTATTTGCTTTCAACAGATGCTTAATCTGCAGCTCAGTTTGCCCAAATGATTTTGCACTTTCAAAATACTTCTGTCTCACAGGGGGAGTTGGAGGCAGAGGAAACTACATTTCTGAGCAAAATGAGCCGTGACACTGACATTTCGAGAGAGAGGGAGAGAGAGAGAGAGAGAGAGAGAGAGAGAGAATAGCCAACCTGTGGCTTCAGCAGCTCACAGACAGTAAAGCATGGATTATTTGGTAGTGACACTTTTCCCTTGTCTATGTTGTCAGTGAGGGATTGTAATCTGATTATGGGAGTGTGTCTGGCATATGCCTGGATTTTTTTTTTTTTTTTTCTGGCGGACTTCCTTTGGGAGTTTACTTCGTACATGAGTGTAGAATGTAGATTGTATTTGGGAATCAATATTTTTGTTGTTTTATTTTTTCTTTTCTTGGGGAGAGGCTTTGTGAGTTTCAGTACGATTGTTCATGTATCCCACTAGTGATGGGTAGGTGTTTGTACGTGCATGTCTGTGTGTGTGTGTGTGTGTGTGTGTGTGTGTGTGTGTGTGTGTTTCCTTGCCTGAGTGCTTTTGAATGAGATCATATGAATACAGATGCTCATAAATACACACACACACACACACACACAGACACACACTTCTGGGAATTTCAAGCATTTAAAACCCAAACTGTTATTTCTTCACATATAATTATGTTTAACCTTTTCTAACTCCACTTTCAATAGACTAACACTGTCCAATTAAAGACATTATAGGTTTCAGATTCGGTTATTTCAGTTCAGCTGAATACAAATTGCTGACTATGGGAAGCTCTACACAACCACAGTTAAAGGCAATGTAGAGAAAATGATAGAAACATCCAAAAAATGAACTTGTATTTATGTAGTAATTTGTGTAGTAATTCTCTGTCAGACATGAAGAGCAATCATTTGCTTCAGATTAAATGTTGATAGAGAATTTATAACTTCCCCTCCTGACGCATAATGTGCCTTTTTTCTTATACGTTTGTTTTTTCACATTTTTGTTTACATGTTCATGGGAGAACCAACTCTGGCTGAGAGTAAGTTCTGGAAAACAGTGAAATTAGAGTGGGCTTATGTTCAGCGGGGGGCTAAATTAAAAATCTATACTCTATCTCCTAGGTGACAGGTATTGGTTACTATGGCGGCAGGGTTGATTTCTGACTCATAGTTCTTTCTGTCTCCCTCTCTCTCCCTCTCTCTCTCCCTCTCTCTCTCTCTCTCTCTCTCTCTCTCTCTCTGTCTCTCTCTATTTCTTTCTCAGTGTTTGTGATGCATGTGTGATCTTTCACCTGATTGGCTGGTCAACAGACAGCAACAACCTTTTAGATTAATTCTCATTAGAATCGTTTCTGGGTCACAGAGGGGTCACAGTTTAAGAGAGCGACAGAGACAAGATGGTGAAACTCCCTTGTAAACAAACTTCCCTTACAAGAATATTGGTTTCCCAGAAGTTGGCTTACCATAGCCTCATACCCCTTAACATGCATTAACATCTTATTAGACTTATTAGACAAGAACCTTTTTTTTTGTCCTTTCTTTTTTTTTCAACTTTAATTTGATGTTAGTTAAATGAGCATTTCTGTCTCAGGCTATTATCAAGTGCCCCATGACCTATTCATGTTTGCTTTAACGCCTCATTATCCCATATCCTATGGATAAATTCGATATTTGATAATTATCTTAATCGGTTATATAAATAAGAATAAATAAATAAGAATGTCCTACTAAAACGTGCTGAACTTGCCAGTGACAGGGCCGCACTGGGCAGAGAAAACCGATGAGACGATCGATGATATAGATAGGACCACCTCGGGTTCGGTCACGGAGGCTGGACCCCCCCCCCACCCCCCACCCCCCCCCGCTGCTTTTCATGTCCACCAAACGCCGTGGTCTCTGATTGGCTGAAATCTGCACGCGCCCGTTTCTCAGCTAAAAATAAGCCCTGAGCCACGATGGTTAAAAAAAAACCAAACAAAAAAAAACCCAGCAAGACCCTGGACCTCCAGAACCAGGTTTGAAAAATACAGATTTAGACGCTCGTCGTTTACCAATGTCGCGTACGCTCTCAGCAAGATATCGGGGCCCTGCATGTTCTGTCGGACTAGATTGCCCGCAACTGACCCATTGTTAAACTAGCTTTGTTTCTTCTAATCAAATTTCATTGCTCTTATACAACGTCCAAATATCCATTCTAGACAAATTGTTTAGATGGATTTCCTGACATGCTAACCTGATTCTCATTACTCCACAGTTTTGAAACGCTAAAAGAATTTCTCTGTTTTTTTTTCTAACAGTAAAACACTTTCCCAAAAACGCAATATCGCCCATGCGAAAGAATCTGAAAACGCTCAGAACATTAACCGCACGTCTGGAAACGCACAACGTCAGTCACTGCAACGCTGTCGCCATATGGATAGCACCTACTTGTCACTGCGTAAACACTCACGCTAAAAAAAAAAAAAAAACGTTGTTTGCATCAAAACTGGACTGACTGTGCATATAGTGTTGTTGTCAATACAAAAGATTGCGATTGGCAAAACAGTAAAAAGCATTTCTCTCAACACCACATCACGCAAAAACATTAACCGCATGTCAAAACACACAGTCAGTCAATCGTTGCAACATTGTCACTACACAGGCAGCACCTTTAGATGACTGTGAAAACGCTGGGGCAAAAAAAAAAAACGCAAAAAAAAAAAAACGCAAAAAAGTATTTGCGTCGAAAGTCAATAGACAGTGTGTAACAGACAGTGTGTAACAGACAGCGTGTAACAGACAGCGTGTAACAGACAGTGTATTTCATATTGGTGTCAACACAAAAGAATCACGCACAACTATGGGGGAGGGGGGGGGGGCATTACTGTCTTATTCATACATCCCAGAGTTCCATGCAGTGGCAACACAGGGAAAGCCTGGTTAGACTACTGAGAGCAAGTATGAGTCACTGTCTATTGAAAAACATAATGTCCCCATAATTACAGTGCAAAAAAAAAAAGAAAAAAAAAACAAAAACAAAAAACACACACACTCTCATTCAGAAAGGCAGGCGTGATAATTGCCTGTACTACAGAGTGCCGACGTCTCGTTGAACATCCAGTGTCTCCTCTCTGTTGGGACGTAAGATCCCTTATCCTCTTCATACCTGATGTCTTACCTTCCTCCAAGGCAGGGGGGTGGGGGGTGGGGGCGGGCAACCGGATATAGGGCTGGGCATACGCGTTTCACCCTCACACTGAGAAGAGTTCCCCAGATGCGCTGAGAAAGGGTGAGAAGGATGGAAGTGAATCCATTGACATTTGTTGATGGACAAGCAAACCGTTGCCTGACGAGACTGAAGTGGTGAAAAAAACGAATATCGTCCCAAATTCCCGGGTGGTTTAGCACGGCGGGCCTCACCGCGCTCTAATCCAGCCGCTGGCCAGAGGAGGGTGGGCTCCCCCCCCCGTTCAGTCTTGGTTCCTCCCAAGGTTTCTTCCTCCTGTTCACTTCATTAGGGAGTTTTTCCCTGCCACTGTAGCCATGGGCTTGCTCACTGGATGTTTACGCACTGAACTCTGTGAGGAAACATTGAGACAATTTTGATTGTAAAAAGCGTTATACAAATAAATGTATAATAAATGTAGGAGTATGAATTGATGGCCGTAGTCCATGGATTCCACAGTTCAGTATGAGATGTTCCCATGACTAATTTAGATATATAGTAATATTCAGTATTGTATATTTCTGATATGTTTACAGATATATAGTAATGTTCAGATCTGTGTATATATCTGATAATGTTTACAGATACACAGTAATATTCAGGCCTGTGTATACATGTGATATGTTTACAGATATATAGTAATATTCAGGCCTCTGTACATGTGTGATATGTTTACAGAGATGCAGTAATATTGAGTACTGTATATATGTGATATATTTACAGATATACAGTGATGTTCAGGCCTGTGTATACATGTGTGATATGTTTACAGAGATGCAGTAATATCGAGTACTGTATATATGTAATACTTTGTATAGCACTGCGACCTCATACCTGTTCTCATTTATGAACATCTGTATCATCGCGGCCACAGAAGACCAGCTCAGCCGGGTTAGCGTCAGCTTTGACCTGTGTCAGCCAAACTTAGGCTACGGTTGACTGCGTTTTCTGTGCTAGTGGCACCCTCTCCTTCTCTTTCATCTTCCTCTGAGTCTTCCCCATCCCATGTTTGTTAAACACCCCCCCCCCCCCCCGCACCCCCTAGCCCAACACCATGCGTTCAGACACCTGCTTCTGATTCCATTCTCACCAGCATTGTGCGCCAAGACCCTTAGCATAACACGCGTACCTTGCGATAATAGTGTTACCGTTTGCACCTGTGTTTTGTGGTTGACAGCGTGTACACTCCTTCACTTTTCAGTCGCGAGAATTGCACTGCGAGCCGAGGGCGTCTGACCGCACTTTTCTTCGATACAAACGTAGCGTTCCTCGCACCATGGTGTTTTGCACAATTTCTACCAATTTATATCAAGCACCAAAAATTTGGTCAGAAGTCAGAAGGCTCACATAACGTGCGCTTTAGCATCTGCATTTCGTGCAAAACGCAACGAGAAATGTGATAGCGCCAAGGCCAAGCGTGTTACAGTAATGTATTCATGTTTGGAACCACGCCTCCTTTTTTCCCCCTGTCAGACGCCCAGACGCTTCTCCCTCCGTTCTTAGCGACGCTATGCATTTGGAACCTTAGGATTAGACGGCCCCCTGTGTGAAATTTGCGTTCAACTAACAATTTTCCCCCCAGTGGGACGATGGAGTTTGACGGCGTTGCGTGTTCTCCTTTTGTTTCTCAGCTGTGGGGAGACATACCGTGGAGCCGACGTACGGAAATCACGCACGCGTCAAACTGGCCCTTTTTGTTTCGTACAAAAACCACAGTGTTCGGTACGCGCGGTTATTTTTTTTTCTTCCGCATGTAATGATTTCCGTCATGAACAGCCGTGTCAACGTGAGCGAAAAACCGGACACGGCTAGCAAACACGAGCGCAGTTTGTTATGACTGCCGTTTCGTGGTCAGATGAAAATTGCATCTTATTCAGTGACAACTGCGCTTAGCGTTTTGCAACATGTGTGTGGGGATTAGCATTTTGTACAAAACACAATGAGAAATGTAATAGCGTCGTGGCTAACCCTGTTAGCGTTGTCGTGGTTAGAGGCGGTGGTTTGAAAATGAGGTTACATATTTGGGGTCCTGTGTCTGAACGAATGAGAAAAAATATAAATAAGAAATGAAATTTTGCCTCCACCAAAAAACTGAGGCTGAGGGATAATGTCTTTAGTATCATTCAGATAAAATAATAACAAAGAAAGACAGAACTGATTGGAATTAGGCGGATTTTTGTGTTATGAGAGCAGAGGTCTGGTTTGGTCCTGTCTTGTGTTTCCCAGGTTAAATACACACAGAGGTCACAGTACCCTACTGAGGTTTGCCGCTTCATTGCACACATTTGATACTGTCAGCAATAATTTGGTGCTGCCTGTGGTTGTAGGGTGTGTGTGTGTGTGTGTGTGTGTCAGAAGAATGAGGCGCAGACCCCTGCCAGGGACTGGCATGACATGTGCACACAAACACACACACACACACACACAGACTGCCTCCCACTTACACATTTTGAGTCAAGCAGGCTTAGAGACAGAAGACAAATGAACCTCATGGACAGAGAGAGATAGAGAGGGGGGTGGGGGTGGGGGGAGTCACTGAGGGAGAGAGATGGGACAGAAAAAAGGAGAGACAGAAAGAGTCAAAGATGGTGTGAGAGAAAAAGAGAAGGAGGAGATGACAGAGACGAGAGAATGAGGGAAGCTGGAAAAAAAAGATAAGAGGTCAGGAGAGAGAGAGAGAGAGAGAGAGAGAGAAGAAAAAGTCAAAGGGAGAAGTGAGAGGTGCTCAACAAACTACATTTTTTATTTTGTTCAGTGATGTTCTGATACAATGGCTTATTCTTCAAGGAGGTATTGTCAAAGCACAAAGGATACAGAACACACAGCCGAGTCAGAAACTGTCTGTCAGTGCACTAAGAAGGATAATCAACTATTCATTAACTTTAATTAGTTTCTATGGGGTTTATATTTAACAATCTGGAGTCAAAAGACCCACTGCATTGGGACATTTTTTTTTTTAAATACAAACCTAAAAGACATGTCATCAACTTATTTGTGTGTCTGAGGAAAAGACAAAAACCATATCTAGCCTGAATGCAGGAGTGCCTGAGGTGATGTGATGGAAAAGTAAAAAATCTGAATATTTTTCTTTTTTCTTAGGGGCTCTGTACTGAACAGTTGCTAGGGAAAAATAGAATAGAATAGAAAAGAAAAGAATAGAAAAGAAAAGGCTTGTGTGCCAAACATAAAATGACAGTGCCCATGGCTGGTTTATGTCCCTGGTATGTCTTGTGTTAGAAACATATGCGAGATATGTATATGTGGCACAAACACACACACACACACATATACACACCACACACACACACACACACACACAC
>NC_044505.1:15843552-15846052 GCF_902362185.1 Chanos chanos
TTTTTATCTCTTTGGACGTCGTCTTAACTGCAAAAAAAAAAACTTGTTTGGGGAGTTGGGGGCCTAATCATGTTTAAGCGTTTGCCTTTTTGTTTTGTCGTTTTCTTTTTTTTTTTTGCATTCGCTTATGTGTCATGTGACAGGGGGACGCACAAGAAGAAAGACAGGCGAAGACATATAGACAGAAAGATAGAAGGGGGATAGACAGATTTTTTTTTTTTCTTCCAGATGTGAACATTTGATGATGTGGGGTCATGTGGATTGGGAAGTAAGATTTTTTTTTTTTTTTTTTTTTTTAATCAAATAAAAATGTTGTGGGGGGAAAAAAAAAAAAATCTAATCTAATGAAAATCTCTATTTTGTTGGGGCTGCTAAAACTCAAAAAAAAAAAAGGAGGCCGGCCCTTTACCAGACTACACACACTTCAACCAAGAGCCGACGTTGTTGCTGTTACCGGCTGTATCGCTGAGGTGCTGTGAACAACCGAAACCACAATTGCTCGCTGAGGTTTGGCAGGAACGTCAATAATCCCAAATTTTATTTCCAGTAATTCACTTTACACTCCAGATGTCTGAACGCGAGCTGAGAAATCATGCGGGGGGGGGGGGGGGGGGGGAGAACACCGCTTCGCCAAGCAGGAAAAAATGCTATACTTTCACACCAGATGCTGCACGGGTGATTATCTCGTCGTCATGGCGATGCCCGCCGTGCCAGGAACGTGGCAGAGGTGACGGCGACGCAGGGGGCCCTCGAACGTTTGCCAGCCCCGTTTGTCAGCGGCTCAGGGACGCGGTCCATGTCTCATCCCTCCTTTTTTTTTTTTTTCTTTTTAACGCACTTCTGGACAGGACCCCAACACCTGGGCCTCTCCAGCCTCACTTCCAACTCCAGTGAAGCGCCATATTTTACACTCTCCTGCCTCTCGAGTGTCTTTAATGACCAGCAATATATTTCACTGGGGGGTGTAAAAAAGAAGAAGAAGAAAAAAAAGGCAGCAAACCTTTTTAAACTGATTTGGAATGGTGTTCCTAAAATAGCCACATGTGACGCTTTGCATGGTTGTGTTTCTCGTTGTTCCCAAATGTTGAGACGACGTAGCGTTTATGAATTCTGTATGAAAGTGAACACACCTTTCCTGTCTGCTGTTGTTGACGCTGCAGAACGGCGAAGTCGTAAAGTCCCCCCGCCCCTGCCTCCAAACGCCACCCCCCCCCCCCCCCCCGAGACCCTCCGCTGCTCGATTCTCAAAGGTTTACTCAATAAATATATATATATATCCCTGCCATGCCTGCGTGGCAGCCTTCAAAACGAGTGCGGATAGACGCGGAAATAAAAGAGTGAAAGAAAAACCCTTCAGGGGTGATCCGATCTTATGCTAGTTCATTAGGGTTTGGGATTAGAATGCAAAATGCCTGAATTATTCACGCCGCCATTGGAGAGCAAACCGCCTGGCACAATCAGCGACATTATTGTCTTTGATAAATTTTCAAAACAAAAGAGGAGAGCGGGCGCCTCCCAGGCGTAAATAATAACAACCACGATAATAACACCATTGCTGAAAGCGGTTTTTATTTGCTCTCTCAAGTACTTCTGCAGCGTCCCCGTTGCCTCCCTCCCTCCCGTCTGATGGGGGGGAATTCAAGAGGACCAAAGTCATGCTAATTCCTCATAATTTATGCGAATTAAACGTCCAATCAAGAGCCAGGTTAATTAGACACGGTTACACGGTTCTCAACACCAGTGCCGTAGCCTAAAGGGTAACGTTGTTGTTCGGTTTCGCTCTTGTTGGATGCTTGTTAGACTTTTTTTGTGTGTGTGTGTCATCAAAAGAGGGGAGGTATTTTATTGTTATTGTTATTATTATTCATTATGGATTTGTGTCACAGAAGGTGTTAATTATCAGACCTTTATGAAGACAGAAGAAAAAACGCTAAGACCTTTATAAAGAAAGAAGAAGAAAAAAAAAGCTATTTAATTTTAAACGTGTTTACAATGGCGGCATCTCATTGTTCTTCAAACGGCAAAGTTAACGGCTGTCAGTCATACTAACTGGTCGGCTCTTCATCTGAAATTATTATAATCATATCGCAATTGTTCATCTGTACACTGATGTAAAAGTTTCCCCTTTTGTTGGTTCATTGTGAATCTGAACTTTATTGGACAAAGTGCTACTCATTAAAACCAAACACTTCTGTCTTATAAGACGTATATTCACGTAATTAAATCCGCACGTGGAGAACATGTCGCCGAATACGAACAAATCGACGTTTCTAGAGGGTTAACGGACCACCCACCGATCCGTTCCAAGTCTGAAGTTTTTTTCTCTTATTTGTTGATTATTGTGATTTTTTTTTTTTTATGAGTAAAGCTCGAGAGAGTCTGAGAAGTGATGTGAATGGAAAACGTTATTAGAAACTGTGAACACATGACAGACTTTTCTCGTATTTTTCTCTTGTCTTGTTTTTGTAGTTGTTGTTGTTTTTTTGGTCTGCTCAGTAGA
>NC_044505.1:15851052-15898552 GCF_902362185.1 Chanos chanos
GTCATGCTTGAAAGCGCTAAATCATTAAATATTAATCCCATGTTACATTGTGGTTACAGAAAGCCTGTTGGAGAGGCCCTCTCTTGTTTCATATCTGTCGAGAAAGGGAGAGGGAGAAAAGAAAGAAAGACAAAAATTGATAGAGGGAGGAGGAGAAGAGGAGAGAGACGTGACGGTTCCGTGGTGTCTGGGTGACAGACAATGAAAGAGAGAGAGAGAGAGAGAGAGAGAGAGAGAGAGAGCTTGTGTTCTGTGCATACAGGGGTCTGTGCATCGACCCGTGACTTTTTGGCTGTACGAAAGCTGAGATGGCATATCAAGTGTATATCAGCAACCCGGAATGTTCCATAAACCCTCTGCCCGCCTGCTCTCTCTCACTCACTCTCTCTCTCTTTCTCTCACTCTCTCTTTTTTTCACTCTCTCTCTCACTCACTCTCTCTCATTTTCGCTCACACTCAATCTCTCTCTCTCTCTCTCTTTCCCTCTGTGACTGTTAAGTACTGTTGAGAATATCATGGCTGGTGTTACCCTCGACCATGTTTGTGACTCCGACTCTGTCGTAGGGAAAATGGAGACATACTGACTCGTGCACATTGTATTTTGAAGTGAAACTGAAGCTGATGCTTTAATACATAGACACGAAGATGAAAACTCCTTTCCGTTACACGTAAAACGGTTACGTCAACCGCCGCCGCGCTTGGACTCGTAAGAACGCAAAGTCTCTCCGACCGCTCTCCGCCGTCGGAGGCCATGCAATTCGCCGCGCGTCTGACAAGCTTATGGTATTAAACCAAACAAATAAACAATGACAAAATGAAACAAAAACAACAACAACAACAACAACAAAAATTCCCCGAATCCACTCAAACGTACATTACCTCTGGAAAATGTTCCTGACCTAGATTTGGTTTATTTTCAATTGCTTTAATGCATATTCAGCAGAGAGAGAGAGAGAGAGAGAGAGAGAGAAAGAGAGAGAGGGGGAAAGAGAGAGAAAAAAGAAAAAAAAAATCTCACTGAGTCAGGATGCTAAAGTGGAGTAGAACTCCTGTGGGAATACTTTTGTGAGAGACCCGTTTAAGAGGCGCGGTTGTGTTTCAGCATTACTCTGATATAATTTATTGGTGTATCCATTGGGTTAATGATCCAAGTTTTTTTTTAAAAAACAAAAAAAAAGGAAAGAAAGAAAGAAGGAAAGAAAGAAAGAAGGAGCTAAAAGAGAAAGAAAAAACAAAACAAAACAAGCGCACACGTACACACAGCCCGCACGCTGGATGACATTTCCGAGAAACGTCGGTTAAATTACGACCTTTCAGAATGTAAATCCATTCCTTAGATTTGTTATGTGGGAACTTGTGGTTCTTGATGGTCTTTCTCTCTCTCTCTCGTTTTTATGTATTTGTTTATTTATTTATTTTTGCATCTCATTTGCAACTGCTCGCCTTCCTAAAATATCATCTTGGCGTTAGAGGGAAACATTATTATAATAAATCTGAGTTTTTTTTTTTTTCTAATCTTCCCACTTAAAGTTCATTCTCATTTCTGTCATCCGTCTTTTCCATTTTTTTTTTCTTTTCCGTTCATAAATGATGTTTCTCAATTGCTTTTTTTTCTTTTCTTTTTTTTTAAAAAAAGCTAAAATCTATCAGGAGTGTTTAAGTGTAAAAGTAAATAATTCTAGGGGGGGATGAAAGCTCTTTCTCCATCCTGGCAGAAACCTGGACTACTGTGTGGATGAGAGCTGTGTTAATGGACTGGGTGAGACCACGAGGCAGGGCGGTCCCACAGGACGACGGCCTCTCCTCCAGATTTATGCCGCAAAAACTAATCTTTGCGAAATAACTGAGGTGTGATGTTCTGTAGTAGTGAAAGTGTGTGTGCGGTTTGGGAGTTGTTTGGCAAATGAGCAGCAGCAGTGCAGAATGTACTCACGCACACGCACACGCGCGCGCGCACACACACACACACACACACACACACACACTGCTTAGAACTGTGGTCATAGGACAAAATGTACCAAATGATTGTAAAATCAGTATAAGCGTATCAATATGAATTTCTTAAGGCTTTTCCTGAAAGTAGTCGCATGAACGATGTTCAGTTAGTGTTGTAAGCAGTCACATGAACGGTGTTCAGTTAGTGTTGTAAGTAGTCGCATGAACGGTGTTCAGTTAGTGTTGTAAACGGTCACATGAATGGTGTTCAGTTAGTGTTGTAAGCAGTCACATGAACGGTGTTCAGTTAGTGTTGTAAGCAGTCACATGAACGGTGTTCAGTTAGTGTTGTAAGACGTCACACGAACGATGTTCAGTTAGTGTTGTAAGCAGTCACATGAACGGTGTTCAGTTAGTGTTGTAAGTAGTTGCATGAACGGTGTTCAGTTAGTGTTGTAAGTGGTCACATGAACGATGTTCAGTTAGTGTTGTAAGACGTCACACGAACGATGTTCAGTTAGTGTTGTAAGCAGTCACATGAACGGTGTTCAGTTAGTGTTGTAAGACGTCACACGAACGATGTTCAGTTAGTGTTGTAAGCAGTCACATGAACGGTGTTCAGTTAGTGTTGTAAGTAGTTGCATGAACGGTGTTCAGTTAGTGTTGTAAGTAGTCGCATGAACGATGTTCAGTAAGTGTTGTAAGACGTCACACGAACGATGTTCAGTAAGTGTTGTAAGTGGTCACATGAACGATGTTCAGTTAGTGTTGTAAGACGTCACACGAACGATGTTCAGTTAGTGTTGTAAGCAGTCACATGAACGGTGTTCAGTTAGTGTTGTAAGACGTCACACGAACGATGTTCAGTTAGTGTTGTAAGCAGTCACATGAACGGTGTTCAGTTAGTGTTGTAAGTAGTTGCATGAACGATGTTCAGTTAGTGTTGTAAGCAGTCACACGAACGGTGTTCAGTTAGAGTTGTAAGCGCCCAAAACCTGAGACCTGTCTGCGGCTATTACATGTGACAAGAGCTGTTTTTGGATGCCACCATCGCTATTATTGTTACCATTACTACTTTTGGTACCACTTTACAATAAGGCTACCCTTATAAAGGGTTTGTGAATGGTTTATAATTAGTTTATTAATTAGGTTGTGAACACTTTATAAATCATTGATAAACTGTTATAAACCATTAGATTAAAAAGCACAACAGTCACCTGTTGCTTGCCAAATAGTGATCCCACATTTATCTGTACTGTTAAGCCTCTGATCTCATTGGTTACTTAGCTTACTTTGTCTTCTCCATCAGCCAGCATTTATACCTCTCAACCCCATCAGATACTTGTTTATAAATTACTAGCATTTAACCACCATTAGCATATCTTACTAGTCAGAAAGTTTCATTTGGCATATCAGATTACTGCACATTAAATTTTCATATCAAATTACCAGATTCATACGCTAAGGCTTTGGCGATATTGTTCACCTTGACATTTTCAGCATTCTATCAGCAGCCGTCCTCATTATTATCACGGGTGTTGATATGACATGTGTTATCATATTAAAGTGGTATGTTGTGATGTGTGATGGGGATAGATGGGCGGAGCTTCCCAGCATGCCTTGGGGTGATGGACTGTTGTCTAGCCCCAGTTTGTTATTGTTCAGTTCATGTTTCCCGTTGTGTCTAGTAGAAGTGTATGTGTATTGCTCATCATGTAGTCTTTGTGTTGTGCTGTTATTTCTTGTAATAGTTTAATGTTATCGGTTTACCGTAAATGTAATTGTTGGCATGAATGATGTACTTCCCTCCTACTGTGTAAGCATATCAAATATGTTACTTTCTGGTTTGTGCTTTTGCAAAATAAAAGGTTGTGTTATCACTCTAGAGAAAACCCAGCAACTCATTAGTGAATGGTGATGTGTTTCACACTTTACAATAAGGCTCCATTCTCCAATTAGAAAAGTTAGTAACTCATTAGTAGATGGTGATGTGTTTCACACTGTACAATAAGGCTCAATCCTCCAATTAGAAAAGTTAGCAACTCATCAGTAGATGGTCATGTGTTTTACACTGTACAGTAAGGCTCCCTTTCGGCAGTTATAAATGTTAGTAACTCATTAGTAAATGGTGATGTGTTTCACACTGTACAATAAGAGTCCCTTTTGGCAGTTATAAATGTTAGTAACTCATTAGTAAATGGTGATGTGTTTTACACTTCACAATAAGGCTCCCTTTTGGCAGTTATAAATGTTAGTAACTCATTAGTAAATGGTGATGTGTTTCACACTGTACAATAAGAGTCCCTTTTGGCAGTTATAAATGTTAGTAACTCATTAGTAAATGGTGATGTGTTTCACACTGTACAATAAGAGTCCCTTTTGGCAGTTATAAATGTTAGTAACTCATTAGTCAATGGTGATGTGTTTCACACTGTACAATAAGAGTCCCTTTTGGCAGTTATAAATGTTAGTAACTCATTAGTAAATGGTGATGTGTTTTACACTTCACAATAAGGCTCCCTTTCGGCAGTTATAAATGTTAGTAACTAATAAATAAACGGTCATAAAAATGAGATGACGCTGACAGTTTAACATGCTCACTGATGAAAGTTAAGCAACTAGCAAGATCTGAGATTTAACAGAATACACAGATGAAAAGTGCAGCAGTAACTTGATCTTGCCAAATAGTGAGCCCGCGTCGATCTATGAAAACTATGTTATAACTTGTTTATAAGTGTTCATTAATTATTTATAAAGTGTTTACAATCTAATTAATAACCTAATTGTAAGCCATCTATGAATCCTTTATAAGGGTAGTCTTATTGTAAAGTGGTACCCTACTTTTATTAAGATCAGCAGTAGTAGTACCAGAGAAACAAGTAGAATTATTGTGGTTGTTGTTGTTGTTGTTGTTGTTGTACCTTTTTAGAAGGTTTTTTGTTGTCGTTGCTGTTGTTGTCTTTTTTTAGTTTCCAAACTTTGGACCCTCAGTTCTAACAAACTTGTTTCAAAATGTTTCTCTAGTTTGAAATATTTAAAGAAAGATCACATCAAAAGATTTAAAAAAAAAACCCTTCTCTCATTTGTCAGATTCTATAACCTTTGTAAAAGTCTATTTGGTTTGGAGTCTCTAGGTACCTCGTACAATTTTACTTGATGTTATAAAGTGAAAATTTCCGTTTTAAGTCCAAAAGAAAACTCGACTGTTGCTTTAGTCCCTGAAACTCAACCTCTTGTTTTGTAATGTGGTTTCATTTGGTTTGGATCTCTCTTTTAGAAAAACCCGCACTGTCTGTCTCAATAAGGTAACAGTCCTCAGTCCCAGTCGTTCAGTCCGTTCCGCAAGCGCTCTCTCTCTCCCTCTCTCTCTCTCTCTCTCTCTCTTTCATTCTCTAATTTTAGCACGTATCCTTGTTTTCATTCGCTATCACAGATCTCTCTTTCCTTTTCTTCTGCTGTTTTCCTTTCATTCTCTTGACTTTTCTCTCTCTCTCTTTCTCTCTCTCTTCCTTCTTTCTCTCACTTATCTGAATGGTCGGCGGCAGCAGATGCCAAAGAGTTCACCCTCTTCAGCACACAGGGTGGAAAAAAAGTCAACAATGTAGAGTCTCGATTCCAGTAGCCTTTTACAATACGGGGTTACTGTGTGTTTTGATAGCGGTCTGAGGTGAGGACGTTCATAGATATTCATTGTAATCAAACGCAGTCCTCATGTGTCGATAATACACGCTCTTGTTGTGGCTCTGTCCATTAAGTGTACCTCTGGGAATGACAAAAAATATCATTTCAATAAGCATTTTAATGGGGGGGGGGGGGGGGGGGGCGTCCATCCCCGTTGTCTGATTTTTAATGACCAGTTGTCCGGAACACTCCTTAGAACCAGGCGCCTGTTGTGCACCATGAGATAAAGGCCTTTGTGGAATGGAAAATTTGCAGCGGAAGATTCCGGGATTCCAAACAGCACGCTGAAAAGCTGTAGTTATATGACTTTTGGTTTACAAGTTATTACTATTGCCCACTGGTGGGAAAAAAAACACTATGTCCTATATTCAGAATGTACCTTAATATTCATTTCATTTCATTTTCCAGAATGTTCTGTTCCCTCAGTAAATTATTTTATGCTTCGCTCTGTCTGGGTGATAGATTTGGCATTGCCAGTCTAATCAAAAGATCAAGGTTTTATTGTAATCCCGCGTTCTAATATCGCCCTTTCTTTATAACATCGGTCAGATATCTTTAGCGTAGTGACGAAATTAAGTAAAAATTCGTATTTTGTAAAGTTCCGAGGCCAGGATACTCATTTGACTTTCATAAATTTCATTTATGCTCCTTGTGAAATCTCCTTTACTCACAGGGCTTTGGGCTGGCAGGTGCATACACACTCTGTAACTCCATCTGGATAAACAAGCTGTTTGGTTTCAAGTCTAAATTTTCTCATAAAAGTGTGTTAATATTCAGCTTACAAAGGCCAACTGATGTAAATAAATCTCAGCCGTCCAACGAAAGCAAAAAAACCCCAAAAAACAAAAAAAACACTGTCAGGTATTGAAATGTACAATGGTTTCAGTTACCGGTCATGCAACAGAACGTGAAAACATATCATTAAACGCTAATGTGATGGCAGAGACGGGCAGACTTAAGCTCTGTTCTGGCGGGATTGTGATGAGACGCCGTGGTAATGCCACTCTCTGTCAAATCACAATCATAAAAACAACCTGCGTTTGCAGCCGTAAGATACGGCTTCATAAATCAAAACACCTTCAGCTTAACGCACGGTGAAGTAAATGTTCAGTACAAGCCACGGTCTTTAGTCATCAGATCACGATGGGAAGCCGTGTTCTAGCTCATTACGGAACGGGAGAGAGCCGAAGGTGACGTTCACCTGTCAATTAAACACCGACGATCAACTAACAACGAGATACTAAATCGACGCGCGACGGGATTCCACAGTCGCTCAGTTATTAGCCTAATTAATGCATGTAGAATGTTCCCGTCAATTCCGTGACGTGGAGGGATCCGATTGGACGGACCGACTGGGTTTGAGACGTTGTCCAAAGAGAGTCCTCTTCGGATCGTGGGGGCGGGCAGGGCCGGGGGGGGGGGCGTTGGGGGGGGGGCGGCATTAGAGGGTAAGGCTAAGCCCCGATGACGACTTTAACGAACTCGGGGATCGCCGTCATCGCTCGAGCGAACGGCGTTTTGGGGTTTTTTTTCCTTTTTTTTTTATCCCGCGTACGGTCTGGCGAACTATCTTGAGCGTGACAGTTTTTGACGGTGACTCCTGCAAATCTGTTTGACAGATGGACTGCGTTGAGAGCCTGAACGCAGTCGACACATTAGAAACAGCTTGGTGCTTCTCTAATTGTCTTAATGAAACTAATTAGCTACAGTTGTTACAGTCAGTCAAATTGACATTGTGGCACTTGAACAACAACGCCGCGGTCGTGAAGGACAGCGGTTAGCCGCAAAACGAGCCGGTGACTCAGCCTGTGTGAAAAGCACTTTCTTAAACCAGGATTAGAGTCTGACTGTGCGTTCGCTCAAAAGAAAGCTTAAAGTTTCCATCTTATTTAATTATTATTTGGTTTCTATTGATTTTGTGCATTCATGTCTGACCTTTGAACAAATCTTACATTGCCTCGGGGTAAAAATGAACATTTGAACACTGAACTTTTCTTCTTTTTTTTTTTTATCCAGATAACAGTTGTATGTCTCTATTTCTCTCACTCACATTCTTTGTCTCTCTCTATGTCTAAATATAGACATGTCTAACAGATATGGAAGAGAACATACAGAAGCGTGTGTGTGTCTGTCTGTCTCGTCTCGTCTGTCTGTCTGTCTGTGTTTAAGAAACAGACGGTCAAACCAACACAAACCATATCTGTATGTCGTTTCTTTTTCCCGTAAGATAACAAAAGAATTTTGAAACTGCTGAATTAAATTGACCTCAGGAAGAGATTATCCCTCACACAATACACAGTCACCTTTTTGATGTAAACGTCAAATGACATCAAAACGGCTTCAAATCGACGCAACAAACTCCAGAAATGGCTTCTTTGTCGTAGTTTTACTGCGCTCTCTCTCTCCGCCTCTCCGTCTCATTTCCCTGAATACCACCCTGGCGATGGGCTCTGCCTCATCGCTATAGAAACCGGAGCTGTTTTTCTCCACTGACATCTGTGATTGACAGTACGGTGGGGCAGGGGCGCACAGAGCAGGACTTTGACCGATTTTGGTGAAAAATGGTACAAAAGACACCCAGAATGGACCTATTTTTTGTCAGCATATAGAAAAATAGCAGACAAAAGTCTGGGAAATGTGAAATGATTTTTTTTTCTTTTTTTTCGCACAGTTGTGTTTAACTTTGTGCTAATATTTTTTTTTTTTCTGCAAGGGCGACGAGACTCAGAGACACAGTTACTTCAACGTTTCTCTTGCTTTTTTCTCCTTTTAAGAAACCATATGAGTTTTGTCCTGGTTTTGCCTCATTTTGCTCTTGGAAGTTCAGTCATTTGTTCATCTGTATTTAGCTCTCACTCTCTGTCTTATATATATATAGTTTGAGGAGATGAGGTTAAGGTTAGCATTCAGATGTTGTGTTACTATATTACCTCTCTCTCCCTCATTCTTTTCTCTTACAGACTCACACACAGGTTCGGTGAGCATAATGATGATTAATGGATGTTAATGCTGTCCTGGAATACAGATTGATGTGTCAGAGAGAGAGAAGAGAAACAAGGTCGAGCCATTTTTTTTTTTCTTTTCCATCTTTTGACAGGCCAGTGATTGACATTTAGCGAGCCCAGAGGGTTGGAAAGTGCAACGTTTGACTGATAGACGTGAAAAAAACGCAGTTCATAAAATGGCCACCGTGAACTTACCTGAGGAAAGCCAAACAAAACGACAGAGGAAAACATTCCGTTTTACTTACTGATAATTAATAGCGAGGCTTAATATGCTTTTGTTTCAGGAATATGAACATGTCATATCATATCCATATAAAAAATAGCCATATAGGATTCTGCGTAATGATAGTGGAATGATTTTTGAAGTCTGCCAGCATAGTGCTATTGTAAAACTCCTTATTTTAGACTTAAAATTTTTATCTTAAGAGGGATTTGAGTAGGGATTTAAGTACATACTTTTTCTCACGCGCCTGGAAGGGAGGGGACACCCTCTATGCACAGTTTAGACTGTGCTGCTTTGGGAGGTTTGTTCAAAGAACTAGTTTTAACGCTTGGTGTTTACTTACAGCTCATTGCTCCGTAAGTTCTTCCATTACGGCATGAAATGCGGAGCAGCGATGGAGTTTTTGACTTTTTTTCCTTTTTGTCTTTGAGATTTTTTTTTTCCAGCTGCGCTGGGAAAGGAAACAAGAGACAAGCGTTGATGTATTCTTGTCAAACACGATAATAAATTCCATAATTAAAAAAACATTTCTCAAAACGGTTCTGTCAAAGCAGAGTGGAAGAACCGTGGTACTACACACAGAGGATGTGGGACAAGCTGACTGACTGGGTGTTAACATGCATACGCACACACACACACACACACACACACAGACTGAAAGTGCAAAGTTTTTAAATGTGACATTAGCAAATTCATGCCATGTGAAAAAGGTAAAAAAAAAAAAAAAAAGATGGAAAAAGAACAATCTAGAATCCTTGAGTCTAAGCACCTGCCATTCCATACAAGGCAAGATCAAAACCAGGGAACAATTAAAACACCAAGTCTAACACTACATAACTCTAAATGCAAAATAAGCAAAACACTGCATGTGTACAGTACTCACGTACAGTACTTTTTCAACTCAGATCCAATTAAAAAACTTCTCTGAAAAAGTACAGCCTTACACTTTGTTTACAAACACCATCTCTTAGCTAAAGAGAAATCTTTTCCCGGCTACCGCGCCAGCTGAAATATGGTAACTGCAGCTCCTTTTAAGCGAGGAAATTGCATTTAAAGAGTCATAATTAGATGTGAATATTAATTGAGTAATGACTTATTACAATTAAAAATCAAAAGCAATCTCTAAGTAACGCTTAACGCAATTAGCATAACGTCCAAACTTAACAGGCAGTTGAAAGAATCGTGTTGGCGTCCCATTTTAGCCGACCAAATTTTGCTTCTTGTCAAACAGTAACCGTGACAATGCAAGGCAGCAATGACAATAAAACAATTAGAACACCATTACTGAGCGTGCTCCGTTTTGACTGCCGGTTGTCCAGCTTGTAAATAAAAGAGAAAGCATACCTCAATTTGTATGCTTTTCAGTAGAAGTCTACCACACAGACCCCTAAGAAATGAAAGGTGTACAGAGTTGGGGGTTTTGTTTGTTTGTTCGTTTACGGCAAACAGTCTACACAAGACATGGCAGTTTTAAAATGTGCTCAAATCGAAACCATGACATGCTTTGCTTCCTTGAACAAGCTGGGCTCGAAAAGCCACAGAAGAGAAGCTATGTTTCTTTCCAAAACAACGTCGTGTACACAAAAAAAAAAAAAAAAAGAAAAAAGAAAAGAAAAGAAAAGAAAGCAAGCCAAAGAACCCCGAGGCAGCTGTGTTCGACGGCCTGTCTTTGAACCACGTACAGAGGGAAGTAAACAAGGTAATTGAGAGGCGATTAGCGGACGAGAGTCAGGCAGGACAGGGAGGGCAGATGCCAGAAAAGGGAAAGATACGGTCGAGCGAGAGAAGATACAACCCTGAGAACATTTCTCTGATATCATAGAGAAGAAAGAAGCGTTCGCTTTGGAAACGAGCTAAGCATCAAACGAGGCCCGTCGGTACTCGTTGCTGTGACGCTAAGTGTATTTTGACTGCAATACACCTTTTGGTAACGGTTAGGCATTTGTTTTCATCTTCATCTAAACCGCCTATCACGTTACTCTCATTATAATAATGGTGTTAAGTCAGCAAGCAGAGACATGGTAGCATCGGAAAGGCTGCTAGTATTCAAAAACCCAGAGAACTTGCTGACAAAACTGCATTTAGCAATCGTCTGATAATGTTGGTGACGTGGTCAGGTTCAGAGGAACGGCAGCGCGATGTTCTTCAGGCAGTCATCGCAGATAAGAAAACGGTCAGCGTGTTTCTACAGATACAAATTCAGCAAACGCTGCGACGCGTCTATTTAAAACCACATCCAGCTGCGTGAACGGTCCAGTCCGGTTCCCATTTTGACTAAAAAAAACAAAAAAACAAATGATATTAAATATTAATCTCAATGCGCGCTTCTAACAGTGGAGGTACATGTTTATCTTACTTGTCTGAGAACAGAGACCTCCGATGAAAGAGTCATTTTTCATTTCAGACATGCGATGGAGAGACAAAAGTCATTCAGCTGTATCAGAAGAAGTTGCTTTGCTTTAAATGATGTTATTTTACTTCGGCGAAACGTTTTCATAGCAGCGTTTCAATTCCCCCGATTTCCTGTCGTCATTAAATTCAACAGGGAAGATTAAACACAGTTCTACGGCGTCACAATGTTTTGGGGTTTTTTTTTCCTTCAATTAGGTACACACAGCTAGAAAAACTAAACCTAATAAATATATATATATTTACATATATAGCTCTTTTAAAAAAAATAAATAAATAACACAGGAAACAAACTTTTGACTTGACTGTTCAAAACCCACGTTGCCATAATTTCTCCTTCAGCTGACTGGTGGGCAGAATGTTTAATCGTGTAAACGATTCTGGTAATAGTTTTCCCCGGAAAGTTCTCTTCACAAAAGACATTTTGTATCGAGAACTCTGCTTGTTCAATCAATACACATAAAAAAAGAAAAAGAAAAAAAAAAAGAAAGAAAACAGTCAGTGTTTTATTTTAGGTTTTAAATAATACATGTAGCTCACTTTACAGCTTGGGTCACCGTGCCCCTGGGGGGTCATGTGTTTAATTATGATGACTGAAGCTTGGTAGCACGTGTTTTTTGCAGTACTTTTAATGGCTTTGCTAAGTAAACAGCATTTGAGAACATATTTTAGTGAAACATAAGCAGGAGAAAGATGGACACTTTTGACATACGTGTCATTTATACCAGTATGATTCCTAGAAATTGTCTGTTTGTGATTCAACAACACCCCCCCCCCGCCCCCCAAAAAACAACTTTATATTCGCCTCTCTCTGGTATCGGGCCGTTTCAGTTCTCAGTGCAATGAGAGACAGATTGATGTTGGCTGTGTATGACGTAGGAAATTTTCCCTCCCCCTGTCAGGGAAATAGGGCTTTTGCCAAAGAACGTGTTAGAGTTAGCATTAGCTTAGCTTAGCGGGGAAGCTTGTCATATCAGTGGCTGTCATGGCAAATAAGCCCATATAAAACTGACGCTAAGGGAAAAAAAAAAACAAAAAAAACAACCAGCTTTGGATTAAAAGACACTGGGCGTGTAACACAGAGACCTACATACTTAACGTGTCTTAACATTAATCAGAATCGTGGTTTAATCTGTTAATCTACACTAACCCTCACCTCGCGTTTGGACTATCTTAGCATCGCGAGTAACCGATAATCTTCTCATCTTTAAAGGGTAGCGCATCTAAGCTACTGTTGTTGTAGTTGACTCTATACGGTTTTGGTCCTTCTTCTTTTCTTTCTTCTCTTTGCATCTTTAACGTTCTGTCACTAAATTGTGTAAATAGTACTGCTCACATGTCCCTGTTTCTGGTGTGTAATTATAACATTTCTTGCAGTGCAGCGATTTTCACTGTGTTTTCGCAAGCACGTCTTGATTTTTATGCATGTTGCTTTCCTTTGATGTGTGTGTTTGCCTATTTTTTTCCCCCTAGTTTCTTCACTTCTTTCTCTTTCTCTCTCTCTCTCTCTCTCTCTCTCCCTGTCTCTCTGTTTGTGTGTATGCGTTCGTTTGTAAGAGAGAGGGAGAAGACAGCGAGCGAGAGAGAGAGAGAAACATGTCAGTTTTCAAGTGTTTAGTGTACCCATTTGATATATAAACACACACACACACACTCTCATTGGTTGATAAAGCTAATATTTGCTGTGTTAAGAGTATCACAACCTGTGTAAACATCACAATGGAGGCCTGTAGGAGGGGGGGGGGGGGACTGGCTGTAGGTTCTCCGTCTTTTTTCTCTTGTCAGCGTTTGGAGTGAAAGCATGTTGCAAACTCGCAACGCTAAGATAATGTGTTATCAACATCAAAGACTCTTTTCTTTTCCCTATCTGAGCCTCGCAGGCAACTAATTACTCACTCAATTGTCTCTGAAAAACTCAGTTACCACAGCCAGCTGCCTTTTTTTTTTTTTTTACATTTTTTTTTCCTTCTCTTTCTGTCCTTGAAAAAGACGGGGGAACTACCCAGAAACAAGATTTGAATTGTGTTTTTCTTTTCCTCCATACAAGTCTCGAGTCCTTTTCTTCTCACAGAATGAAATGACATTGAACCGTAATGTCACTTTTCCTATTCCAAAGCAAGCCTTGGACCTTAGCGAACCCATTTCACCGGAACGTTCCGCCTTAATGACATCATAAAGCTGTCACTGACACACTTCTGTGGGACGTCTTGCTATGTCACCCTCATAATTGTAGAGGGGAAAAAAAAAATGGTACATCGTGCCCTAAAAGTTTTACTTCTGTTGAAATTTGGATCAGTTTATAAAGTTGTGGCCCAGTTCTTGTATAAATTTAAGAAGGGTACACACACACAGTTGCTAGAACATGTAGTGCACCTTTAACTGTAAATGTGGTTGAATAAAACACTTTTTTTAAACAAGACATGCAGACTGTGCGGGTGTGTTTTTACCGACCGCAAGAAAAAGCAGAAATGTCTATTTTGGCGTTTAATTGGACACCTCGAAGCACCGTGGGGTGGTTTCTGTCCAACAGAGAAAGAAAAAAAAAAAAAAAGTTTCTCTTTTGCAAAACCCCCTGAATCAAGCACTTTCCTAATTGTTCGCACAAAGGTGTCGTGTTGCTTCGTGACCTTTCGGGGGGAAAAAAAAAACGCAATTGAAAGGTTCTCTCGCTTTCTCCCCCCTCCCGAGCCCAAGTTTTCCTCTTCTGAAGTTTCTTTCGGGTCAAAGTTCTCCTGTGTTAATTTTTCCTTTGTTTGGATGAATCGTCGCATGGTGGGGAGGTGCTAATTGATGGTTCTTTTCAGGCAGTTTATAACGTCACTCTTGCTGCTTTTAAAACCATCACACTTTAAAAAAATACACTTCAAATAAAACAACAGCTAGTTATTTTATGAGTTTGATTTACAAGTAATCACAGCATATGAACTGGACACTCTGAGATGGTATGGATTAGTAAGCTGTCAGTATATGGTTTTTATATCCCCTCAGCAAATCTTACACATGCTCACACGCGCACATACACACACACACACACACACACGCACGCATACACAGAGCAGCAGTAGTGTACGGTACGGTATGTATTTCAGTAGCGCCATGTAAGACAGATGGCATAGATTACAAGCCGTCTCTCACACACACACACACACACACACACACACACGCACATACACACATTTGCCTCCAGAACGCATTACGCATCCGACGTAATGGCCCTTGTGGAAGTGGTTATCTCCTCGGCGATTTTTGATGTGAACTGCAGAATTGCTTACAGCTGGGTTTAAGGATAAACTTGAGTGATTATGGCTTGGATAAGCAGTTATGAGTATTAATATCCTCATGGATTACACAGTCATGTCCCCGACAACCTACCACACAATGTGGAGTAGGAATTTTTTTTTTTTTTTTTTTTTTTACTTAAGCCTGGCTTACAAAAAAATCTTTTTTTTTTTTTTTACAGTACCCACATTAACTGTCCTCTAAAAGATTTATTGGATTTAAGAATACATAATTATTCTTTTCCACTTGACATCTGACACCGAACAGAGGCCCAATTCCACATACACAAGAGATTTTATTGATTTATTTATTTTCCTAAACAAACATTTTAACATTTACATATCCACATTTCATTTGATATTCATGGAACGAATGCCAGTTGAATTAGAAACTCCACTGTTTCTTTTTTTTTTTTTTTTTTTTTTAATGTTTAAAAGCTAAGACTTCAGCAAAACTGTGTCCCTTGATCTTATCAAAGACAGACTCGGACAGGGGGCTGCCTCTTAGTCCTAGAAGGACAGCTTAGAATATTTTTATATTGTTACGTTATGATTTGTGGCATAATTGTAATTCTGTTCTAATTATCACTCACACCTTTAATCAAATGTCACTTTAGAGAGAAGAAGAATGGACACGAAAAAAGAACAGAAAGGAAAATGTGTTCATATGTTTGTGGAGGATCATAACGCACATTAGTGATATATTGACTGAAACCAGAAACAGACAACAGGTCAAAGCCAGTTCTGCCCTCTGACAGAACGGTCTAAGGTCTTATATTAAGGCTTTGTAGACTTAAGACTATAGTAGCAAAACTATCAAGCACTATCAAGTGAATGGACTCTAGTGTGAAAACACTGTCAGGTGAGATTATTTCTGTCTTTCTCGTCTTTAGACGTGTATGAGATGGGCTTTTTCAGAAGGTCAGTCGTTCTAAATCAGTTTCTTTAAAGTTGTAAATGAAATGAGAAATGAGGTTGAGAATCGCATCGTTCATTAAAAACCATCCTCATTATATTCATTACAAACATGGCGTTAAATTAGCATTCCTAAATCCAAGCAACAACTCCTGTACCCCCCCCCCCTCGCCCCATGCAATTATGCTTAATTAAAGCATTTAGAATTCAAATGAAAACTAAGTCTTGTGTGTGTGTTTTTTTTGTTTGTTTGTTTTTTTAATTTTCTGTCTTCTTCTTTAGAAAGAGACGATTTTGGACGGAGAACACGAGACACCATCTCACTGAACACAGTTTGAGACTTTGGAAGGTACAAATGCCATCTGGTGTAATTTCGGTGTCAATCTGTCTAGAACCTTCCGTCTCCTGTTCTAAAAACGCAATTATTTGTGCTCGTTCGTGCAGCAGGAAGACGTTGGAGGCCCGGTACTCGACCCAAACCCCGCAGGGACCTGACAAAGTATCGGGCATTGGGTCGGATTCGGGTCGGCTGTTCAAGCGCTGCTTCTAAACTTCAAGGCCGCGAACATGATTGTTTTCGGGCAAGTGTAAGCGAATTACTTATATTACCTTACGTTTTACTTTTATGTGAAGAAATCTGAGATGCATTTGCACACACACGCTCCCTCTACCACTCCATTTCTCCCTCTCTGTGCTAAACGTAAGCCAACTGTTTATCGCTGCTCAGATGTGCTGCTGTATCACAGTGTCTTGCTAAGCTGTGCTAGGTACTGTTTAGCCTAGCATTTAGCCAGTAATGCCTGCCCTACATATTCACTTAACAAATAGCGCTAGCCTAGCAAAGCATTGTAAAACCGCGTCAGTGAGGATCCATCTCCATGTGCGCGTGTCTGGGTCTACTCCCTCTGAGAGAAAAAGCGAGTGTGCGATTTCAGGTTTGGGTCGGATACTGGCGTCAGGCGGCGGCGGTACCCGTCGGAACTCGTTCGGGTCAGTTCTTGCGGTCGCCGCTCACGGGCTGGGTTGAGGCTTCGACGTCATGCCCGCGAAAAGACCTCTGGAACACCGATGTACGCTCGCACGCGCACACACTCTCCAACTCTCTCTTTCCCTCGTTCTCCTTCTTACTCAAACACACATACACACACACACATAAGCACACATACTCGCTGTCCCCTGTAAAAGCCTCATCAATTTAAATAGGATAATAAATGAACTAATGCCTTTGGTAGACGTGTAGAGAGCAGTGCCCTCACTGTGTCCTCAGTACAGACTCCTGCACTGGACCACCGTGCTAATTTGAATTGATGGCTTGGCAAGAGCGAGGGAAATTAGTCCCACAATGCATTTAGGAGAAGAAAATAATGAGATATCCCCTCCTCTGCCTCCCCCCCCCTCTCTTTTCTTTTTCTTTTTTCTTTTTTTTTTGGTTAATGATCGTTCTTTGTGTATTTCGCCAAGTATTGTGCTATGGAAATGTTTGGCAAGGTTCTTAACAGGGAAATGCCAGATGTACTGTGCTAAACATAATGGAGAGGGGGGAAGCGTGTGTGTGTGTGTGTGTGTGTGAAATTGCAGTCCTGAAATCATAGAACAGTTCCAGAAATATGCTGACTTTCAGCCGGTCGTTGCATTTTTCGGAGTCGTGGTCTTTAGAGTTGTCACAGTGATGGCTTGTACGTGTTCAACCGTACGTGTTCAACCTGCATTCAACCGTCATGACCGCTTTGGAAGTTCCATAATACATCATTTTGCTTTTGGCAAAATTACACTGACAATCTTAAGCGTGTTTGCTCTGACATTTGCAAAAATTCCTCACACCTTCAGTATTTTAGTTTCCTGTTTGACGATACTGTTCCATTTCTTTCTCTCCTCTTTGTATTTCATAAGCGCAGTCGTAAGTAATTTAAAGTTTATACCGTTATTGAAATGAAAACACACATTTATAGCGGTTTTACTCAAAGGAAACCCTTTCTGCTGTCAAGTCAAGGTTAAATGTATGTCTGTAAATCTTCACATCTTTCCTTTAGACCTTTTGCTTGTCCAGACCAGTTTAGAGCTGGAATTTCACCAGTTTCCCCCTGCTGCTCATGCGATTTGAAGTTTATATATGAATCATCTTATGTCAGTTTCACGGCTTGTTTCTTGCTTTCTCTCTTTCTTTTTTTCTTTTTTTCCTCCCTCTATCTCACTTTTCTTTTTGGAATCAAAGGTACTGAAACACAAGTGGGGTGGAAGAGAAAAATCAATATGTTCTCTTCAAATATGACTATGCTGCTTCTGTGAGACATCCAGACACTGCCTAGAGCGGAGTGGAGACTCGCCACTACACACACACGCATACACACACACACACACACACACACATATATATATACGTTATCAAAGTTAGGCACGTTTACATGATGTACATGTAAAACGCAAAGATTTTATTCGCCCATTTGAGATGCCACTGTATCGTAATGTGCGATTTCCATCAAAGAACATATTCGTTTGTAATGGTTGAGCTATCACTACACCATTATCCAGACGGCCTAGTACGGAGAAGATGGAAATGTAAATTGACATTTAATATAATGAGGAAAGTTAACCAGCACAAGCTTATGTGGAAACATCCTCACATAAAGAGCTGTCATTTCAATTTCACTATGCTATGTCAAGCATATATATATATATATATGTATATATAGATAAATATGTTATGGAAAGTAGTAGGTGATGTTCTGAACATGAGGTGGTTATATTACAATAATAGAAATACATCCTCATAAGGTATTGGTGACAGCATATGCCCTCAGACCTCAATGAGAAGAAATGATCTCCCACATTTGAAAATTAAACAAGTTATCACTTGGTTTTTGTTGACATAAAATGCACAGTTCGTGTTAGAGCTTTAAAAAAAAAAAGAAATGTATCGTTTATATTTCTTTTTTCATTTTTGTAAATATTTGTTCTGGGTATTATTTTAATATGGGACACTTTATCTGTGCGATACGTTTGAGCTTCAGACAATTAAAGGCCGAACCCCCCCCCCAAAAAAAAAACCCCACTAAAACCAATAACAGACCAAAGGAAAGTAAAAATAAATAAATCAATAAATCGAAATTCAACGCTGACCTGTTTTGAACCCAAATACACAATTCAAATTTAATTCTTAATTTAGACATTGTTTTAGCTTTAGCCCATGACTTTTATCAGTGGGCAGGCAATTCAGTGCACACACTACCCCATCTATACATCTGTGCTTGTGTGTGTGTGTGTGTGTGGAATGACCTTTTAAATAGAAGTTGCATTACTCATTGCTAAGAATTCCTGGAACAGTTGGAAACTAACATATACACACACACTCACATTACTCACATGCCATACTGGTGTCAAAACTAAATTTAAAAAGCAAAAAAAAAAAAAAAGTAATAATCAAAATTTGTTGGAAAAAAAGGTTCTTTCAGTCGTCATGGAAACATGTAATCCGCGGGGGTAGCAGCGGCTGCGGTGGTGTGTGTGTGTGCGTGAGTGTGTATGCGTGTGTGTATGTGCTCGTGGAGACTCATAGAGGTACGCAGTGTGTGATTTGAATATTCTCCTGACTCCAGGGAGAAATAAGTGTGTGAGTTAAAACTCCCCCATGCATATTTACTTAATCTGTCTCCAGGGGCGGCCTTTCACCAGGCTGTAGTAGGAGGTGGGGAGGAGGAGGCAGTGGGTGGAGGAGGAGAAAAAAGAGGGGGTTGGTGGTGGTGGTGGTGGGGGGGGGGTGTTCTCTACACCTTCACAACTCCCTGATAGAGATTTAATTATGAACCTGTCAGTGCTGTCCCTGAAGAGAGCGAGAAAAAACTCACTGCTAAAAGTCTCCTGACTGTGTGTGTGTGTGTGTGTGTGCGTGTGTGTGTGTGTATGCGTGTGTGTGTGTGTGTGTGCGTGTGTGTGTGTGCGTGCTTGTGCAGTGTTCCTATGTGCAAAGTTTTACATGCATTCTAACATGCTTCCCAAGTGGCTTGAAGACATATATATTTCAAATGTGTAACAAAACGTACTTACCTACACACACACACACACACACACACATGCACAAAATAATAGAGATACAATGTCCCTGTTACTTATAGATATGTTAAACACTATTCTGAATTTGTAACATGTAATTAAATCACATAGGTTTTGCTCTTTAGTACCAACTAAGTGCTTAAGGCAACTTGCTTTATCACCCGTGTGCTCAATTCTCACATACTAAAAACAAAGTTTTTTGGAAAACATCATAAATTTCATGGTCACCACTGTGCATAGATCATAAAAAAAAGGTAATGTGTTATGAATCATCAGCAAACAACATTGGAATACATCTTAACCTTCAGCAATTTCCAAAAAAAAAAAAAAAAAAAAAACCAAACAAACAACAAAAAAAAACGTATATATCAGAATATCAGCACATGTCCCTCTGGAATATCCTGCATCAACACAACACAGTCATGCTAAAACAATTCATAAACTTTTTGGCTGCTTTCCAGGCAGTAAATTATGCTATGTCTGTGTGTGTGTATGTGTGTGTGTGTGCGCGCGTGTGTTGATGTGTGCACACGCTTATTTGTTTATGCTCTGAAATGTTTTAAGTGCGTCCTCTGTGAAATGGATTTAACAGATGAGGGTACAACTCTCCCCAGATACTCTTTACTGTTGCCTCTCCACAGATAAAACAAACTATTTGACGAACACTCTCAAGTCCTGCCAGGTTTAATCATAACGCTACTCCTTTTTTTTTTTCTTTTTTATCTTTCTTTTTTTTATCTTGTTCTGAAAACTAGCGCATTTATTCTCGATAATTATTGTGGATTCGTGGTCATGCAAAGCCTGGGAAAAAAAAAAAAAAAAAAGAAAGAAAAGAAAAGAAGAAAAAGGGCTAAACATTTGTGTGGAGCTGAAGGTTTTTTTTTTTTTTATTCTGCTTTTTTTTTTTGACAACTGTTTATATTCTCTCAAAAGCATCTAATGTTTATCGAGATGACAACTATCGTAGGCACTCAACCGTCAAAATGGTTATTATGAACTTATCTTTAATTACGGATGCCAGGGATGTTTTCGTAGCGTATTGCGAGGCTACTCACGTAGCGTTTGTTTACCCGGCTTTTAAACGAGTCAGGAAAACGCCCCTTTGCAATTTTACTTTTCGAAAATTGTTATTACATTAGAACATGAAAAGTCTCTACTGTGTTAAGATCTGATTAGAATAAACTCGTTATTTCTTTTCATTGATTTAGTAGACGTGTGCATGTACTGTTTTTTTTTTTTTCGCTTTTAAACATCAAACATCAAACTGAATATATGAACAGTACAAAAAAAAACAAAAACGTCCTGGTTCTGTGAATGTATTGTTCTAACATGCTGTAAGCAACCGTAATCAAATAAACGGTTAACGTAGGATAACGGCAGGACGGGGAAAACGGCGGAAGAATGCTTTTTGACAAATTAACGACGGCTTCCTCCAGCGCTCGCTGTGCCAGGGGAGGCCGCGTCCCACACTGAAAGCAATCGCCAAAGTTGTTCAAGTGAGTTAAGTTTGCATTTACGTTTTTGAGTGTGTCTGTCCGGGACAGGCCAACAGAGAGCAGTTTTTCTCACCGTTGCTCAGAATGAGTGTTTATCTGTGTATATTCTCTCCCTTTCTCAGACACACACACACACACAAACACACGCACATTCTTTCTCTGCCTGTCTCACTGCACTTCTCAAACTCAATATCTTTCTCTCTAACATACATACAAACACAATCTCTCTCTCTCTCTCTCTCTCTCTCTCTCTGAAGCTCATGCACACACACACACGCACGCACAAGCACTCACACATATATGTTGTCTATCTCTCTGTCTCTCCCTCTCTTTTTCACACACAATCTCTCTCTCTCTCTCACACACACACATATATTGTTTGTCTCTCTCTCTCTCTCTCTCACTCAGTCTTTTTCACTTTCTCATGCATAACAATAAAAAAGCCCTCAGCCGTCACTCGTTGACCTATGATTGACAGCCGAATGGGCGTGGCTTATTCATTACTTAACAGGCAACGCTTCCTCCTCGTCGTGAACAGCTGGGTCCATCTGGCTTTCGTGTCCCCAGCGTCGGACCACACCAAACCATCACGCTTCACCGTAAGGCGGCACAGTTTATGTACCATTAAACCCAAGGCAGGAATTCATCTCGCACCTTGTTTTCAACAAAGTAGTCATTTATGGATTATATTAGCCCTCACCACACCGTCTACTGTCCGCCACCCCACACCCCATTAAGAATGTCACGTTAACATCCTATTGATTGATGGGTTTGGCGACTGCACGTGCGGGTATAAATATAACCCTTCTCTATTGATTTAGGCGAAGTTGCGATAGATGAAGCCATGATAGTAATGGTGCTAGGCCGGATGATAGGTTGTTAAATTATGAATTTCTCTCATACACGTGACTGCGAGTAACCGAGCTTTCAGAGTAAGGGATATAACAGGAGACCGCTTGGAAGACATTGCTTGAATCTTCTTGTTTTTTTTTGTTTTGTTTTGTTTTTTTTTTTTATTTCTTTTTGTACGAGATTGTCTATGGAAAGCTGGAGGAGTAAAAATTAATCCCGGATGAAAAGAACACGTTTTTCTTTTCTTTTTTTTTTTTGGTTTGTTCTTTTATAGCAATACTCAGGTGACACCTGGCAGCGTGAACCCTCCCGCCCCCTCACTGCCAGCGTCCAATCAGGTCTCGGGGGTTTCTGGTTAGCAAACACAGCACTGTTGCCTAGAAGCTACAAGTCCGTTGTTGCAGACACTCTCCATTCGGAGCTTCTCTGTTTTTCTAGAACATTCCTCCTGTTCTGCAAATAAAGTAGCCTAAAGGCAACGATTGAAATAACCCTCTTCAACAATTCAAAATTAATCAGAATTTGAGTAGCTACAAAGCAAACCAGGTATTAGCTTCAACGTCAGAAGAACCTTGAGAGAGAGAAGAGTGATGTTTTGAAGAGTGACTAGTGACAGAGAAGCTTTTAAAAATTCCCGAGTGAAATGTTTAAAAAAAAAAACAAACAGTTATTCTAACTAAGCTTGGCTATAGTTTAAACAAAGTCAGTTAATCCACTTTGACCTTGCACGCTGAACATAACAGTGACATTTCGCTAACTGTAATTTAAATGAGATGGTCCATTGTGAAGCCAAAGGTTGTTTACATGTACAATCTGATTGGCCGCATGTCTTCATTAACTGAATGAACAGCTTGAATGATTCAGCCAGTACGAACGCTTCTTTCAGTGTAACTGAGAGAGTGAATTACTTCAAGGACAACGCACTCTCCATTAGAGAGAGAGAGAGAGAGAGAGAGAGCGTGAGAGAGAGAGGGAGGGAGAGATAGAGAGTGTTTGTGCATACGGGAGAGGAGATGAGGTTTTAGAGATGTGTTTTAGACAGATTGGGACTACGTTCCATTGTATAAATAAATATAAACGCAGAAAAAATGTGAGTTTCGACGTGCGTGCTTGTAATGGAAGCGTGGCTGTGCATTTGTATGTGTGTGTGTGTGTGTGCGTGTGTGTGCGCGTATTGTGTGCATGTGTGTGGGTGGGTCAGCGGTGTGTTAGACTTAGAGTTCCAGAGAGACAAAGCTATAATTTCTTGTCTGACTTAATCCAAATGTCAGTGAAGTGAATTGTTTGAATAGCCACACTTACTGAAATATATCAGAGAGAGAGAGAGAGAGACGTGTTAATGCAACAGAGAGAGAGAGAGAGGGAGAGAGAGAGAGAGAGAGAGAGAGGGAGAGAGAGAGATTTGTGTTATTCATGCTCCCATACTTTGTGCTCTGTGCATTTGTGCATCTCTGCGAAGACTGACAGCATATGCAGACGATCAATCTGTGAAACGGGGCGGGGGGGGGGGGGTGGGGGGGGTGGGGGGGTGTATGTGTGAGAGCGAATGAAGTAAAAAGGGAGGGAGGGAGGTTAGGAAAAAAAAAAAAAACATCTGTAAGAGCGTTCTGAGCAGAGAGCTCAGGAGGGTGTCAACACTCAACTTTTCTCAACACACGAACAAATCTGACACAGAGGCCATATTACGCTACGTAAGCGTGACACGACGCCTGTCGTAACAGCGTGTTTGGATGTCGCTCAGCGGCACGCCAGCCTAATTAATGTTAGACAAACCTAACATGTGGAAGACCACCTTTTCCAGTTTGAAACACAAACTTCTCACTGTTCAGTGACTAAGCATGTGTGTGTGTGTGTGTGTTCGTGTGTGTGTGTGTGTGTGTGTTTGTGTGTGTGTGACAGAGAGAAAGAGAGAGAGAGAGGGAGAGACAGACAGGCAGACAGACAGACAGACAGAGAGAGATAGAGAGACAAACAGACAGATAGACAGAGAGAGAGAGAGAGAGAGAGAGAGAGAGAGAGAGAGAGAGAGAGAGAGAGCTTGAACGCGTAATATTTGATGAGTGCCTGACTCATAGGATCTTTCACTCTTGTTTCTTCTCTGTGCTAAATTGGTCGATGTTAAGGAATGGTACTCCAAACTTCAAAGTGCCTGCCCCGTTTTTTTTTTTTTTTTTTTCCTTTTTTTTTTCTCTCTTTTTTGCATGTGATGCAACAGTGTGCAAGTTTAGCCCGCGGTGCTCTGACACTGAGCCGCCAATATTGGAAGAGGGTGGGTAGTTTAAAGAGAAAAAAAAAAAAAAAAAGACCTTTAAACTACACAGAAGGTTCCAGAAAGAACTTATACGAGTCTTTTTCTCCCCCTAATAGTTAATAGTAACTCACATTTCCATCCTTCTTCCAGTTACTTTAATGCTGTGTGTTGCCACGTGTGCAAAATGATTGGCTCAAAGAAATCTAAAATGGCATTAAACACAGAGCTAAAACATCGTACAACAATTCAACTTCTCTGGAGGACGATAGAGCACGTAACCTTCCAGTAACCGAAAAGTTCTGGTTTGTAGGTTTTTTTTTTTTTGTTTGTTTGTTTGATTGTTTTCTCTCTTGGCTTAATGGTTTTTAAAGACTACATCCACTGCGAATTCTCTCCAGGACACATTTGTTTCGTTAAAATTAGTTTTTTGGGGGGTTTTTTCTTTCACGGTTACGCTGAGGTATTAATCTAAACCTCAAAAGTACACAGTTACCAGCAGAGGCATTTTCTGAAATCTCTTTGTCTAAATATCCGGGTTAGAATACAGAGACAATATTCCACCTGGATTAAAACTCTAGGTTGTCAGAAATGAAGCAATTACCGGAGGAAGGAGAAAGAAAAAAAAAAAGAGAGAAAGAAACCAACAGGCTTAGCTTGCTAACAGAGTCATTTGTTTTCTCTGGTTTGTTCAGACACACCCCTTTTGATGTGTAGTTAGAATGTTGCTTTGTTTTTTGGGATTGGCAAACAACGTGTTTGGACCATTTTAGCGTAATTTGTGTTTTCAGAGAAGAGAAATGAAAGAAATTCAGATAAACAAGCGTTTATTCAAATCAAAGGCATTTTTATAACATCAAATAAAAAAAATTAAAAAAAAAAAAAAAAAGGCATGCTGTTTACTTCTTTTCTTTCTTCTTTTTTCTCACACATAAACAGTCTTCAAAGGCAGGCAAAAGCCTCAAGCTTAAACACTCCGCAAATATGACAATAATAAAAACATGTGTTGCTAAATGTTTTTATTTATTAATTGAGAGAGGCATAAATGCATAAATTCGATGAAGCGTCATCTAGCAACATACCACCACGAAGAATTTCTTTCTTTGGCTACAAACACACACACACAGACACACACACAGACACACTTTCAGTTTGTGTGTGTGTGTGTGTGTGTCTGTTTCTGTGTCTGTGTGTGTGTCAGACAGCCTTGCTGAAACGATCCAAGCTGTCACATTCGTGAGGTTACAGTTTTGTCTCCTATACTCATCTTGCCCAATCAGAGGGTCAAACAACCATTTTAACGAGTAACCCCATTAGCGGCCTCTGCTCATTAGAGTATCTGCATGCTAATTAAGAATCGTTTATTAATGCCTGCCAAACCAAGCACGCGATTTCGGGCTAGGGGGGCCGATCTGACGTTACCATCCATTAAGACGCGGTAATTACCGGTGCTCTTTCACCTTTGCCCTCTCCTCATATGCTCTCAAATCCAACAGTCATTTGCAAGGTCAAAGCACCAACTGCATCGAAACAAGCCCAGCAGATCCTGACCTGTTTTTAATGAGAACAGTTATTCTAGAGGCTTCTTTTTACATGTTAGCTTCCGCAGGTTATTTGATTAGCCATATACACTTGATTTATGCAAGCAGATATCAGAACGTATTATGCTATTGGCTACCGCCTGCAGCTTGTTGGAATCGCTAATTAGCGCCTGTTGCTACGACGCCGCGTACCCCGGCAACATTCGCTTGTTGAACGCGTCGCGGAACGTTTTGGCTAGCTTGACGGCTGATGTAAGAAGTTTGCAACGTACCGCCTGCTTTAGGACAGCTGGAGTCAGGATGTTTTTTTTTTTTTTTTCGTTTTTTTTTTTCCCGGAAAATGGATTTTATGCCCGTGTGAATATTTCTTTTAACAAGGTTTTCTTTTGTTAACGGAAACTCTCAATTTTCCACCCTTCTCTCTCTCTCTCTTTTGCTCTCTGTCTTTCACCTTTGAAACTGCCGTGAAAGTCATTCGTAACTAGGATCAGAGCAACTGGGAGGAAAAACATGGAGAGAATAATATACAGACGGCCGGGCGTCCTTTTTTCTTTTCTTTCCCTTTTTTTTTTTTTTTTGACAGCATGCCCAAGCTCAGTTAACGTTCCAGTGTTATGCTAATTCTCTTTCAAGTGTTCCTGTTAGCGTCTGGTACCGTCAGCCTTTTCGGCCCCGGGTTGCCTTTGATCTCTCTCGTGCTATCAAAAGCGTTGGACAAAAAAAAAAAAAAAAAAAAAAACGAGTGAGGCCAGATTCGCAGGAGCCAAATCCCACGTTAACACCTCCGGACTACAAATGACGACCCCCCCGCGGACTACAATACCCATGGACGGCTAGCGGAGACTAAAGGCTTGGCGTGTAACTGGAGGGAAAATACCCCTCGGTTCTCCGGGGAGCGCAGCATCTACATCTCATTCTGTTTCTGCAGACACCAAAGCTATTAACATGATAGAAGATTACTCAACACGCCAAAGAGCACGCAATTGTTCCTTTAAGTGGGGGGAAAAACTACTCTTCAAAGCTTCGTTTTATGAAAAAAAAGAGAGAATTTTGAATGGTTTCTCTGGATGCAGAAGTCTCATTTACTTATTTACAATTCACTCCATTTCGTGGGCCCTGGTCGGCCTTAAGCCTTCTTTTCCGCGTCGGTTGTCGTGTGTATCAAAGCGTGAAGAAGTACTCCTGTATTTAGCGTTTATGTTTCTCCATTGATTGTAAATTAAATTAGGTCACCATATTCCCCCCCCCCCCCCCCCTTTAACCTGAGTGTGATGAGTGTGATGTTTGGGGGGGGGGGGGGGGGGGGGTTAAAAGTCATCAGTTGTATTGCTCCTCCTACTCGAAAAGATGTATCCTGAGCAGCAATTACATTTGGTCAAAATCCACCCTAAATTCCATTAACCTACACGGTTAAAGAAGGTCAACCACTTGTTAGTGTTAAACAACGGAAAAAACGCAACCCAACCTGAGAATGTTTTGTCCTCTCTCTCTCTCTCTCTCTCTGTCCCTCCCTCTCTCTCTCTCTCACACACACACACACACACAAAGACATTAACATGAGGGCCAGCTTATGGTAAAACAAAAAAAAAAAATGTAGTAGTATTAAGTTATTTAGTTATTTATTTATTTTCCTATTGACGAGATACGTTTTCAGTAAATGGTATCACGCTGTTGTTTTTTTTTTTTTTTTTTTTTTTAATATAAATATATTTAGGAGATAAAGATATGGGAGTAGTGTGTAAGGCTCAGCACTCTTCTTTTTTTAGTTAAATTTCAGGAGTAATCTGCTTAACGCGGAAGAGTTGAGGGAACACTGGGCACTGTTCCAAATCCCCTGCTATTAACGCTAGCCATGGACTCCCCAGGGGTGAGAGCTATCCAAAGCTTTAATTATGGCAAGAACCTCTCTCCCTCTCTCTCTCTCTCTCTCTCTCGGACTAACTCTCACTCCTTTGCTTTCTCCCTTTCCTGTCTTAATATTGTTTATATTCTCTGTCTATCTCTCAACAACTTCTTTTTTTTCCTTCTCTGGCTTTCTTTCTTTCTCTCTCCCACCCACACACACACACACACACACACTTTCTTTCAGCAGCTCATTGCCTACCTCTGTTTTTCTTCTCCTTTTATTGTGTTTCCTTTCTCTCTGTAATGAAAAACTGCACTGTTTCTGTTTATCGTTGGTTTCTGTTTTCTGATAACCACAGAATTTCCAATGTTTGCCATCAGCCACGGCACTCAGCCAGATTGAAAGATACTGTTTAAGCTGTAGTTTTTCATTCATCTCAAAGTGAAATGAAGACATCTGGCCTTAATGCTTCTGGCCAGTACCAGAATCCAACCTTTATCGGTTCATATCGGCCTTTGTGACTGCTGCAGGTTACAGTGTGTTTAAAAATAAAGAAATAAAGAAATAAAATGAACTCAAGCAGTGCTTAAGCAAATAGCTTTCGGGCATATAGACCGTAGCATCCAATCAAATGGCTGAATTCAATTTCAGAATTCAATTTACATGTTTTCTGTCAAGGTGATGGATAGTTTGCCGTTGGAACGCACAAACACGCGCCACTGTAACTGTGACGGCATGCGACAATATGTAATCTCTCAGGGTATGGTATAGCTCACTTTCTGAAGTAATGCATTCTCTCTCTCTCTCAATCTCTCTCTCTCTCTCTTTTTTTTTTTTTTCAAACAGCAAGGAGTCTGCACTTGCTCTTGGATTAGCATGCGGAATGTGTACGAGTTCCAACGCTAACAGAGAGAAAAAGAAGGCACTGTCAAGCAGGGTCCAGGCTCCTCACATAATACCCATAATCCATCGGTCCCGAACCGTTCCCCTTGCCGCCACTTCCTCTGCCAAACATCTGCTGGCGCACCGGCTTTTTTTTCAGCGCCCTGCCACTCAGCAGACCGTGGGGCACATGTTAATCTGCGCTAGGCACCTGCCGACGCGAAGACACCTCGGCTTTTCCGTGTGTTTGTTGGACGTGCCCGAACCTGTCCAAAAACGCAAGAAGACGCGTTTAAACATCTCGTGTGACGCTCCTCAGCGCTATGAAACATCCAAAGGGAGCCAGACTGCAAACGTCTCGGCCAAAGCTTTAATTAAGAGATGTTTCGACGTTGGTTCTGTTTAAATCAGAAGTAAAAAGTCTTTGTTGCTTGAAGCGGAAGACATCGTTTGAAGTGTGATTACGTGTGGTGTTGGTGCGGTCATTGAGGAACAACTTTGACCCCTAATCAAGACCTTTGCCCTAAGTGATAGATCTTGTCCGTGAAACCACTCTGCTAATTGATTAGACTCAGCTGTCTACCATCAAGTGGCATTAGTCCTGTCTAACCACAGAGGGACAGAGACAATCAGACAGGCCCACCAGATCAAAGGTGAATTCAGATAGAGGGATGAACTTCTGTACTGTCTGCAGGCACTACACGGAAGGAAAATGTCTTCTCTCTCTCTCTCTCTCTCTCTCGTAAAGTTGTTCTCAATCCATGCTCACAGGATCTCTTGGCTCAAACTGCTTTTCTTTGGTTTAATTAATTTTTACCCTGTCACTGCTCTATTTAATACAATATCAAGCTGTTGACAGAAACAAGAGCGCTAGCGCTAGGCTAACAACACTTTTAGGCATACTTACCCATGCCCAACATCGGTTTTGACACCATAGCGTAACAGCCTGTTTTCATTCTAAATAAGTGTGATTTTTTTTTTTAAACTCTTCTTCTTTATTGTTGTTTGATGTGGTAGCTGGCTTAATTGTTTGTTTAGCTGCTGTCTTGTCATTCCCCATAAAAAAAAAAAAGCCCCCCTGCTAACTGAATGATTGCAAATGTAAACATTAGCGCGCAAGGCTAATGGGACAGTCAGAGGAATATTGGTGTCGTGTTGACTGTCTGCGCGGGATGTCAGGACAAGCTTTAAGAGAGATGTTGGGGGGGGGGGGGGTGCAGAGTATGCACTCAGGGTCAGGGACATAAACAGTATTAAGCTATATTAAAGAAGATTAGACGGAGCAATCAAGGCCTCGTTACCACGGCAACCTCGCCCCAACCCCTTCTGTCATTACGCTGTGATGACCATCAGGGCCAGAAACTTAATGACAGAGATCAGCTAAATGTTTTTCTTTTTTTTTTTTTCCCTCAATCCTCTTTCTCTTTCTCTCTCTCTCTCTCTCTCCCTCTCTCTCTCTCAATCTCTGTCTGTCTTTCTCCTGCTGTTTCTCTCGGTCTTATTTATATATTTTTTTCATAAAAACATTTTTTTAATATGGGATGATATCCTGCCCTGATCCACATAATCTTTATCCAACCCTTTTTTTTTTTATTTATGGACCTTTCACTTATTTACACATGCAAAAAAAAAAAAAGAAAAAAAAAAAGAGGGGATGTCTGAAATTTGTTCTTCTTCTTTTTTCTTTTTGTTTCCCATTGTTACTTTTTTTCCCACTAAAGCCAAGAAAAATATAACCATTGACCATCTTGGTTGTTCAGTTTCATTAACTGGAATGTCAATTAAAAAAAAAAAAAACAAGAAGAACAGCCACAATTCTGCGAGCAATTCTTCGGTAAAAGAAAAATGTAAAAAATGAAAAAAAAAAATAGAAGAAGAAGAAGAAGAAGAAGAAGAAAAGGACCAATTTCAAGAACTCCAGCATTACATTCTACGGTAATGTGCAGAGACCACACACACACACACACCAACCCAGCCACGTTTTGTTTTGCTTCCTTGCTTCCAACCCTGGTTTATCTGTTAATTGAGTCTGTCCTTGGGGCATAGGGCGATTCAGATGGACGCATGGGGTGGGGTGGGGTTTTTATTTGAGGGGGGGGGGGGGGGGGGGGGGGGCAGGAATATTGATATTCATCGTGGATTTCCTTCCCTCACCTCTGGACCTGTACCTCGGGGAGTTCTGCCTCAGCACGCCTCTCTCTCTCTCTGCGGCACGCGCCAAAGCCTCATAACCATCTGTACAGAACCTCTCCATACGTTTCCGTGATTTCCATATTTAAGCCGTCCCATAGTTCACACCGCTGGTTTTCTGAAGCAGGAGGTGGGGGCCAGTATGTGTGTGTGTGTGTGGAGTAACGGAGTTTGTAGAAAGCAAGGGGGCGACAGTTGGTAAGGTCATTGATCTACAACCGGTAGGACAGTAAGTACCCCGTTCCCCAGGTGAGCGTTTGCTTCCCCCGGCGGGTGAGGCTTATCCGCGACCATCTGCCGCAAAGGAAGGACGGCGAGCTACGCACGCACAAAAAGGGCAGAAGGAATGCAATTTTTTTTTTTTTTTTTTTTTTAGGGAAACATCCTCAAAGACTGGGCGGGGGTTAGGGGGCGGAGTTTGGATCCCACAGCCACCGACATCTCACCTGAATGGCTGCTTTTAGCTGTAATACAAACGGAACTAGCTGAAATGAGGGTTAAGTTAGCAGCACGGTGGTAAAGCTACTTTAAGTCAATGTGTTTAGGGTCGCTTCGTTTCCTATTTCCATCCGATTCTAATGGGTGAAGTACGTGACTACACATGTATACGTGTGTGTGTGTGAGAGAGAGAGAGAGAGAGACCTGGTACCATATAAGCCATTCAATACGTCTTTGCATAAGCATGTGTTGTTTGCCCATACCATTTCATTTTTCTTCTGTTCCCTGGCCTCTGTCATTTCTCTCCAGGTTCATGACAGGCCACACTAACTGAAATATACATACAGACCCACGGAGAAGTGGAACATTTCTCAGCAGACCGTGGGCTGTGTGTGTGTCACAGTCTTGGGTTTAATCATGCCTGCGGCCAATGCCACGGGGCCGATTCTGTGAGTTTAGGCTGTCTGAGAGAATGAAAATGATACAGTGCATGAAAAGAGACCAGTTCTAGACCTTTCCGAGAGGAATTTGACCAAGAGCAGCTGTCCTGGCTCAAAGAGGAGGAGGAGGAGGAGGATGAGGATGAGGATGATGATGATGATGATGATGATCATCATCATTATCATCTTCATCACGAGGCACAAAACCTTAGTTACTGAGATGTTTTTAGTTATTTGCAAACAGAAAGAGAGCAACACACACACACACACACACACACAGAGTGTAGAGAAGAAAAGGAGAGATAAAGGAAGAGTCTAGATGAGTGTGTTTGTCTCTTAGTAGTGTGTGTGTGTGTGTGTGTGTGTGTGTGCGTGCAAAAAAAAAAAAAAGTTCTAACTTTTTCCAAGAAGTCCAGTTGTTGTTGTTTTTCCCTCTCCCTCCTACTGGTTTCTGCTCTTTCTTTATTAGCAGACCAATTGGCGAAGTCTATTTTTAAGAGATGTCACGTGTAATTACATTAAAATCAGCTCCGTGTTTAATTGTCCTGTTTGTTCATTTACATAAATGTCACATGCATACGGCAGTCACTTTCTTTTCTTTCTTTCTTTCTTTGTTTCTTTTTTTTTTTTTTTTTTTTTAACAAGCAATGCAAAAGATTTGAATTTCGTTCCAAAACGACATATTTTCGGTTTGCCACAAGGATATGAATATGGCTGTGATATGAAATCGTTGGTCCTTTGTTGTTGTAGCTGGTGAATTTTTAATGTTTACAGCATATTTATTTGGTGCATAGTGGTGTGTGTGTTGTCACTTGCACAGTGTTATTTGGATGTGTAAGCCGTAAGCCCTTGGCATTAATGTGGTCAGATAGCTCTCTGCTGTTTGAATTACTTGTTTACTTATGGGCATTCTAAATTATTCATATGAATCTGAACATCATATTGTTTATATGGGCTAAAGAGACACACATAAGAACATCTCACACTCTTAGACACGCACAGAGAGAGAGAGAAACACTTGAATAAGTGAACACACTCACACATATCTGCACACAGATATGAAAACAAATACACACTCTGACAACACACTGTTATAAACGCGTGTTAACTAAGATAAATATTTCTTATAAACAAACACAAAACCGTTCATGAGGAAATACTTACATGCGCGCACACTCCCACACACAAACACACACTCTCTCTCTCTCTCTCTCTCTTTGCGATGACAGAAACAAAGACCCACAAACACACAGAGCAGAGATATAGAGTGGTTCTAATTGCTGATTAGAGAGCTGTTTCTGGTCTCCTCATTATTCAGATGGAAATGAGCAGGACAGCCGTACCGCTATTTCCCATGGTCCTCCGCTCTTATTGGTCTTAGACCGGGGTCAGGTGGGCGTGCGAGCGTTAGCCACCAAATTGTCGCTGAAAGACCCCTTTGGCCATTCAGTCCCGATATTGAGGGCCACACTTCACCCCCCCACCCACCCACACACACTTAACCTGGCCTGTCTGCCCCCCACCCCCCCCCCCCCCTTCCCTCACCTCACCCCTGTTGAATGACCCCATTCTACAAAAGCCCTGACACAGATGCTGGAATTGTGTTACAGGGCCCCAATTAACGCGGCACAGAGTGGGGTTAATGTCTCGGCGGAAGAACGACGTTTGTTTAGCAGTGTTGGTGTCTGCTGTGGTTACCGTGGTGCTTTCGAATGCCTCTGTGGGAACAACTGGCGAGAGAGAGAGAGAGAGAGAGAGAAAACGAGTGTCAGAGTTTCTTAATGGCTTTGGACTGGGGAAAGAGAGAGAGAGAGAGAGAGAGAGAGGTGGATTAGCTGAGTAGATCACGCTGGGTTTTGGTGATATTATCCAAAAAAAAAAAAAAGGTCTGTTTGTTTATTGGTATGATGGCTGCAGTCGGATACTAACAAGTAACATGGATGCTGTTCGCAGCGGTGCCCAAATAGCTGCCTTCAGAAGGTCCTAAAAACCTCCAATTACCACCCATTAATGCTCTCAGCCGCTCTCTCTCTCTCTCTCTCTCTCACTCTCTCTCTCACTCTCTCACTCTCTCTCTTTCTCACTCTCTCTCTCTCTCTCTCTCTCTCTCTCTCTTCCTCTCCATTTTGTTGTGGTCATATGTGATGAGAGCTGCTTTTTGTGAGTGCTTAACCAGTTTCATTCACCACAAAGGGGGGAAAAGACATGTTAAAAACGTATTTCTCTCCTTCTTTAAAAGTTGGGTCATTTTCTCCTAATTTGATATTGAATTTGACTGAGGTTCAACACATGCTAAATAAACAAATAAGTAGGTAAGTAAGTGGATAAATAAATAAATACATAGATAGATAAATAAATAAATACAAGTAGCCACATACAAATTCACACCAATTAGTCAAAAGTGACAGGGGTTTTTTTTTTTTTTTTTGCTTCTTGTTTCTCCTGTTCAGCAGTTAATGAGGACAGCATTGTTTTCCAACTAAGTTTCCAGTTGTGAATTGGAATTGTAGCAGGATGGCCTGTGTTATGTGGAGGGGCATACGACAATGTAGCCCATCAAAAATATATAATGTTAACCCCTGACAGTGGATCAGCCAGTGCTAATATATACAGTATACATAGATACATACATGTAATTTTTTGAATGTCAAGGACCTTTCAAGTTCTTCTCCCAATATTCTATAACTTTTTTTTCGTCAACAAACCTAGTCATTTTTTTTTAATAAGTTAAATCTGTTTTACACGAACTGAGTGTGGAAATGTCGAACGTTTTAGAACGTTCAACACATAACACAACCAGTTACCGGAAAGAGGTGACTTATTGCAAGGACATGTACACTCAAACAATAAATCTTGCCCAGTTCTTGATGTAATTCTACATACTCTTACACTGTTTTAATATTAAGCGTTGTGAAAATATAGCACTTTACTTATTCACGATCTCTTCGGGCACTTTGCGTGAGTCGTAAAAAATAACAAAACTAAAAAAAAACAAAAACAACAACAACAACAAAAACTACATAAGGACATCACTGTTCCTTGGACTGACAAGCATTTGGCGAGGTGGGTGGACTAAATGAAGTTTTCCTCAGTCATTAACGGTCTCTCGTACTTTCAATCATTGCGCTAAACTGAAACAAATGACCAAATAGCCACCGCCCTCACCCCTATTTACTCTCTATTTGAATGGACAGTGAACGACGAGAGGAACAGGAGAGAGACAGTCGTTAAGAGCGGGAAGCACTTGAACGCGCTGTCCGCGTGGAATGAGAAGGGTGAGTTCGTTTCTTTATTACGGGGTTCTTTTCCACAGTGAGAAGCCGTCAGCGCAAATGCCCCCCTTACTGCAAACATCAAACGTTCACTTGCAAAACAAAGAAGGAGGATGATTAAGAGCACATGAACCTAAATTGAATCACCCAAAACCTTATAGCTTTAGTCTTACCACACAGTCAAGGTCAATATTCCACTCTGTGCGTATGTCGTTCACGAATCAAAGATTACGCAAACATTAAACATTTTTGCAGACTTACAGCTAATTGTTACCCGCAGTTCAGTTTGAACAGTTAACCAGTATTTATTGTCTCTGATTATGGAGGTAAGTAACCATGGAGAAAAAAAAAACAACTTACACTTCGTTCTCTGGATTTGTGTATTGATCTGTCAAGGAGAGTAAATCACTCACTGCCTCTGAGGCATGTAAGGTTACAGAAAGAAATTTTGAGAACTTTTTTTGTTGAATACTGTACACAAAAAAAAGAATTCTGTGCAAGACGTACATTCACCAACCTTGGTGAGTGATTCAGCAGAGAAGAAAAAAAAACAGGAAAGAGTGTGTAGAAGAGAGAAGTAGAGAGAGAGAGGGAGAGATGCTGGCCGTGAATCATTTTAGTCCTGTATAGCCTTGAGGACCACAGAAAACGAATAATGTACCTATCCCCCCCCCCCTCTCCAACTGCTTCGTATTATTAGACCAGGTAGTGAATTTACTTTGAAGTGAGGTCAGTGGGTGTACCGTGCAATTTGAGGAGGGAAAAAATACATTTGTGCTTCAAAAAATACTCATTGGCTCCATCTATTTTTTTTTTTTTTTATCCAGAATGTGTGAAAAGAAGACAGGATTTTGCTGAAACACGCTATGTAGTATAAAGATTACACTCATTATAGGACGAGAAGCCCTGTAGTACATTGATGGCTTTATTACTTTAGTTCGTTTCGCTTCTTATGATGCATTACTCATAATGATTCTCTTGCCAACCATTGAGATCCGAGAAGTATGATGGAAATAAGTGTTAAGAGCTGATTAAAGCCAAATACTTAATATGTTTTGGAGAAATATGGAGGATCACCAAATCTGAAGTTGGGTCCTGATAAACTCTGTAAAATTTGTGCCAAAATAGGCACAGACAACCATGTTTTTGCTGCCATGTGTAGTGTAATGCTGTGTGTGTATGTGTATGTGTGTGTGTGTGTGTGTGTGTGTGTGTGTGTGTATATGTGTGTGTGTATGGAGGAGAGAGTGTCAACTCACAGCTTCACTTTGTAATTTTAACTCCCTGGCAATATTTTGAATCAAGAGTCATGCCAATAAAGTAAACTAATTTAAAACGAGAGAGAGAGAGAGAGAGAGAGAGAGAGAGCTATTACCTAATGCTCTAAGGTGTGGTTTGAGTGAGTGTGTGTGTGTGTGTGTGTGTGTGTGTGTGTTTGTTTGTGTTTGTCTTATCTTTATGTAATACACTGTGCTGCAGTGAGCTTGCCCCTGTGTCCCCGCCTTGTGCCACCCAGCGTTTGATGCCATCTGCCTCAGCCTGCTGTCAACTTTCTACAAAGCCAGTATCCAGGTACTGCAAACACGCGCACGTACACACACACACGCACGCACACATGCACACACACACACACACACAAGCATACATGAAGATCTGTGTGTGCACGTAAACATAAACACATGCACACACTACAGACGGTCAATGGCCGTGCCCACCTGTCAGTGATTCACACGCAAGCACACATACACACACACTCACACACACACAAATCAATACAGAATGCCCAGCCATCGCCCTTTTCCACCTGTCTCTTCATATGTGCATCCTGCCTCATTACACACACACACATACACACTCTCACACTTTTACACACACACACACACACAGATCCATACTGCCTGACTTCATGAAGCCTTATGCCCACTTGGCCTTTTGTTGGAGTGCAACACTGATGTGTTTACATTACGCATGTCATATTTCTCACAACAATACAGCTAGAGGTGCTTAACGAGCCTTTACCTTTGTTTCTTAGGGAGAACGTAAAGCTTTGACTGTTAAAACGGACATGATACTGTTTGTAGATAAAAAAAAAAAAATTTAAAAAGTAAGCACAAGTAAACACACAAACATTATTTTCTGATCATGTAACTGTTATCCGTGGGAGAGAAAAAAAAAACCCTTATGAAACTCACGTAAATTATGATCTGTTAAAAGAAAATGCTAAATTTATCTCTTCCTCTTCCTATCTTACTTTTTTTCTTTCTTTCTTTCTTTTTTTTTTTTTTTTACAAGTTTGACTTTTATAAGCCTGCTTTAGTAATCCGTTGTATCGCTGAAACGTTAATTGGCTTTTTTTCTCTCTTTCAAAAAGACCTCAACTAAATGCAGTTTTGTGCAAATGAACTTTCCTATCAGTAGCGTCTTACGTTCAAGTATGTTTAGCTGTCTGAACCTAATTGGATCTATTGTGCTCTTAGAGGAACCGGGGGTAAGAGGCCCTTTTTTTAATTATTATTTATTTCTTCATTTTTTTTTCCTCTGCGCATTATTTGCTGAAAGAGGACGTCAGTCTCTTTCTGTCTCTGTATCGCTGCGCTGGAAGATTCGGTTTCCAGGGAGATTTCAACCATGACGCAACGTATAGCAGAAAGCATAGATCACACTCAGAACCAGCGGGAACAGTCGATGGCGAACCGGCCCGTTTAACCATCGGGAGAGAGAGAGAGAGAGAGAGAGAGAGCTCTCTTTTTTCGAAGACTGATACTGAGGCGTTGAACACAATTTAATTTCATGGTGATGTAGCAGGGGCTTCATTTGTGTCACATGCACACAAATATTAGCTCTTGGTAGTGACGTCTAACTGACAAAAAAAAAAAAGCAAGAATACAAACTCAACTGCCTTTTTCTGCCATTTCGACACACAAATACGAACTTTGTAATATTAAAGCCGAGCTTAAAAACAAACAAAAAAAGAAGACAAAAAAAAACAAAAAACAAGTGGAACCCCTTCCTCTCGGTTCTTTCGCTCCGATCCAATTTCTTCTTTGTTTCTATATTAATACCAGTTTCATCTCAATCGCCTGTCTGTCTTTACCGTGTATTGATTTCTGCCTACGACAACGCGTGGTGACTTGGTCAGTCAATATCGCATGTTTGACTGTTCCTTCGTTCGACAGAGCGACAGGCCTCAGAGCCGATCCGTTCGGTAATGGCATATCACACGAGCGTTTCTCTGCAATAACGGGTGGCTGAATCCCAGCAGGATTCGCTCCGCTAGCTCCAGATCCTCCGGGACGCGACGAGGGGAGAAGTGAGGACAAGCGACGTGAAAAAAAAAACCAAAAAACAAAATCTCATCTGGCATCAACAAGACGAGGAACGACTAACGTTAGCTAACGCTTAGGAGCGTTTCTCGGTCAGCTAGAGTTTGCTGGGGAGGAAAAAAAGAAAAAAAAAAACGGGTTAATGAAAAATTAAAAAAAAAAAAAGTCGTTATTGGTTTTCCGTTTTGAAGATCCCAAAGCCGTCGTCGAGCTCTCTAACCTGTTGGGTGAACAAAAATGAAATGTTCGGGGCCCGCACCGTTCGACGCACCAGTGGCCGCTGATAGAGGACGCAGTTTTCGAAATGAACGTTCCCCTAGTTACTGGGGGACATCTGGACATATTTCACATTACGCAGGGCTCCATCTTGATGAACCATTGTAGGGAAATTAAAAGAGCTGCATCAATTTTGCTTCTGGTCAGATAATACAGGAGAATCAGTCTGGTTTTCATATAGGAGCTGCCTATGGTGTCCTAGGAGGAAGATTATATTAACCATGATATAGTGACTATATTTCAGTGTGTCGGCGTTAACGGCAGAAAATTAATATGAAGTTAAAGAGTTACAACTTCTGGTGTTATTAGATAAGTACAGATTCTTGACTGTTTCTACTGATTATGTAGGGTTGTTAGTCTATTGTCATCATTCGTCATGGTTAACTTTTATTGCAATTAGTGTTTTTGAAATCACTATGATACATTTTAACCAACAGGGTTGCCAAAAAAAACATTCATTACCGTTCAAATTAAGTCGAGTTTTGGTTATTAGTATGTTAATGTGCTAACAGGCCTAGCTCACAGTTGAAATTACTGATATCTAAAACAGAATGTGTTCCAACTATTTCAACCGATAAAAAAATAGTCAAAAATTAATTTCTGACATTTTTTCTTTTTAGTTCCTACTAGTTTTTCCTCTCCGCATATTTTAGTCTGAGCACCTAAAAAAGTATTCAAATTATTCAGGTCAGATTTTTGCTGGAAGTTGAATTTTGTCTTAATGAAGTATTTGGGCAGTTCTTGGCACTTTGAGGCCAGTTATCTCAGAACTGCAGTTTGGTTCAGAGAGAGAGAGAGAGAGAGAGAGAGAGTGCTTTGAGCGGAAGAGTGTGGAATGCAGTGAATGTTTGATAGGTGTATAGTACGCCCTGTCACTCACGAGCGCCGTCCCCCTCCGCGGACTGACGCACGACATTCGGGACTCACAATATACCCATCTGCCACGTCAACCTCAATCTGAGTGACAGGTGACCTCTCCAATAGCCCCCGCCACCCCCCATCCATCCTTCTTTTACTGAGACTCATATCTGCGCATACACACACACACACACACAAACACACGCACACACACACACACGCACGCACCACCCGGTATCCCGTCTTGTGCCGGGGGTCAAAAAGCGTATGGCTGTCACTTCTTATTCCCTGACTTTGGAGTTCTTTCACTCAGAAAAACGAAAAAGAGAAGCAGAGTCCACTGACGACCATCTGCTAACTGGAACATGAGTCCGCGTTGATATGTCAAGTCTCTCTCTCTCTCTCTCTCCCTCTCTCTCCCTCTCTTTGTCTGGGTGTTCTAGAAACAGAGTGGTCAAATCAGGATGACCTTATACTCCACATGCTTAACCCGTTCACGGTATGAACAATTACACAAACTCTTCTTGTACATGGGTTGTGAATTAATGGGAGTTCCTCTCACCTGTTGATTCAGAGGAAGGCTTAAGTACTACCTAGAGCAGGGGTGTCGAAATCCGGTCCTGGAGGGCCAGGGTCCTGCCAGTTTTTGTTTTCACCTCTTTGTTACCTTAGTTACTTCTTAAGTCACCTTGAAAACCTGAAAACAGGTATGCATGCTCTTCAGCCAATCAGAGATTTTATTTAACTGGCTGACATGAAAAACAGCAGGCCCTCCAGGACTGGATTTTGACATATGTGACCTAGAGCAAGCGTGTCATAACCCAGTCCTGGAAGGCCAAGGTCCTACTGCTTCTCTGGTCTGCTTCAACTACATCTGGTCTCTGATTCATATCTCTGTTTTACAAGCAAGAATCGGCGCAAAAAGGGGGTAGGACCTTTGACCCCCATGACTGGATTTTGTTACCCCTGACCCAGAGACTGCGTTAGCCACACCCTGGGATTTCTTTTTTTTTTTTTTTTTCCGTCCCAAATACCACTGGGCTAAACCTAGAAACATTTTTACGTATGTAGGTTCTCCAAGAGTACACATGCCCGGGTAAAAACATGGGAACAGCCTACTCTATCTGTAGTGACTGTGCTTATCCATGTTATCTGCTTCATCTCACAGGGTTTCAGAGGATTTACTGAAAATTCCTTCAGGGGAGGTCAGGTAGAGATACTTGTGAGTATGACTATAAAGTGTGATTTTTTTTGTGTGTGTGTGTGTGTGTGTGTGTGTCCTGATGTGAACCACGATATATGCGTGTGTGTGAGTGTGTGTGTGTGTGTGTGTGTATTACGTCTCTATAGCCTAAGTCAATACCACAAGCATTGGAAAAGGAGTGCTTAAGGAATTTAATCTGGATTCACCTAACAGAACAGGACTCATAAAACTGGTCACTATAACAACCAATTATTCAATCCAAGTTGTCATAGAAATGGGTGCAATGTACAGCTAGTGCGAAAAAAAAAAAATAATAATAATGAACGAACAAAAAAATGTCATTTCAGGTTTGTGTGGTTCAGTATTGCTGATTAAAAAAAAAAAGGAAAAAAAAGAGGCAGTTTTAGTCAGTAAGACCAAAGGCACGTACATCTTCCTAGAATAATCTAAAAGCTAGGGTTGACTCAATGTAATACAGACCACCAAGAGAGCAGAGTGCTAATGCGTGTATCACCTAACATGCTAATATTCTTAGCTAAAACGTCGCTAATACAGTCGTTGTCAATATTATACCTTTTTCAAAGTGCTTTTACTGCCACTGGAAGAAGGGAACCTTCTGAGTGTATGTACACTGGCCTCTACAGACAAGCTGTCCTTACCCCCAGACAGGATCAGGAGAAACTACCTAAAAGGTGTGAAATTGCTTAGTGCTTACTAAGCTGTGTGAACCCAAATCCACGTTAGCGACTAATCCAGACAGTGTGTGGCAAAAGCTGTGAGGCTAGCCCGTAGCTCCCTTTACACGCTACACTTACACAGCTCTTATCAAACAAACCTGGTGTCAGCTGTATATATATATATATATATATATAAAATTTTTCTTCCAGGAGCTGTCGCTACCTTGGGCTGAAAAAATGAGAGAAATTCTTTCAGTTATATCAAACCTGACCTGCTTATTTGGACATTTTGGAGCAGGTTTTTGGGGGCGGTATTCGTGAGAAAGGGGTTGATAGCATTAGCATTCAACTGAACTTTGGCAGTTTGTGTTTTTTTTTTTGTTTTTGTTTGTTTTGTTTTTTTTGCCTGCGCCAAAACACAATGTAGTTCTTTGATAAATATATCTCGACGTGTAACATATATGTAAATCAAAACGTTCTAATGCTGCATTTCTTTGCGATAGCGATTTCCTTGTTCTCGCTCTTGGATTTCTAGGTTTGGAAGCACGTGAGGAGACTTTAACTACGTCTTTGATTCTGCTTGTCTGTTTCCCTCTTAAAAAAAACCTTCAACTAAACCCCTTCTCCTCCTCAAAGATATTCTTTCCTGCCAGAAAGCACACAATAGTCTTTAAATCCAAGTTCTTCATTTCCAGAGCACACAGCCAAAACGCCCTACTGTCTCTAGATCTGACTTCGCTTTTTTACACGGCCGTGTCCTAAAATGAAATAAAAGTAAACGGATTGCATTTAGTTCTCGCGCCGAAAGTCTTTTCATCTCGTCTTTAAACACGACTCGCCCTCCTACTGCATCATTTATTGCTTTACGTACCTGCAGATACAACAAAGTATGATAAATAAACATAAAAACATAGCCCACGAATTTGGAAATTGGTTTAAGGTCTCGTATGAGGCATGGCCCACCCCTGTTTACATCCTTTCAAAGCGCATTTTGGTGATCTGTTCAAGACACCTGGGTGGTAAATTCTCTCTCTCTCTCTCTCTCTTCTTACATTCATATTTCCCCTGTTGCTCCGCTGAAGAGCAGTACACTACAGCTGTAGGGAAATCTCCAACGTTGCAAACACCCACTCAACTCGAAATGCTGTTTCATTGAAATTTAAGTGAAACTGAACTTTGAATTACGAGGAGCTTAATGATATATGAACTTGAGGAGAGAGAATAGCCACGTCCCTGCGAGATACGTAGGCGAGAAAAAGAGACGGGGAAAGATGACTGGATGATGAAAAATGAACGCTGCATATGGGGAATTTAAAGAACATTTATTTTCAGATCTGGAGAACCGCGTGAAATGGGCCGTGATAACGGGCCAGACATAGAGGATGCATTGAAAATAATCCGTTTGGAGGGGCTTTCTCGCGGCTTTAGCGCAATTATAGATATCAAAACCGATTCGTTTGTGAGAGAAATCCGCCATCGAATGATTCGTTTATCTTAGTTCCGCTACGTCTGCCGCGTGTCACCTAGCTCATTCTTTTGGTTGTAGATCGGAGAGAAAAAAAAAAAAAAAAGATTTATTTACGAGGTTAATGTTTTGTGCAAAAGTGCCCGTGCAAAAGAACATGCGATTTTTGTCGAGGGGAGGAAAGCGGGGGGAAGAATTTCCTTTTTTTTTTTTTTTTCAACAGACCTGTTGTTTAAAATATAAAGGAAGGATTTGTTAAAGTCCATCCCTCTTCTTTCTGAGGCCCTTGTGAACCATGTGAAGCTTAAACACACACACACACACACACACACCATTGGAAAACATTTTGAATGGGAATTATGGGAAAGGCCTTCCTTTATATGCTAAACATACTGGCTCAGAAAGGAAAAATAAAAAAAAAAAAGTCAACTTTGTCCCTGTGTTCTCTTTTATTTATGATTAAAACTGTGATGAATGTAAGTAACCGAGTCCGGGTTGGCTGACCTTGGCTGTTTTATCACCGTAGCGCCTCTGAATGACCATCTCTAGGTCCTTGTGATTTTCTGTCTCTTGCTATGATATCAGTAAGGTAAACTCACAATGGCAGTTCTACTCAACCCAGCTCCCTATGTTTGACTTTCTGAATAGGCGCGAGTTGTTTTTTTTTTTGTTTTTTATTTATTATATTTGTATATTTCTTTTCTTCTTTTTTTCTACATTTTTAATCATTCCGCTCAGCAGTGAATGGATGATGGTTGTGGCCAGAGGATGAACAGGATCTGTTTGTGAGAGAGATGCATTGTGTGAGCGAAAAAGAGGAGAGAGAGAGAGAGAGAGAGAGAGAGAAGGGGGGTCAGAATCATATGATACCCTTGTATCTGCCATCTGCCCATGTCTTCCTTGCTCTCTCTCTCTCTCTCTCTCTCTCTCTCTCTCTCTCACTGTCTCTCTCTCTCTCTCTCTCTCTCTCTCTCTCTCTCTCTCTCTCTCTCACTGTCTCTCTCTCTCTCTCTCTCACTGTCTCTCTCTCTCTCCCTCACTGTCTCTCTCTCTCTCTCTCTCAAGCACATTTGGTGCACATACTCAAATTCATGTATTGTCTCTCTCACTTACAAACATGTAAACATACAGAGCAAATACACATAACAAACAGATAAGCACACCACACACAAACACACACACACAAACACATACACACACATAAAGGTCAAAATTCAATAACATCGGTTTAGTTTCCGGTCTGAACAAGTCTTTTGGTGTCAGTTACAAACTCTCTGACAATTTGACTTGGTCCTAATCCACCGAAAATCTGATTTTTCATTTTCTCTGTAAAACAGTTTGCAGTAACCTGTTATAGGTTATTATACGCCAGTGACTGAAAGTTTTATTATCGGTTAAAAAAAAAAAACTTTTTTTCCCCAAACTCATATAGCCAAAATGACTTTTTTGTCATAACTTGTCAGACGGTATTATCTATAGACTTATAATGACTACAATTATCAGTTTATAATCGCGAAAAAATCTGACTGCCTCCCATACTGAGATGACCAAAATTGCTTTAAAAAAAATCTGTTTAAAACGATTATATGTTCATTCATTCCGACAGAGATCAAAACTATCTCTTTCATCATGTCATTTTCAACATAGCACTGAAAATAATGATTTAACCTGTCCTATGATACACCAGACACACACCTCCAACCCCCCCCCCCCCCCCCCCCCCCCCCCCCCCCACACACACACACACACACACACACACACACACACACACACCACACATATATATATATATACATACACACACACATATATATATATGTATGTATGTATGTATATAGTTATCATTAAAGTTATGCATCTTGCATTCTAATTTAACTATTGTCAGTTCCACAATTTTCTACCGAGTTATTGCACTTCCTGCTGTGTGTCACCTCGTTGAGGTAATATTAATCTGTATTTTAATTCATATTTCAGGTTAATCGGTGAACTCTCACTCAATTTGCCAAATGATTAGAAATCTTTATTTAGGCCGTGCAGATTACATCAAATAACATCACTGTAGGTCTCTGTGCTGAATTTAAAGCAGCCCCCCCTGAAAAAGCACAGATACAATATGCTTGCATTTAGCCTTTATTATAGAAATTACGTTCATCTGTGTGACGCCTTCAGAGATTATTTCTGACGGCGATCCCAATTCCAGTCTCACAAAGTAATTAGAAAAACGTCCTACGCGTGAATTTGAAATCCTCTGATTAAGGACATGTGTTTTTAAACTCATAAAATACACGCCGTCCCGTCCATTTCCTTAATTTGATTCCGACCAGAACGACAGAACACGCTCACCTTATTGTCCCCCTAAACTCATTTGCCCAAACCTCATCAGCACCTCTCTCACATTTTAATTTGACTAAGTATTAAACATTTCCCCTCTCTCTTTCTCTCTCTCTCTCTCTCTCTCTCTCTCTCCCCCTCTCTCGCGGTCGACAGTCATTTATGTGGCGAATCTCCTGTTTTTTTTTTTTTTTTGTGGGGGGGTGGGGGGTCGTGGTTGGTTCTCGTTGGGTTAATAACTTTGACACACTGCTTTTTTTTTGATGACGAGGAATGTCTGTTTTTCTGCTTCTTGTAAAGTCTACTCTGTGTTGACATCTTTGACCTTCAGAAAAAAAAAAAAAAAAAAAAACACACACAGTCCTCGTGAATGGACAGCCTGCTGACAGTAAGTCTTCTGTTAGCCTCAACCTCATGCTAAACTGCTGATTCCCTCGTTCCCCTCAAACGTGTCATGAGAAGCTTTTGAACCTCTCTCTCTCTCTCTCTCTCTCTCTCTCTCTCTCTCTCTCTCTCTCTCTCTCCCCTCCTCCCTCCCTCTTTTTGCCCCCTTGCACCACTAAACAGTAGTTAAAAACTCATATCAGCATACAAAGACTCTCTTGTTGTCAGAGGAGAGCATGACTAAGCTCTCATCTTTCCTCTTTTTTTATTTTTGGTCCCCTCTCTCTCTCTCTCTCTCTCGCTCTCGCTCTCTCTCTCTCTCTTTTTCTAGTGATAGCAAAGTCTGTCTGGCGAGCTCTGTTCACATAACACACTTCCCCACTTTGTCAAAGCAAATTAACAGCCTGGATACCTGACACCCTGTTCATTCTCTCCCTCCCTGATTTTGATCAGTTAGGACACAGGGCTCCACATCTGCACTGCACTGACTCCAGGCCCCTTTTGTGCCTCTGACAAAAGCTTCGCTCTTCTACGTGGTCCTGACTCAGGGTCAGCGTGGCACGCACAGCGGAACCTGGGCTTCCTCGCCGGTGCGGCACGGTGAAAAGTGGCCTGTGTGAATCCGGAGCCTTCTGACAGGGTAATTGATGGAAATTGGGTTATTATAGGATAGGAGAGGTAGACATCCGCGCAATTTAGGCAGTAGCATGTGATCGGTGAAGCTCATAGAAAGAGAGAGAGAGAGGGAGAGAGAGACAGAGAGAGAGAGAGAGGGGAGAGAGAGAGAGAGAGAGAGAGAGAGGGGGAGAGATGGGAACGTCGGCGAGTGAAAATGTACCGTGAGAGGGTGAATGAAGCTCCCTCGTTTTAAGGGAGAAAAGGTAGTGATGGGATTCGCTCTTGGGAACGTGTCGAGTTGATTCCATTATATTAAAAATGAAAAAAAAAAAAAAAACGTAAAAGAATGGTTTTTATGCCACGTAGACTGTTTTAACTGAACTGGCAATTTGTACCGGAGATGCTTTGTATTTCACAATAATTTAATCTAAAACACAGTAGGAACATTGACATACATAGGTAGGTAGGTAGGCAGATAGATAGATAGATAGATAGATAGATAGATAGATAGATAGATAGATAGATAGATAGATAGATAGATGGGCAGAGATAGGGGTAGACAGATAGACAAACAGAGAGATATGCAGGGAGACACAGACAGGTAGATAAAAAAGAAAAAAGATAGATAGATAGATAGATAGATAGATAGATAGATCTCGGGGATGCCATTAATGTCATTTGAGTTTAACAGCAAACCACCACAAAAGATGTGATGGGTGTAAGTTACTGAGTATTACAACTATCTTACTATCTTTCAGAACTGTGGTATTCATAGTCAGTAGTTCTGAGACAGTTTTACTATCTTTCAGAACTGTGGTATTCATAGTCAGTAGTTCTGAGACAGTTTTACTATCTTTCAGAACTGTGGTATTCATAGTCAGTAGTTCTGAGACAGTTTTACTATCTTTCAGAACTGTGGTATTCATAGTCAGTAGTTCTGAGACAGTTTTACTGTCTTTCAGAACTGTGGTATTCATAGTCAGTAGTTCTGAGACAGCTCTGGAAATATATAAACAAGCAGAAGACCATTAGCCAGATCATTTAAATGTTAAAGGTACAGTCAAATCACTGTTCTGTTTGCTTCTGAGGAAAATCATTCGTCTAAACATCGTAAAGTAACACAGAAAAAACCAACAACAACATCAGAACATAACGGTGGATTCTGTATAAGGAGAACACGTAGTCCTAACACGGTAGTCACAGGCGTACGACAGAGCACCTTTCGAAGTGAAGACCCATTGACTGAAATGAAAGACTTTTTTTTTTTTTTGTAACACAGACGGGTTTTAACCAGGTCGGCGGACGTGAGGAGGTGTCACACGGTTTTTATCGGTTCCCACAAAGACTGTCAGCCTTCACTGGTGGTGGGGGGGGGGGGGGGGGGGGGGGAACGTCTTCCAGAGCACAGCCCGTACTGCTCTACCGTGACTTTGAGAGAGGACCTCAAAAAAAAAAAAGAAAAAAGAAAAAGAAAAGAGAGAGAAGAGAAAGGTGTTAGAGTCTAATTAAAGATGACTTGGCTTAGCTTGAGGGGTGCGTGTGGGGTGGCAGGGGTCCTTGAAGACGTGCAGAAGGGAAGTGAAAAGAGAGAAGGAAGGAGAGAGAGAGAGAGAGAGAGAGAGAGAAAGAGAGAGGGAAATAGTATTTATGTCTAAGGTTTCTTTTT
>NC_044505.1:15903552-15921052 GCF_902362185.1 Chanos chanos
ATAGCTGTGTTTTATGTTGATGCACTTTTCACTTTCATGTGGATTCGTTTCATGTCTTCTTCCCTTACGTACTTAAAGCATTAGATCGAAAAGGAAGAAGAAAAAGAACAGTTATTGAGATTTCAGTGTGAACTGCGGCCCTCACAAATACAGCCCAGCTTTTTTTATTATTTATTTATTTTTCCTGTTTGAAATTCCTCGGCTGAGAAGGATGGGATAAAAAAAAAAAGAAAGAAAGAAAGAAAGAAAGAAAAGACGACTAAACCAGAGAAGTAAAAGAAACATCCTGAGATGTTTCAGCCTCAGGACAGGAAACAGTTGTTTTCCTACTTATGTCTTGTCTTGTCTTGTTTTTTTGGTACTGACATTGTGATTCAGTCACGGTATTCCCCTTACTGTGAAATGGCTCCCTGGTCAGCTTACGCAAACACACACACACACACACACACACAAACCGGCCAGCATTTTTGCCGTTAAGCATTTTCAGTTGCCTATGAAACAGTTCTCTGGAGTGGAAGGCACCATATGCCATGTAGGGTAGGTACATATGTATGTCTCTGCGTTTTGGCAGATGTGTCTGTAAGTGCGTTGACAGTGTGTTGGCAGCTTTCTTTTATATGTGTATTTTCATATGTTTGCACACATGTCTGTGAGTATGTGTGAGCGTGTACGGCGCGCGCATCTGTGTGTATGTGTGTGTTTGTGTGTGTGTGTGTGCATCCATAAAACACTGGGAGATAGATTTAAGGGATGATAAAGCTGCTTTGGGAGGTTGGAGCTCTCCTGACTCTAAACTACTGCTCCTCTGATACCTGCATCTGCATCTGTGCATTAGTTTGTGTGTGTGCGTATGAGTGTGTGTGTGTGTGTACTCTGACAGTAGAAATATGTTGAAGTCTTCATGTACCAGATGGGAGAGACAGGAGAGCAACATTCATTAAAACTGCTCTTTTCAGGGCTCCTTCCATTCTCTCCCATCACTCTGCCAGACACACACACACACTCATACGCACACACACACAACAGACTCACAGACAAACACACACACACACACACACACTTAAACAGACTCACAGACACACACACACTCACACACACACACACACTCACACACACACAGTTAAACAGACACACACACACTCACACACACACAGTTAAACAGACACACATACACTCACACAACATCACGCATTTACACCCGGAGAGAGTGAGACTACCACACACACACACACATTCAAACGCTAGTATTCACATACACACTCAAACACATACACACACATAACCTCACACAAACACACTAGTATACACATTTGTATACACATACACAAACACGCTCATATCCTCATACAAACACACAGTAGTACACACACCTATGCATACCTTTACACATACACACACACACACACACACACACAGGCACATCTATGTTCATCACCACTCTTTCGTTGTACACTACATCACATAGACAGCAGTTATATAATGAAACAAATGGTTTCCATGCTACTTTACGAACATGGGCTTTCACACGGGTATAAATGTGTATAAATGTGTTTATACATTAGATAACTTTAGAGTCATGCTCTGTTTCGCAGCACGTTTCAGTGTCTCATTTGGAATACGCCAACTGTGACCGTGACCAAGCCTTTGTATCCTGATGATAAGAATTGTTTTATCCATGTTTGTATGCGTAATATTTTCCAACCACTTCATCGTTCATTTACACTGATTATCGTCCTATTAAAGAAGACATGAAGAATGTATTTATCACGCGACTTTCAACCGTACGTACGTTTACCATCAAAGTAACAACTGCCCCTACATTACACAACTCGCGGGGTAAATAATTAGCATTTCCATCACACGGACGCCAGAAACATCGTTTAGCGGACGCGTTACGGTCCGCTAATTAGCCGTTTTATAGTTCATACGTCATATTAATCAGGGTTGTAAACTTGCATTCCCTTTTGCTCCTTATGCATGTGTGTGCGAGCGTGTGTACGTGTGTGTGTGTGTGTGGGATGTTTTTTTTTGTTGTTTTTTTTTTTTTAATTTCTTTTGTGCTGAGTGTGTGTTCTGGAAGCCCGCTACCTGAGGGCGACGTGATGTAAGCCACACGCTACGAATTCGCCCCTGTGTCGTTATCAGGCCGAAAGCGCATTAATGAAAATTACTGGGTTTTGCTCCACTTTGCTGATCTAGCTCCTTTTGGGCAAAAACACTATAAATCACCAATACTAAGACCTAGCCTTTTTCTTCTTCTTCTTCTTCTTTTTCTTTTTTCTTTCTCTCTTTTTTTTTTTTGGTCGTCCTTGCTGTATTTCGCTGTATTTTTTTTTATTGAATTCAAACTGGACCTTGGAAAATCTTGATGCGAATTGTTTTTTTTTGTTGTTTTTTTTTTTTCCGCCTGTGTTGTGGGTGTTTTCTAATCTAGCAATGATGGTAATTTTATGTATGAAGGAAAACCTTTGCGGCTCTTGAAATCTCATGACATTTGTCCAGTCCGTGTTATTTCACTTGTGTGTATTAATGCATGGTTGGGTTTTTTTTTCTGTTTTTTTTTTTTTCTTTTTTTTGGTGAACAGCCCCCCCAAACATACACTTAGACTCACGTACCCTCTGCTCCAACCTCTACTGAAATAGCATCGTCCATCCTTTATGCGTCGACCTCCCGGTCTGTAGAGACTCTTGACTGAAAAGTGAAGATATTTTTTTCTCTCTCTTATACAATTTTGCCTTTTTCTGAAAGCTTTTAAAAGCACATTTATCCTTGAAATGTCTGAAAGGAGTATTATTATATTTGTGGTAGTCATAGTATTGAGCGGAAAGCCTATTGAGTGTCCGTTACTAGGTACATTTCGCAGAGTATTAAGAAGGTATGTAATCGGATTTCAAAATGAGAGAATTTTTTTTTACATAAAATTTGAGTGGACAAATGCATTGATTTAAGTTGGTCATTAAGGAATAACTTCAGTCAGCGTTGTTCTGTGGTTGCTTTCAGTGTGTGTGTGTGTGTGTGTGTGTATGTGTGTGTATACACGTGTGTGCATGTACATGTAACATTTTCTGTTTTCATAATTTGCAACCACTTTTAGAATACATGAATTGCTTTCGATTTTTCAGCTTTTAGCGTGGTACTCCATCATCAATTAAATCTGAAAATGCCTTTTCACTGGGTCAAACAGCATCCTACTCATAAGCCCCTTAAATCAATCATGACACAAACAATTTACCAAGAACAGAAATGAAAATGCATTTTTTTTTAAAGGAACTGAACACAGCTCAAGCTCATTAGCATAAAACAAGCCCCGCTAGTTAATACAATACGGCAGATAAGCAAAGACATGTTCCTTGTTTGTTTTTGTTTTTTTGTTGTTTTTTTTTTTCAGTATAACACAACCCCTTTTTTATTCACTTACATTTATTTGAACATTTATTCCAATTCATTGCAGTCACACTCATTATAATGAAACGCCCTTAATCATTTAATGTAAAATATGTTATTTTCTTAGAGACGCGTGCCGTAATGTTTTTTGATTGGATTTATTGGTTTGGTCTTTCGGTGTGTTTGAATTAGCATAGGCAATAAGAATATAATTATGATTCTTGTCTATATGAAATGGTGCAAGACTGAACCACTGTGTAAGGACATTATTTGAATTGCTGTGGATGAGATTTGTACCTTTATAGCATTAAAGTGAAAAGTCAAATGCTGATAATATCTAATGAGATAAACCGCATGGTTTAGGTCTGTGCTCTAAAAGCGTACTTGGGCATGTGTGTGTGCGTGTGTACTCTGAAAGCATGTATCTTCACAAGTGCTCTGGAAAATCCATTAACACATAATTGCTAATCATTTACCGTAATCTGTTTGTACTAAGAACATTTTAATGGCAAATACTACAGGAATTTTCTTTCTTTTTTTTTTTTTGAAAATCCAAGCCAAGATACATATTATACTGTTCCTCTCTCTCTCTCTCTCTCTCTCTCCCTCTCTCTCTCTCCCCTCCCCTCTCTGTGTGTGTGTGTGTGTTTGTGTGTGTGTGTGTGTGTGTGTGCGTGTGTGTGAGTGAGAACACCATAAGCACACACTCAAAACCCAGTGGAGGTTTGAATACAGAGGTCAGACACCCAGGGATCATGTCTATTTTTTAACACCTGGGAGGTGAATGGTGGCAAGAATAAACAGTTACACACACACACACACACACATACACACACACAGACACACACACACATTCGTTATCCAATTGTTTTTCTTGCAGTTCTCTATAGTCTCTCTCTTTCTCACTTCCTCTTCCTCTGTCTGTCTGTCTGTCTCTCTCTGTCGTCACAGGGTGGACTGTTTTGACCTATTGTCTGATGATGGTCAGTGAGGCTGCAGACTCTGTGCTGCACCTGTCACTGGTCAGGACCCTATTATCACACCCGTCTGCCACCTGAGTCTTCCCCTCTTTTTTTTATTTGTGTGTGTGTGTGTGTGTGTGTGAAGACAAAGGAAAGAAGTCACAGAGCGAATGCACTTGTCACACTTTTACTTTTATGTGTGTCTCTCAATAACGCCACATCTTGCAAGACTCATTCCAACTTTAATGGAAAGCATGAAGTTTTTTTCGGTGGAAAGTGGTATCACTTTTACCTTCATAACTTATTTCAAGTTATTAACCTTCAAACACCCATGATGGAATGTGCTGTCAATGCGCGAGGTTGATTGTCCCTGTATCAGTGAGCGTAGCGGGAAATTGAATACAAGTTCTAAAATGATTGACGTTTTAGAGTTACAGACTCCAAATGAGTGTCAAAAACTACAGAATAACTTTCTCTGTGATGTTTTTGAAGTCTTTTTTGGGTACGTTTTATGGTTTTAAGACCATAAAAGATTTTTGGACGGGTTTCATGTACAACAATATTTGTTTAAATCATCAAAGTATCACGATTCACAACAACCAGATGATTCAAAAGGACGCTGTAGGTCGCAGTAGGAGTTAAAAACGGGCCATCTTTGACCTATCTCAAAAAAAAAAAAAAAAAAAAAAACCCTCACGAACCAGTGAAATCAGCTTAAAACAGAAACACCTCATTTTCATCAGAAAAAAATTATTGTTGATAACAGGGCAGAGAACAGGTTCTTGGCAGTGGGGCGTACGTTTCAATATAACCTTTTGAGTTTCATTTGCCTCTTAGCTTTGACACAGCTTGATTTTCTCAGATATAGCCTTAAATTGCAGCTAAAACTGTCCATGGCCAGTGAGTCATGAAACATGAAAGTTTTAGCATAGTTAACTTTGGTCGCCTGCATTCACATGTCTTTTTGGAGGCGGCTTCAGAACTTTAATGGTGGTTATTAGTGGTAGTGATAGGTGCTGGTTTAACGATCCCGGCTTTCGTGCGGACCACGTTCGTGGCAGCGTGAACGAGCGAGAGGAAACAAAGGTGAAATACACCGCTGATTTGTCAGACTGGCGCCATGAACGTACGGAAAATGCGTAAATGAATGTGAATCGACGTGTTACCACCAGTCGTTCCTGCTTGCCTTCTCTCATGTCCTTCTTCAGTTTTCAAGGTTTTTTGTTTGTTAGACTGTTCACAACATTAACCTTCCTACGTTTCCAACATTTAAAAAACGAATTGGGTTGTTTTTGCTTCAGGAAGATTCTTTTCACCCTCTATAAATGTGTTGGTATCTCACTTATAGCGTACTGATTACAGAAGTCTCATCTCCCAGCCTAGTAAACCAGGCTCCCAACATCAGCCGACAGCGGATATTAATCCGGACGTGGTATTGTTTGACGGGTTCCGATTTAATATTTCCCTGCATGCTTTAGCCGGCAACAAAAGCGCAATGGAGTAATCGTGGTTACGATGATGAGGCGGGACCCTCCCGTAATCTCGTCCGTGCTGGGGCGGATGTCTCGGTGCGACACTACTCTCTGCTGTACTGGGACCTAGCTGAAGGCCTTAATGATGGTCTGCGTTGCTCAGTTGTTTTCAATGACATTCCCTTCCCTGTGCTGCATAAAAACTTAGTCTGGCAACACAGTCGCAAACATCCTGTTCAAAATAAATTATAGACATGTATAGGATATAAATGAGAATTTACTTTATTGTAATATACAGAGTGAAGTCAGAGTTTCAGCATCACTGGGTTTTACAGGGTATTATTCGAAATTAGCCCAACACTTGAATATTTAATGACTACATTATTGCCCTCAATACGACTCACTGAATCATGTCATTTTCTCAAATTACCTTAATTAGTGTAGTTTGAATGTTATTGAATATACATCACAGTATTTTCATAGCATTTTGTTTCATTACCATGCTGTGAATACACAATATGTAGAAAAAAGGGACAAGAAATAATTGAAGTGGAAGAATAGCTGAGAATATCTGAGAGAATAATAGCATGAAGAATTGGTTTTCATGGTTTCCCATGTTTTCACGTCTGTTATTTTTATCTTTAAGTTCCCTTTGTGAACTAATAACTTAATAACAACCCACGGTATCTATATATGCAGTCGATATAAGTAATGCAGACGCAAGCTTTGTCACGTGCGCATATATATAGGATGAATGATCAAGAGAAATAAGTTCACCATTTCAAATTTCTCTTTAGTTTGTTGAGAATGCATCCAAAAGCAGGCCGTCACTAATGGTTACCCCACAGTGCCTGGTCCCTTCCGATGTCATTATCCATGGTGATGTCACAACGATTGTGATGTCATAATGAATAGGAATGTTTGCAAGACCTATCCAGTCAGTGAGAATGCCATAACAATCAATGTGTTTCTACAGTAGACAGATTGTTTGGTCTTGACGGGGGGGGGGGGGGGCAGGGGGGGGGGGGATCATCCAGACGGAAATATAAGCCAGGGGGGGAGGCCTTAAAATGTGGGTTTATGTTGGATTAGGATCCATGCGCACATGAGATTCCCAAGTTTAGGAATGCATTAGGAGTGTTAACGCAGGCTTTGGGAAGATTAGACTCAACCCCCCCACCCCCCCCCCCCCTTAACTCGAAGGGGGAGAGTAGGGGGGGTTGGTTACTTAAATAACTGGAATCTCCTAGATTCATGTCACAGATGGTAAAACCAGCTTGGGAGGGGCTACACTGAGAGATAGAGAGAGAGAGAGAGAGAGAGAGATAGAGAGAGAGAGAGAGAGAGAGAGAGAGAGATAGAGAGAGAGAGAGAGAGAGAGAGAGAGAGAGAGAGAGAGAGAGTGGGGGGGGTTAGTAATAAGGAAAGATGACAGTAATGGTGAGAGTCTGAGAGCCTTACATGGACAACAGAGAAGCGAGAAGTAAACAGATAGTGGAAAAACAGATGAGAGAAAGAAAGAAAGAAAGAAAGAAAAAATCTAATGATGTTTACAGAAAGAACAGAGAGCACTACAGAGAAGAGACATGGAGGGCTCGAGAGGGGAGGAATGGAAAGAAAGGGAGATGAATGATAAAGAGGAGAGAGAGAGAGAGAGGAAAAAAAAAAGGCAAAGCTTTTCAGAGGGAGATCCTTAATTGGTTTTCCTGCATTCACACTCTTTCCAATCTGGTCCCGCGCTGTTATTGATTCACGCAGGAGACAAGCAAATGCTTCACATTTAGTTCAGCTTCAAATCATGGACTTCAGGCCACAACAGCTAACGCTGAAATACACCGTAACCTGTGTGTGTGTGTGTGTGTGTGTGTGTATGAGAGAGAGAGAGAGGTCAAGAGTTACACGTTACACTAGCGCATGTAATATCAAACGAAAATGATCTGATGGGAATTCTATTTTAAATTCAGGCTTTTGATTGGTTCTGTGAAAATCTCAACAGACTGCTCTTCATTGCAGATCTCTTGTTTTGAGGGTCCTCTGTCTCGCCTCTCACTGTGGGCTCTCCCTTCATTGGAATATTGACTCAGGCTAATTGATGTCCATTCACTGATGCAGATAGCTCTGAGGGTGAGGAGTCCCCTCCGTAATCTGGCTAATCTACGGGAATATGCTTTTCAATTAGTCGGAATTGTTGGACTGTCTGAACGGTGTTTGTCTAGTGCGTGTGTGTGTGTGTGTTCTTACTAACTTAAGTGAACATTTTACTGAAAGCGCACTATCCTACGGGGGGACGCCTTGTCAAACTGATGCCGAATCATCAGGGACGTATAAAGTGAAAGCGGAAAAAGAAATTAAAAAAAACGTACCCTGAGCGGAGTTAAACTGAACTGACAGCCGTTTTGGTAAATTGTAAATGAGTGACTATTAAGTATTTTTCAGTATGGATACTTTAATTTTAGATTACTTTTTCTTTTTTTTTTTTTTTAGGAAGAGTACTTCTACATTTTCTTTTTTCCATCACAGTTTCCATTAGTAAGAAAAAAAAAATGCAAAGGTGCTCTTTTATAAAAGATATTCAATATGTTTTTTTGGGAACTGAAGTGTTTTTGTTGGAGGTAAGGTTAGTGTTAGACTGTTATTCTCTATTTTTGCACTGATAAGTCAAAGCAGGATCCCCAAAATCTATCATACAAGGTGTGTGTGTGTGTGTGTGTGTGTGTGTGCGTGTTGCGTGACAGTATGATTTTGTTGTACTTTCCGTGTTGTGTCCTGTGTGTCATTGTCTGATGAGATGCCAAATAATAATAACATCATTTTTATTTCATTTCCGAACCGGATAACTTTTCTAATGATGGCAGCTATCTGTACACCCAGTGTCCAGATATCGATGATCTCAACTGAACCAGCGTGTTCATAACTGCAGAGACAACTATGAAATGCTCACCACACACACACACACACACACAGGGGAGCAGATTAGTGTTGCTTTAAGAAGATCTCTTTGCTTCTTAAGCTGCTGTGTGTGTGTGTGTGTGTGTGTGTGTGTGTGTGTGTGTGTGTGGTTATGTGTGTGTGTTTGTGCATATGTGTGTTGTAGGTCTGTGGTTTTGCAGTAGATAAGCTTTGCATCTGTCCACTGTTCCCAAGCCAGCTGAGACGCTCGAGCGAATATAAGACGATAACTCGGTTTATCAACGATGGGAATTTAACTCACTTGCCATTTCTGCCCGTTGCTCTCGTTAACATTCAGGAGAGGCTTCAAACTCCCATAACGAAATGCCTGGCCTAATTACCCCCGCATTCAAAACACCGGGGGAAAACTTTTACGATTTAAAATTCACAAATTCACTTGTTTGTACGTACGAGCGCAGCCGCAAATGTCTCTCGTCTTGTTTGGACGAAATCTAACAACACAATGAATCTCTGGAGTAGGTGACCATGAACGTTGGGTGAGAAATCATCGATTTTGGTCCCGTGTTCTTCAAAACTGAAAGTCAAGCTCAAGCCGTAGTGAAACAAGAAGGAGTCCTTCACTTGATATGCACAGGCCTGACTACGTACTTAGCAATTCAGAGAGCGCAAGAATTTTTCCGGAATGTTCCCTCATTTGGCAAGAACTCGTCAGATCACCCTCAGGATAAAAGAATTCCTTGTTTGGCTTTAAATTATGAAAAGAGCTTTGCTGTAGATAATGATGTTATATACATTATAATGTAACATAGTTCTTATTCGAGGTCTGAGTCAGTTTCTTATGTCTCAACCCAGCTGGATATGTGTCTTTCAGTCTTGTGGGTTTTTCTTTTTTTTGTCTTCTTCTTTCTTTTTTTTTCTTATTGACCAGGACTTCTGATACACTAAATCAGTTGCATTTGTACAGAGTTGAAGCTAAAGCTTTCTATATTCGCTAACCCCCTTGAGTTTCCACTCTTTTGCCTCGGTGCTGTTGGAGGTAATAGATTCAGAACAGAGAATCATGAGAAAATAACATAATGTCTTAGACCCCTCACAAAAAAAAAGAAACAAAAAAAACAACAACAACAGCCCTGTCCCCTTTTTCCTCTCTCTCTCTCTCTCTCTTACTCTGTCATCTTTTACATTGACTGTTTACGATTTCTCCTCCTTTCTTTCTCTAACCTATGAACCTCCTCTGTCTATTATTCCAGTTCTGGGATGCATACCCACGAAAGCTTATAGAGTAAACAGGGCGGAGAGTGTATAGAAGGCGGGAGGAAGGTCACCGTGACGACGAAAGTTGATGTGAACTTGATACAGAGGCGGAGGGTCTGAGCCAGCATAACGCCAGCTTGTTAGACTTAGCAGAGCAACACAGAGTCTACAACACCTAGACACACCAGAATACTAAACAATTAGATAGAGAGAGAGAGAGAGAGAGAGAGAGAGAGAGAGAGAAGGAATCTATAAGGAACGGAACATAGAAAAAAACTAAGCTGAACAATATGGTGAAAGGAGAGAGGGACATTATACACAGGCACGCACACGCACACACACACACACACACACACACACACACACACACACACACACAAACACAAAGTGAGATAGAGAAATGGTATTTGAGAGGGGGCAAGTCAACAAAGAGAAAGAGAGAAATCCATAGTGAGATGTATTGGACGAGAGTGGAAGAAGTCCATTGTTTTTTTTCCTTAAACGCCTTAACAGCGGGAGACGCGGCGTTTGCCTCACGCTTTGCCACGCGCCCGAGCGCAGAGACTCTCTCTCGATGTGACGACATCCACAGAAATATTTCCGCCTATCGCCCGTCCTCCAGATCGGCCTTGGCGCGGAAGGGAACCGCTTCGATCTCCGGCACACTTCAGGGCTCAATCGCCTTTCATGCAAAGGATGTGGGGTTTTTTTTTTTAATCCGTACAATAAAACGCGGAACGTTTCACTGACCCGTTCACACTGTGGCTTATTATTATTATTATTATGAGTATTATTAATACTCTTATATCTCATACGCAGAGAACTTCAGCGTGGCTTCATTCATTTAGAAGCTCAGAATATGCCGGGGTCATTATGAACGCATTCCTATCATGATCTTAACCTCACGGTGTTTCTGCCCTTTTTCCATTTATTGTAATAATGAAAACAGGTTCAACTAAAGTTCATAGTCAGTGAAAAAAACCTGCATACTTTGCGATATTTACATTATATTTATTCTGTGATATTTATTATTCGTTGAATAAAAATACCTGGTGTGTGCTGAGGTAGACAGTGTTAATGTATGTCCCTAATACCTTTTTGTTGTTGTTGTTGTTGTTTACATATGCGTTTAATCTGTTGATACACTGAATGTACACTGAGGCTGTAAACTGTTAGCATGATCTTTGTAATGCTGTTACTTTGATGATAGTGATTAACCCTTTATTGCTCTAACACAGGCTGCCAGTGCCATAATCCATATCTACACGAAAGCACGAGAGCTGTGCATGTACTCAGCTTGCAGGAGCACTCCGTGTCATTCCAGGATGACTGACAGGCGGAAGTCCCGCCCCTCCGAGGTGGACAGAAGTTGGCCTGGTTTTCAAAGCGCGGGCACCATATGCTCCGAGCATCTTGCGAAGAAGATGGAAAAAAAAAAAAAAAAAAAGAAAAGAAACGAATAAACAGTGACTACAGCTCTTTACGGAGACGTCGACTTAATTACTTCGCTCGGCGTCCAAAAAAAAAAACCCAACTCCTTACCTTACGAGACCGCGGGCGAAGCCATGTCGTCCGTCGGTTTGGCAACACCTGAAGTATCTGTCAGCCTGTAACGGAGCATCAACCAAAGATACAGACAAACAGCTGCCGAGGTCTCTCAGAGTAGCCTGGGTTTTCTTTCTTTCTTTTTTTTTTGGGGGGGTTATAGCACGCTCCGTGTATCACAAATAGCCTTGAAAGCCAAATGGACATTCTCTCATAATGGGCTATGCTATTTCCCATCATTATCTGTCATCACTGCAGCTCACAGCAGACGTAGCCAGCTTTTACCCACAATTCTCTTCTCTTTATGTGTTCGCTCTGAAACACGCTAAATTGTGGTTAGAAATGCAGCTGAACTTTTTTTTAAGGGACCTGAGCAACAAACAAACTTGTTGGGTTAGATATCCTCCTGCTGGCTTCCTGTTTTCAGCCGCTCGGAAGTATCAGTCGCCGAATTGTGAACTTCAGCTTAACCCTCACCTGCGATTATCTTCCATTATGCACGCACACTCACAAACACACACACATACACACACACACACACATGCTGACCTGTGTTTACAGACATTTTTAGCTTTTTTTTTTTTTTTGGGTTTGGTTTGGTTTGGTTTTTGGTTTTTGGTTTTTTGTTGTTGTTTTTCTTTTCCCCCATTTAGCGTTAGCCCGCTAGGAAGATTGCAAAAGCCACCGACCGTCACGGGGCGCATATGGCGGACGCAGACGGCTTATGGAACGTTCCGGTCTGCTCAGAGAGAGCTCCTGAGGTCACCAGGCTGTCCAGCCTCGGGATCAGGACGGCTGACCTCATCGGGAACGCCGGTGCGTTAATCTTCAGGGCAGGGCATCACCCGCTGAGACAAACTGTCATCTCACCCCAGATAAATCTGACAAGCGTCCTTAAATTAACACCAGTAAGGCTACTGTTTACAACCGCACAAGGCACCAGAGGAAGATCACCACGGAGATTTCCGTGGCGACGCATAGACACACATGGTGGGTAATTTGTCAACAGTAAAACAGTCATCCAGATTTTTTTTCTTTTTTTTTTTTTTTTAATGAGGTTTGTTTGTTTGTTTGTTTGTTTGTTTTTTGTGGCGAGACGGTTCGAATAATAACGCATGTTCTTCGTTCTTTTTTTAATGTGTTTTTTTTTTAATGTGTCTTTTTTTCATTAGGTCTGAATTCTTTTAATCCTTTTTGTTCCTTTAATGCATCTTTAGTTTAAGGGAGAAAGAAAAAAAAAAAGCTTCTTCGACTCATTCAAACGAAGGAAAAGAAGAAGAGAAGGAAAGAAAGGAAACCAAGAGACAGAACTTTTTATTTAGATTAGCTAATTTCCAGTGGATGAACATTTTTTTTTTGTCTTTTGTCAAAGTCACACAGTTCTTCTCTAACCTAAGGTGAACACACGTTCTTTTTTTTTCTTCCTTTCTTTTTTTTTTCCACTGCACCACAATTAATTAAATTCCAGAGAATCTTTTCTCTTTCCTTTTATAATCCTCAGATATTTTTGTCCCCATTAAACGAATTATACCAATTATTCTTTTTGACATCTCTGTATCGAGTGTGTGTCTGACCCTCTTTAACATTTTTCAAATTTCTTTCAGTATTATTTCAATAAAACATTCATCACCATAATTAACCAATCTGACGTCTAATTCTAAGATAATGAATTTAGAGGGAGAAAACACCAATACTCCCCCCGTTGGCTGTTATTCAGTAATGAACCTGCTTGTTGCTTGGAGCCTAAGTGAATGTCTTTTGGGATCAGGCGCAGGGGTCCAATATTGACCCGGTCCTAGCTGACAGGACACCTATCCATCCGTCAGTTATACCAATCCATCTTACTAATAGCTTCTGTCAACCTCGCAGACCAAGGGCACAGATTCCATAGGATTTCAATGTAATGGCAGTCATTTGGGCTAACCTTTTTTAATGAAAGTCATAAAATAGATTAATGTGCCTTTGAAATATGATGTTTGCGTAGCGTGAACTGCAGTGGATCGACTGGGGTTACGCCGAAAGACGGTTGAGCCGTTCTTCATGTGGTGTTTTTTGGTTTTGGTTTTTTTTGTTTGTTTTGGGGGGTTTTTTGTACCTGTGATTTCAGTTATATGGATCAATTATGTACAGGGTTACAGGGTTACATGCAGATTATGTATGGTATGTTTTACCTGAGTGCTGTGCTTTCATCCATGTATCTCACATATAGGTGAACAGACCTTAGAACAAGATATAAGTCATACACTCCTTAGCACAAGCTATAGATCATACAGACATTAGTACCATGAGAAGTGAGTGTTTGGAACGTTGTTACTTTGCAAAATACTAAAACGGAGAGAAAAAAAAACAAAACAAAAAAGGAGATCTTCTTTATATACTGCGTTATGATGTCACAAAGTTCAAGATCAAGGTCAGGGATCCATTGTCCTCAGCGGTCAAGAAGCTCTGGCCAGCAGAAAAAAAAAAAAAACACGGTCGAAAACACTGGTCAAACAGCTCTGGTCAAACTGATTGGCCAACTCACACACCAGTGGCACGGTCTCTGCGACCACCTTACCTTTGTCTGACTGGGTTGAACCGTATGAAGTGAACCGTACCAGCTGGAATAGTCACATTAAATAAACGTTCTTCTCAAAGGTCTCCAAGAGAGACGTCTCCAAGTTTGACTTTGTACTTAGATCTAACTGTATAAGCTATGAGTCATATAGTCCTTAGCACAAGGTATAAGGCACATGGACTTTAGCACAAGCCATAAGTCATACTAACCTTGTACAGGCCATATGTGATACATACCTTAGTGTAAGCCATAAGTCATACTGACCTCAGTGCAAGCCATAAGTAATACTGACCTCGGTACAGCCATAAGTTATACTGACCTCAGTGCAAGCCATAAGTAATAGTGACGTCAGTACAGCCATAAGTAAGACTGACCTAAGTGCAAGCCATAAGTCATACTGACCTCAGTACAAGCCATAAGTAATACTGACTTCAGTACAGCCATAAGTAATACTGACTTCAGTATAAGCCATAAGTCATACTGACTTCAGTACAAGCCATAAGTCATACTGACCTCAGTACAGCCATAAGTAACACTGACCTAAGTGCAAGCCATAAGTAATACTGACCTCAGTACAGCCATAAGTAACACTGACCTCAGTATAAGCCATAAGTCATACTGACCTCAGTATAAGCCATAAGTAATACTGACCTCAGTACAGCCATAAGTAACACTGACCTAAGTGCAAGCCATAAGTAATACTGAGCTCAGTACAGCCATAAGTAACACTGACCTCAGTATAAGCCATAAGTCATACTGACCTCAGTATAAGCCATAAGTAATACTGACCTCAGTACAGCCATAAGTAACACTGACCTAAGTGCAAGCCATAAGTAATACTGAGCTCAGTACAGCCATAAGTAACACTGACCTCAGTATAGGCCATAAGTCATACTGACCTCAGTATAAGCCAAAAGTCATACTGACCTCAGCACAGTCATAAGTCACACTGACCTCAGTACAGCCATAAGTAATACTGACCTCAGTACAAGCCATAAGTCATACTGACTTTAGTACAAGCCAAAAGTCATTGAGTCCTTAGCACATGCTCTAAGTCACTGAGTCCTTAATGCAGAGCATGCAGTCCTTAGTATAGCTGTCTAACTATAAACTTATGAAAGCTGTGGTCGTGTTTTATGGTACGATTATTTGTTATTACACTATGAAATTTATAGTGTATTTCATTTAAATAAATAATTAAGTAGATAAATAAATGTGTGACTCGTTTGCACACTGCTGTTCTTGTGAAAATTTCTCTTGAATAATTAGCATCCCTGATTTTCTCACATATGGTAATTCAAGAGGCAGGAGGTTCTGATTTAACCCAACTGATGAAAACTAATTATCCATTTTCAAGCTAATTTGTCATCCCGCACTGCATTGTCTTCAGTTATCTGATATGGTATACACTTACACTTACACACATACACACACACACACACACACACACAGAAAAAAACAACAACCCTAAACTGAACATCAAGAGTTCAATTACCCAGGAGCAAAATGATAATAGCCTTCCCTTTGTTTTGATCAAACAATAATTGATTGATTGTGATTAATTATTCCGACATCTACGTGGGGAATATAACTCAAACAGATTCAAATCGTAAATGGTACCAAAATCAAAGACGTAAGGCGATTATGGATTGAGACGGATAAAAAAATAAAGAGTCAGGAGAAATGTTGTCTGAGTACGACAACGAAAAAATACTACTACTACAAAAAAAAATGTTTGTTGCCTTTGCTCTGGGCATCCCTTCTGAACAGGATTTTGTTGTGCGTGTTGTTGGTGGTTGTGGGAAAAAAAGAAAAAGCCTCTTGTTTTAGTCAGTTATGTTGTCCCCCCAGCAGAGAGAAAGAAAGCCTTTCTCAGACGAACTCATCGACTTTTTATGTACAGCTCAATCAATTCCTGCCGTTTTTTTTCTTTCTCTCTTTCTTTCTTTCTTTCTTTCTGTCTTTTGTTGTTGTTATGCATATCTGTACCTCCAGTGATTGTTCTAGAAGAGGTGACATTAGCTAAGCCATATTTATACACGACTGTATAACTAAGCTATATGTGAATATGTGAAAAGATTGAAAGACTCTTCTTGTCTTCTTGCGGTTTCTTTACTTAAGCCAGTCTGTCTGGCAGTGTTGGGCAGCTGTTATTTTAGGTGTAATTTACCGAATTTAAGAAGCTAATTTGGCACAGAAATCAAGCGGCATTACACAGTGGAGCTTTGTTCCACTGCTTAAATGGAGAAACTGAAGTTTATTTCACATTACAAGACAAGTACATTCAAACATTCATCATAAATGCCTAATTATGCTGATGTAGGCTTGCTTGGGCATGTTTCTTTTGGGTGGTGCAGAAGACAGATTATTGTAGTCACTTTAAAGACAAATTAGTCTATAAATGACATTTCACCATTCATTAAAACCTCTTTCAGTCCGACGCCTCAAAAGCACAGCTCCTTCAAAACCTTCTGTATTGACGTTTTTGTGCATGTATAACCTTGCATCTTCTGTCGTTTTCCCGATGTTTTTCCGCTTTGCTCCATCGTGTTTTGTCTGGAAAGGGATCCAGCTATGTAATGCAGGACATGTTGTGGTAAATTTGAGTGCGCTTTAATTGTCTAATACTATTTATCTTCTTTGAATGTCTCACGCTATGGTTGTTGGTTAGGAGGCGGGGCATGATTTCCCAGCTTGCTTTGTAAATGTTTTGAGAGGTAGATAAAGACCTTAGATTAGAAGAAGATGGGTTTACAGAGGTACGTAAGGACATTGGGGGAGGAGGGGAGGGGGGGGGGGGGTGCTTGGCCTATTGAAATATTTGGGGACTTCTGTGGCGACAGTTAAAGCGTTCCCCATAGGAGGTTTTACCTCAGCTGACAAATTAAGTTGTGATAAATCGGATTGGAGAGTCAAGACTGTTGGAACATGATAAACAGAGACTGGTGCAGGGCTTGTCCAGCTGGTACCATGGGGGTGAAGCTGTGTGTGTGTGTGTGTGTGTGTGTGTGTTGGTGTGTGTTTGGCAGGTGAAGTAGCAGTGTAGAGCAGGGGGAAGGGAGTGTAGAAGAAAGGCCTGTTCTGTGAATGTTACCTCATACACATGAAATGCAAAGTACTGCCATGTTACTCCTTTAAGAGCAGGACACATGTGTATGTACAAATATGCTACTCCAGTGCAAAACTCTTTCTCTCTCTCTCTCTCTCTCTCTCTCTCTCTCTCTCTCCTCCGCTCTCTCTCTCTCTCTCTCTCTCTCTCACACACACACACACACACGCACGTACATACAAACACACACACACACACACACACCCCTAAAATTGATCTTGTTTATTAACAAATCATAATTGGAAATGAGTGGGTTTCTTGTTCCCTATTCCCTCTACCCCTCAGCAAACAAGTTCCTCCCTCTCT
>NC_044505.1:15928552-15931052 GCF_902362185.1 Chanos chanos
CTCTGAAGAATAAGTCTGTGTTAGAGACTCGTTGAGAGACGTTTACCAACCACCACAGAACATGCGCTTTCACCTTATTGATTGGTTCGTTTGTTTGTTTGTTTGTTTGTTTTAGCGATACAAGCTACTGTAGACGGGAAAAAAAAAGAAAGAAAGAAAAGAAAGAAACTATAGCGTTCGGTATTTAGTCATAAGTGAATGAAAGATGTGTTGTGAAAGAATTTCTTTATGTGAAAGGACAACGGTACAGCGACCTTGTTTTTTTTTCTTTCTTTTTTTTCTTTTTCTTTTTTTTTCCCATCACTGAAGAACATAAAAAAAAAAGAAAAAAAAAAAATGTTTTCATTCAGCTTAGTGGAGTCATATTAAGAAAAATATTCAATAGAGAATTTTTATTTAATTTCATTTCGCGTTGTCCTCCTTGACATAAGGAGAAAAAGAAAGAGCTATTTTGCGTTGCGTACGAATGTAGCGTATGAACTATTTATTCATTTTGGTCGAAATAAAATTTAGAAAAAAAAAAAAAAAAACACTTGAAAAAGAATGGGAACGTTACTGTTTATTCACCTTTCTGGTTCTTGGATTGTGTGTGTGTGTGTGTGTGTGTGTTAGTGTGTGTGCACACTCGCGTGCACGCACGTGTCTTTGCATGTGTGGATATAGAGTATGAATACTAAGATATTTAACTTTGTAGAACATGTTTGCCAGTTTATTTGTACAATAGCACAGAAAAAAAAAAACTACCATGACCGGTCGTTTTTAAAATGATCGATGTTTGTGGCACATTTTGCGGACATATTTCTCAACATCCAAAAGTGAAAAAAAAAAAAAAAAAAAAAGTAAAAATAACATAACAATAATGATATATAAAACATAACATTAAATTAGAATCTAAATGATAGTATCCTATAGGCTCAAATGTTTCAGCCTACATTGTAAAGCAATTTTCCTCAGAAACTGATGTGTGTTCATGACAATATATTGGATAAAAAAACCGACCAATGGGCTACACAGCTTCAGAAAAAGTATATTATATATATATATTTATAGATATATAGATATTTATATATATATAGATTCATATTTGTTTCGAAGCATTAAAAGAGTACAGTTCACACTTGCACACGTGAATTTAAACCACAGAATGTTTTTGAATGGAAAGTTCCAGACAGAGGGGGGGGAGGGCGACGAAAAAAAAAAAAAATCCAACCCCCCCTCTCCGTCAGTTGTTTTTTTTTTGTTTTTTGTTTTTTGTTTTTTCTCCCCCCTAATTTCTCCTCCATTGCTCCAGAAAGTTAAGAGTAGCTTCAGAAGAACACTTGACCACATCAGAGGAAATAAAAGTAAACAAAACAAACAAACAAACAAACAAACAAAAAAAAAAAAGTAAAAGGAATATAGAAAACAGTCAAGTCTAAAACAGAGATTATTGTTCTTATAATGCACATAATCTGGTTGTGTTTTTCTGTACAATTGGTTGGTTCTCAGTGGTGTGTGTGTGTGTGTGTGTGTAGTGTGTGTAGTGTGTGTGTGTGTGTAGTGTGTGTAGTGTGTGTGTGTGTGTGTGTGTGTATGTATGGAAATAAGTAAAGGGCTCAGGTATTTTGGAAAGTTTACAGAAATGCTGTAAACAGACACACATAGATCACAGGTTTGGAAGGGAGAGGCGTCTTCTTGTTGTCCAATTTTTTTTTTTTGTAAAATTCCTCAAGGCCTCCCTCTGCGTCTCCCCCCCCCCCCCCTTCATTTCTTTCTCTCTCTCTCTCTCTCTGGTCTCTGTCCTTCCTTCCTCTTGGTCTTCTTCTCATCCATCAATTCAGAAGATGACTGTTCAAGTTTGTTTTCTCAGACCCGCTGAGAGATTTCAGGTTTTTTTCCCCCACTGTAATAGTCAGCTAGATCCGGACTGCTGTTCCCGTGGTCCAGCTACAGCTGGCAAGCCAAGATAGGGAATCCAAAAAAGAAAAAAAAAAAAGAAAAAAAGTCAACTTTGATGCTTTTTTTTTTTTTTTATTGGTCACCTTCTTGTGCAAATTCACGCTGTCTCCGGTACGTCCACGCGAAATGAACTAGCATATCCTTTTCCGGGCTGAAAAGGTAGAAAGAACACCACTCATTAAAAGACGGAACTTTTCCTGAATTTGCCTTTTTTTTTATTATTCTACCCCCCCCCCCCCCCCCCCCCCCCCCCCCAACTCCCCTGAATATGCATAGGCGTAACATGTCAGCTTGTTAGAGAGAGCATTGTGAAGTTATTCGACTGACATCACGGTTCTAGAATGAAAATGAGGTCTGTTGCTATAGTTACAAAAGTACCTACATAGGATGTGACAAAAGCACACACTCTCTTCCATTCCGTTTAGTTCCTCTGAGAAAACGGGGTGTTTTTTTTGTTGTTTTTTTTGTTTTTTTACTGTCACGCAACTAACGGAGGGCTCACTACATCAACTCGGAGTTGAACACAAACAAAATCCAAACCAACTGTACAAACAGCGGTTCT
>NC_044505.1:15936052-15981052 GCF_902362185.1 Chanos chanos
AACTCGTTTTTGAGTAAAAAAAAAAAAAAAGGTATAATGTATGGATTATTTTCAGTATATCAGATACTCCGATGAAACATGTTGTGCCATTTATCACAGACTACTTTGTGTCAACGTTTAGCAAGGACATTTGTTTTGGAACCATTTCAAATAGTTTAATAGTGGCACAAAATAACATCTTCTCTGTACCTGGTCAAAACTGAGTGGTATTATTTTATTAGTAAAGAAAGGACACAGGCCCAAAATTACACGTAAAAACTTAAATATTGCAAAATTAATGTCTGAACACATTAAAGAACATTAAAGCGCTTCTGTATAGAGTTGTGGTACGGCACTTGCTAATAACAAGGTATATAGTGTCATTGCTGTAATTTGGTCTCTCAGATGCAATGCTGCTGTTGCTATTGATGGGTATAATGCATTTGTCAGCCCACCCACCCCCCTGTAGTGGCCAGTTTGGGTACTGTTGTGCACTTGGGTTTGGGTTTTGGATTTGAGGTCAATTTTATACCCTTATTTTAGTCTGACCCATTCATTTCTAATGACTGGACATTTTGGACCAGGAAACAGCACAACTGTACAAAAGTTAAATAAAACACCCAAAATTTAATGAAAATGATCAAAATTTATTTTGTGCGTTCAGATGCCCTGTGTCATCAAAGTCATGGAACCTCATGACAATCAGATTGAGGAACTACATTTATCAGAGAGAGAACTTGTAAATTGGCCAGATTCGACCAGAACAGCACAGGAGAGTTTAAGCAACAAACTGAAAAGCTTGCAGACAAAATATTGAACTATAAGTAGCTGCTAAACCAACCACTAGTATTGACACAGCCCCGGTTTGAGGTTGCTAAGCTACGCTGCGGTGTGCTTCTCTTTCCTGGTTGTCGTGGAGTTGTTCAGTTCCTAACATAAGATGTGTTCAAAATGTCCACTCACCCACTATATAGAGCACTGTATAGTGAATAAGCCATTTTGTAGAGCTGTTTGAAATCTCAGCTGTAAAAATTACGACACTGTATAGCACGCGAGAAAATTGTCGTGAGGCACACCAAAATGTAGCGTACAGAAGCTGTACCCCGCATCGATCGACTCAGACCATCATGCATTGCGGCCTGTCTAGTGAAAGCAGGCAAGTCTTTACAGACCGACTGGATGCAGATGTTCTGCCCTTTGTTTATGTGACAGAGATGATAATTACGAATATCCGGCATATAATTATGTAGCAGCGTAACGTCCAAATAGTGTCTGAAATGTATCAACAGCTCTCTGCCCCTTATCCCCCCATGAGTGTTCTCTGTTGCAAACATCATATAGTGAGTGAGTGGACAAGTGGATATTTTGAACACAGCATCAATGGGGACAATGATAGTCTGGTAAGACACAGTACGTACAAGGATCTGTCCGTGTTATGGGAATTTGGTGGCAAATGTGTTGTTTACTGTCATTACTGAGCTCACAGGAGGATATAGTATTTGTAGTAACACTAATGTTACTACAGATGTGTACGTGTAGTAACAACAATAACAATCTGTAAACATTGCTAACTGTAAAGGTACTGTACACTTCACTCTGAATATCTGGCAACCCTGCTGTAGGTCATTTACTGTCATCACTTTTTACAGCTCAACAGAATACAACAACACGACTTTTACAAAATTCGGTCACAGCAACGAACGATTAAGGTTATGGAATTGGCGCTCGTGTAGAGGAGGATAATTAAGCCAAATTTACAGCTTTACTGCACGGTTGGTGGGTATGTAAGACTGTTTGTACTATATAGCAGCCACTTCCTGTCCCACAGTCATGCAGAGGAGTGTGAACAGAGATATTATGCAAATGAGAGCATTATGACCTCAATGGTTCCGCTCCTGTGTTCTAGAACAGAATTATGGAATGCCACATGTCGTGCAAAGGAGCTAGTATAATTGTGGCATTGTTTTAACAAGCATGTGGTGACACACATTTCTCCCCTTGCTTTATGGTAGATGCCTGCAGTTAATCCACTGTTGCATTACTCCTTGTGCAAATATACTCTTTCAAAGACAATTTAGACCAAACAGTACATCATTACAAGCATATTCCATCTGCATAACGAGATGAAATCTTTTATTGACATTTACAGTACTCAATATGTCAAATCTAAACGGAGTCATTAGTAATGTTTTAGAAATGGCCTTGTCCGGGGAGGTCATTTGAGTAGGTCCAGTGGTACAAGTAATTTAATTACCCATCATTGCAATTGACTTCAGAAGATTATATGCCTTCAAATGATCCACAAATGCCCTATTCCTGCCTAATGTATCTACCGCTATGTATCTGTACAGTAAACCCCCTTCTCTCTATAGGCTACTTATGTGGTTATGCAAATGGTTATGGATAACTTATTCGTAATAGTACTGATGTGTGTTACGACTGTGTGTTCCAGAATCGTATGACCGGTATGGTTTTTCATTTTTAATATTATTTTTTAATTTTATGAGTGGATATCCTTAATGCTTATATTTACAAGCAGCTGTGATCGTTTTTGTTTTTGTTTTTGTTTTTTTTTTCCGATAGGAGTGTGAGCGTGGGAGAGAAAAGGATGGGAGATTGGGTCTGTATCCCGTTGAAAGCTAACGTGGATGGAGAACAGATAGCGTTAAATTAAAACGACAAGAAAAAGATTTTGATTAGCGCCATCGCCGTCGTCACCCCGTTCCATCGTTTATAGATAAACATCAATCTAATGCTCTCCTTCTCTTTCACTAATTTAATCGTGCAATTTGTCACGCTTTCCTCTCACAGACAGACGCGGAGATAATGATCGTTTAAAAGGTAGAGCAAACCTTCCCCACCCAAGACACATACACACACACACACACACACACGCACACACACACACACATACACGCGCGCGTGCACACACACACACACGCACGCACGCGCACACACACACACACACACACACACACATCTCACCTTTCCTTTCTTTCTTCACACCCTTACGGTTGAAAACATTTTGAGTTTGCCCCATTGATTTTTTTTTTTTTTTTTTTTTTTTTTACTCCGTCTCTTCCTGCAGTTCAGGCCGGCTGACTAATCCCAAACAGTGACACGTAATCAGTTTGATATGTAAAGGTGTCTGGGATGTCAGCGTTAAAGAAAGAGGCATAAAGTATTACAACGGAGGGGGGAGGGATGGTGAGTGTGTGTGTGTGCATGCATCCATGCGTTTGTGTGTGTGTGTGTGTGTGTGTGTGTGTGTGTGTGTGTGTGTGTACACGTGTCTTATTTGGGATGCACAGCAGTGGGTGGGCTTGTCTCTGTGCTAGGTCTTGATGATAACCTTCATTTGATAATTGGCTATGCTAAGGTCTGGAAATGAATGACAAGGCACTGAGGTGTTTCAGAGTGCTAACGTGTGCTGAAGACAGAATGAAGGATGATAGACAGGAAAGGGGAGTATGACCATACACACACGCTTGCATGGAAACGCACACACACGCTCTCTCTCTCTCACACACACACACACACACACACACACACACACACGCATGCATATCTATACCCTTTCCATGAATTTTTTTTTATCTCTTACTGTTTCTCCTCTATTGAGAGTCATGTTTTCTTCTAATTTCTTCTCCCTTTCCCCTCTCTCTCTCTCTCTCTCTCTCTCTCTCTCACTCTCTCTCTCTTACATTTTCTTTCTGGTAGGCTAATTCTAATGGAAGTTGTCTCACTTTCTGTGTCTCTATGTTTGAGTCAGTCTTTCCATTGCCTGAGTTCTCTCTCTCCCTCCCACCTTCTCTCTTTCTCTCTCTTATTTATCACACTATATGTGCTGATGACCAAACAGGACATTATCAAAGGCCACCCACACACACACACACACACGCACACACACGCAAGTGAATATATATATATATATATAGCCTTTGTAGACCAAACAGAATTTCAAACACTCAGCATTCTTCATGCACTCTACCTTAGACCAAACCCGACACAGTGCATTTGTATTCAGTTGAGCGTATTTCGGTATGATATTTGGCAACCCAATGTCTAGACGCTTGCCAAATGAGGATCTGAATGTCACGATTCTGTAAAGAAAAAGGTCAGAGCCTTATCAAGTCTCGTTGTTAATGCTATTTTCCGGCCCCAACCTGATCAATAAACAGTCATCAATGTAATCTACTTCAAAAGAAAACAGGAAATCGCACTAACCCACAATCAAAACGTCTAGTCCGCTTTGGATCACAGAAGCGATACTATATTTTCTGTTGAACCAAATACTGCATAGATTGTCTGTGTGTGTGTGAGCGCGTGTGTGTGTGCGCGCGGTGCGCGCGCGCGCGCCTTCGTGGTTGCACGTGATTACAGTCAGCAGTACTCTCAGCTACTCAAGCATTTTTCCCAGTACTGAAAGCACATCAGACTAGAGGGCAACAGCAGGTGAAAGAAACGCAGTCTCTTTCTGTACCGAGTGTAATCCATTTAGTCATTTAGCTCCTTTGACAATAGTATAATTTCCCAACACGCCCCGTATTGATCTTAACCTTAAACTTGCGGTAGGCCTGTCGCTGTCATTTCAGCACCACGAATCGCTAGGGCGACCAGCTGCGCTCTTTTTCCCTCTGTCTGTTTCCCCAGACTCCATTAACTTTTAACGTAGCCTACGTTTAAAGCTTTCACTGCACACTCTTGACAAGACTTGACATTTAAAACAACCATAAGCGCGATGTGGTAAAACGCCGTCTGCATGCCATACCGGTAATTAAGCGTTACTCACCGGCTGAATGGCCGCGGTTGGTGGCGTCGTGGTCGCTGTCTCCCTGTTCGCTGTCCCCGTGTCCACTATCTTTAGAACTCACGATATCCGACTCCTGGAACGCAGAGCTAAAGAAAGAACAAGAGAAATGTAGGCAACTCAATTTTTCACTCATGGTTAAATTCTCGCACGTTCATTTGCGTCAAAACTGATGTGAAACTGATGTGCTTAGAACCTCACGTTTACTCCCTCATCTTCGTGTTTCTTCAGCTGCTGTGTCAGATTCTGGCGCGTGACCAAACCAGTGAGACTGAGTTTTGCCTTTGGGGGGTTTGACTCATTTATTAATTATTGACTTTACTCACCTGTTTACTCGACGCGGTCGGTCCACTAGATAACTGAGCTCGGTTCGCTGATGTTTGTTCTGAGGAGAAAAAAAACAGCAAAAAAAAAAAATGATTCAGATCATTTAAGACTATGAATTTCATACCAACATTCCCTTGTTTTAGGCTTAAATCTGTGTCAGGTAAGGAAACAGCATTTGTTTCTAATGAACAATAGATTTCAAGCCATATTTTTTTATCTTAAATGACAATTTGGCACTCTCCACACAAGATGCGGATGCAGGTCGTCTGAATACTCAAATGACTGCGACTAGCAGTGCCGCTATAGAACTGCTTTTGTTCCTTCGTTACCCTGCACTACCGTGCACTGCATACTTAACACGTCCCCCAGTCCGCTCTCTCTCTCTCTAGCCAACGTTTAAACGACGCTCCGCTGAGCAAACAGAAACACTGAAACACTTGCACTGCCAACGTTTGGTAAGACCTGACATGTTGCGCGAGAGACTCCTTACAGTCACCACGGGGCTTCCTGATACTCCTCGAGCTCCCAACGGAACAGTAGAACTTTGATGGCATAAAATACCACGCACTGTGTAAATGCGAACCCCCAAAATGTTGCATGTGTAATTAAAACATTTGTACTTCATACTTTGTTAGACTTTTAGGCCAAAAAAAGATGAATGTACCAAGCGGTTGGAATAATGGATCAGTCACCAAAATACAGCATAATAAAACTGATTGGGGAAAAAAACATTAAGTGTGCATGTATATAACTTTCCTTCACCTCGTTAGATAAGATGCTGCCGTTGGATATGATGTCCGGTTGCTGGTCTGTGTAACCCGTGACTATGGCCCCACAAGAATTGTGTTCCGTGTCCGTGCTTCGGGAGGGGCTACACGGTTTGAGGAACATGAGATCGGTCTTGGCAGACTCGGGCGTCAGGCACACCTGGTAACAGTAATTCTGGTTTTGGTGATGCGAGCCAAAGCTACCGGACTCCTCCACAGGAACTTGCGCCGCAGCAGCAGCCACGTTGGCGCTCTGCACCAGCATAATGTCTGATTTACTGAGTTTCTTCTTGCGCCCCCGCGCCTGACGACTACAACAGGAGCCGCAGCAGAGGCAACAGTCTCCCGCCGCCAGGCACGTGTAGATGCTAAGCTTCTTGTCCTTCTGACAACGGACTGCCAACACAATCATGGCCAAGAGGAAAATGAAGGAGACAGAGCCAAGAGCAATGATGAGAATAAGTGTGAGGTCCAAGGAGCCTTCTTTGGCTTTCGTGGACCTCCTGTCTCCACTGTGGCCCTCCACCACGCTGTCCACCAGCACAACATTGATGCTGGCTGAGGAGGACAGTGGCGGTTGCCCGTGGTCCCGCACCTCAATCAACAGGTCGTAAGGATGCGGCGGGTCCCTTTTGCTAGACACCCTGCGGGCCGTTCTCAGCTCGCCGGTCCTCCAGTCCATACGAAACATTCCCAATTCATTCCCACGCAGAATGCTGTAGGACAGGCGCGCGTTCTCACCATCATCCGCGTCCATGGCGACGATGCGCGTCACCAGATACCCCGGTTCAGCAGATCGGGGCAGATGCTCTCTGGCCGTACCGTTCTTACCCAGAGGTGCAATAACCGACGGGGCGTTGTCGTTTTGATCCACAATTATGACTTTAACGGTGGCGTTAGCTGTTAATTCTGGGTTACCAGAGTCTTTAGCTTGAACCATAAAGTTAAAGTCCTTAATTTGCTCATAATCAAAAGATCTTAAAGCGTACAGATAGCCGTTTTCGGAGTTGATTGACACATAAGTTAAAATGGACATACCCTGTATTTCGCACTCCAATATGGAGTAAGTGACATATGCGTTTTGTCCGACGTCAGGGTCTAATGCACTCACTGCGTAAATGTAAGCGCCTGGCACGTTGTTTTCGGTCACATATACGTCGTACACAGACTGCATAAATCTGGGAGCATTGTCATTCTCATCAGAAACGTGCACTTTAATGGACTTACTGGTGGCCAACGACGGCACCCCTTTATCTTTTGCCACTACAGTCAGTGTGTAAGACTCCACTTTCTCCCGGTCCAACGGACCGTCTGTCACAATGGTGTAGTAATTTTTAAACGAGGATTTGAGTTTAAACGGCACGTCATTCAAAAGTTCGCAAGTCATCTGTCCGTTCTCCCCGGAGTCACGGTCCGTCACGCTCAGGAGCGCTATCACCGTCCCCGGAGCTGACTGCTCGCTCATCGATTCCGTGACAGTGTTGAAACTAATCTCGGGCGTGTTGTCGTTCACATCGATGAGTTTGACCAGGACTTTACAGTGCGCGGGTACGGCGTTGGGTCCCATGTCTTTAGCCTGCACGTAAATCTGGTACGTGTTGCTCTCCTCATAGTCCACTTCGCCAGTGACTTCAATCCTACCCGTCCTCGAGTCTATATTAAACAGATCCCGGATACGAGGAGGGTTATGACTGCTTAAAGAGTAAACTATTTCCCCGTTTTGCCCCTCGTCCATGTCCGTCGCATTTAACTGAATAACGAGCGTGCCCACGGGAGAGTTCTCGCGCAGGCTTACTGTGTATACTGACTGATCGAACACGGGTGCGTTGTCATTGGAATCCAGCACTTTGACCACTAACAGTGCAGTTCCCGTCCTCTGGGGCTGCCCCCCGTCCACTGCGGTCAGCACGTACCTGTGCACCGCCTGCTGTTCCCGATCAAGTGGCTTTTCAAGCACCAGCTCAGCGAACTTGTTTCCATCGCTCTGCGTTTGCACGTCCAGATAAAAGTAGTTGTTAGTGGTGATGGCGTAGGTGCTGAGCGCATTGGTACCGACGTCCGGGTCGAACGCATTCTCCACCGGGAAGCGGGTGCCAGGTGTGGCGCTCTCCGTGATCTCAACGGTGATGTCCGTTTCGGGGAAATTTGGTGGATTGTCGTTAATATCCATTACCTCAATTTCGATGCGGAAAAGCTCTAGCGGGTTCTCCAGAAAGACCTCCAGGTGCAAGAGGCACGGAATGGTCTGCCGGCATATCTGCTCACGGTCTATTTTTTCGTTAACTACAAGCGCCCCGTTCTCCAAGTTCACCTCCAGGTACGGGGTCCGGGAGCTGGGCACGATTTGGAAGCGGCGGGAGGATAGTTTGGTGACGTCCAGCCCCAAATCCTCGGCAATATTCCCCACCACGGTTCCGCGCTCCTGCTCCTCCGGAATGGAGTAGTGTAACTGGGATAGCACTCCATCCACGACACAGCAGAAGAGAAATATTAAAATCATGTCCAAACAACAAGTGCACTTTCTCTCGTTCTCTCTCTGTTTCTCTCTTGTTTTTATTCCGTTTTCTGTCGTTGTTGCACGAATTACGAATTACCCATCGTTTCTGTCCGTTGAAAAGCACGCACCGCACTACTTCCCAAAAGAGATATAGAGCTCCTCCGTTTAACAGTGTCAGCCAGAAACCATGTCGCCGTACGGAGAAAAAATATAGCCATTTGATCTCGTGCTGCAGTAATTACACCGTTATTCGGGACTTTGTATCATCACAGAAAAGCATTGTGAAAGCTCTAAGTCATATAAATCCGTAATTGTTGACAGCCGTGCCAAAAATCAAGAATACAGAAAAACAAAGTTCCACTTTTCTGTCGATAAATAACTCAAGATAAAGAAGTACACATTTCATAAAGGCAAAGTATTAAAACATACGATTTTTCTCACTTTTCACCCTAGAATACACTTTTCTGATCGCACAGAGAAATCCTATAGTGTTTCCGAGTCGACTTCTGTTCACAGAGTGAGCCTCATAGCGTTGTTTTGCGCAGAGCCTCTCCGATGCCAGCCAATGGTGTCTTTAGACACCCACCGTTACCTAACACGATTGGGTCATTCCGACGTCAGTCAGAACTTATTAGCGTACCTTCAAATATCCACTTTAGTACCCCTCATAGAATAAGAGAGGAAATAACTGATTTACTTGCCCTATGATTATAGCCTAACTGTCGAACTGAAGGTATATATCAACGCTACGTGGTTTCAGAGCCTGGTCTCGTGCTTTGCGTTGTGTGAATTCCAAACTTATCGACATTTGATCAGATTTTACGGACATTTTTACACAGAATGGCCCCCCATGTTTAATCACTGAACATGTCGTGTAAAATTAACGGCTCGTTAGATATGTGAAAACGGTGGAGGCACGAGCTTGCTGAGACTGACGCGTGAGAAGTGTAGTGTGCAGTTGGTTCTCAGTATTCGGCGCACGCACACACATGCCGCTTGTCAGCCACCGGCGAGCGTAAATGTATAGGAATTCAGGCTTTAGGCACCGGTCCCTCTTGAGATAATGAGATTTTGTCATGCAATGCGTTGTTTACTGACCACTTCCAGAGAGGTAACAAGATTTAGATCAGTTCCGATCCTTGCTACTCACTCACCCCTCGTCTCCCTCCCTCTCTCTCTCTCTTTTGAACTGAAGGCATGTTAGTATTGTATTGTCCTGAGCAATATCTCTGGCACAGAAATCTGTGTGTGTCTCACTGTGCGCGCCTTTGTGTGCGTGTGTGTCGCAATGTAGTAGTTACCAAATTGATACTCCACCAGCCGTTGCGCTGTCCCATGCTCTTTCTGCCCCCTAGTGGTCAATCCAACCGCACCAAGGCACCGTGGCCCGCTCTCTCTCTCTCTCTCTCTCTCTCTCTCTCTCTCAGTTTGTCAGTCACTCACTCAGACACTAATCAGAGATCAGTTTCAAGTTTTTAAACAGTTCGTTGTACAAACAAAATGTAAGTCATTTCACATTTTCTAGAGGGTAATCAAGTCATGACCAAGCGAGAAACTATTCTCATTTTGGTTTGTTGTAGTTTCGGTGTGCGTTTGGTGGGTTTTCGGTGTATTTTAGAACGTGTTTACCTCCTTGTGAAAAGCGTTGCATTATCAACCGATGATTATCAAAACATTCTGTTGACTCACACTCAAAACATAAATAAATAAATAAATATATAAATAAACCCGAAACGAAGCTTCCAGCGCAGCAATCTTTCTGATTAATGCTAAATAAGAATAACGAGGAAAATAAACCTATGCGAACTGTCACATGGAAAGTTAAATGGCCAGAGAAACACAAATGGGTAACACTTTAGATCCTCATAGTCTTAAGCAAGGCACTCAGAAAAGACGAGCGTTAGGCCTTGCTCGCCCCTGTAGAATCCCCGGTTATTTTAGTGTACAATAGCACCTCCACGCGGCAGCTACGACTGAAATATTTCACTTTTCCCACTAACAACATGTTATATCGGGGAGATTATTATCTCAAGTATACGGGGATATGTATAATTAAGAAGCTCTAAGAGGATTAATGCGATCATAATTCTTGACAGGCGATATCATAACCGTTTCTGACTGGTCTGATTGCTCCGTTAAATGTGCAGTGTTAAAGGTGAATATGAAAGTTCATACATATTTAAAATAAGAGGCACAAAAACGGGCGATTAAGTTGTCACTATGCCATTTTCTATTGCAGAAATAACCTCAAAGACACCCTGCAGGGCTGCATATTCCCACACAATGTTCTAGAAACTTCTGGAGGCTCTTAATCTTAGTTTAAGTGCCCTCATTTAGCCTAAACAGATATATTAGTTCTTTTCTTCGTCTGAGAAAGGTATCACCATTTTGAGCAACATGAGCCGATAGCTCTCTCTCTCTCTCTCTCTCTCTCTCTCTTCACTGTTGATGGATTGACCTGGGTGCTGTCCATCCATCAAGATGCCATACAGGAGGAGCGTCACTACTTGAGAACGACTGCTCACCTCAGCGCTCGTGACCCTCACGCTAACGCACAAATCAATCATGACCAATCCCGGTCAGACTCATTCCAATATAGAGATAGCGTCTCAAATCTGTAGTACATTTAGAGCAGCGCAAAAATAAATGTGACGCGTACCAGGCGAAATAAACAGTTCAGAATCAGTTTGAGGGTGGAACAGGGAGGTAATGATATCGCGTGCCATTTCGAAGATAAAATGATAGCTGTCAAGCAATGACACGTTGAGTGTCCGCCAGTTCCCTGGATGATTGAGTAATATTTGTTCCCCCTTTTCATCTCGGGAGGAAGACCGTTCCATCGAATGCGCAGCCCTTTTCCCCCCGGAGTCTTGATCTATATTGGTTTTACAATTTCTGACCAAGAAAGGCCATTCCAGAAAGCTTCTCTAGCCCCAAAACGTTTGAGTGACACCAAGGCTGATAATTCCTCCGAAGGCGGCCGCCCGACTTGTTTGGAGGTGTGCGTTTCAATCAAAGGCGTTTTAAAGATTTAAAGCCTATCATATCTCCACATAATCCCCGACTCCAAAACCTTAAAATATAGAGATTGTTCAAACATGATGTGGAAAAGCTCGATTCTGGACCGTCTTTAAAGTCTATTTAGGGTCAACACGACCCAGCTAAATTCAAACAGGACCACCGTATACCTGTATCAAATGGCTTAGTTCATACAAAACCGTTTGTCTTAAGCGCAGTGCAGGGCAGCACAGCACAATAATAATTTTTCCCTTCAGTGTACAAGACTGCCCGTGTTGAAGTATAGCGCTTAACAGTAAGAACACTGAATTAATGTTATATGAGTGATATGTCAATGAATTTGCCACTGGAAGGATATGTTAAAATGACAGACTACTGTGTGTATTATTAATTCAATAATTCCATCTGTGCATTTGGTATTATAAATAGTTGCAATGTTAAAGCACTAGTTAATCACTAGTCTTATCCAGGCCCTCAGTCAATAGAGGTGGTCTCAGGTCATTTAAAGTGATAATAGTCAATGTATTGTAATATTTTTACATGTCAGCAGGACAGGCAGTAATCAGTATTCCATCAGTCAATGGCCTTATCAGAAAGCAATTCTGTAGGGTGGTGGTTTCAAGTCCGTGGCTGGACTTTTGGTCTGTGTATGAAGGTAGCCTTAACATAGATTCGCAGTTGAGACTGATTGTTCGTAGACACGTTTTTAAAAACACTCAAAAAATCAGTGTATGGAACTTGAATAAGATAGAAAAAGCAGACCGTCCTTTCATGTGTGTGTGTGTGTTTGGGCTGAGTTCTTCACAGGCATTCGAGGCCTTGTGTTACAAACAGTGTAAACAACATCTTAGAAAAAAAATAACACACACTAATGTGTGTACAATCTGTTAAGCTTTAATGTTCTGTAAATCATCAGACACACACATTAAAAAGGTGTCTATGCTTCGTATGGTTGCGATACAGCAATTATAGGCATTTACAGAAACCTCTACCAATCTCACTCACTATCTAAGCCGCTTATCCTAATTAGGGTCGCGGGTGGTGCTGGAGCCTATCCCAGCATTCATTTGGTGAAAGGCGGGGAAACACCCTGGTCAGGTCGCCAGTCCGTCGCAGGGCAGACACACAAACAACCACATTCACACCTCGGGGCAGTTTATTGTCTCCAGATTGCCTGAAGTACATCTTTGGACATCAACATCTTTGGACTGTGGGAGGAAACTCAAGGGGGGAACATGCAAACTCCACACAGAGAGGACTCCCCGCCTGGGAATCGAACCCGCGACCTTCTTGCTCTGAGGTGACAGCGCTTACCCCCCCCTTCATTAAAACTGTTTTGGTTGATACAACAGAAGTACTTTGCTCTATGTTGTTAAACCCAGTGTAAATCTGAACACTTCATTTTATCTAAAAATATGACAACATATTCATTTGATGGAGTCAATGAAAAAGTATTTACCATTTTCTTTTTATATTTTTGTGTACTCAGAATCTATTTGAGCTCATTTAGAAACATTTACTTGTCTCAATGAAGACTGCATGTCTCTTTAATGTTCTCAAGTGTGCAAATCAGCTTTTACAGTAAAGTTTACATACAAGGCTTCTGGTTACTGTTTAGACTCCAGGCTAACAATGAACCAACTTCTCTTTCAAAGGTTTATTTCATTCTTCTCATGTTGAGCTTGAAACCCTCTTTGCCCTCATACTTCTTCTGTACACAAAGCTGATATTTTTATAGAGGATTTTTCATATCGTTTCATCTTTTTTTTTTTTGGCAACATTAATAATTTTGGGTGCTTTTCGTATATTTGTGTGACATTTTTATTGCTAGTTGTTTTTCTATTTGCTCAAATCACTTGAATGTCCATGTTTCTGTGTGTGTGTGTGTGTGAGAGAGAGAGAGTGTTTGTGTGTGGGTTGTATGCGTGCATGTGTGTGCGTGTATGCATGCGCAAGCAGGCGTGTTTGTGTGTGTGTGTGTGTGTGTATGTGTATGTGTGTGTGCGAGTGTTTGCGTGTGAGTGTGTGCATGTATGCGTACGCAAGCAGGCGTGTTTGTGTGTGCGTGTGTACTCTAATCTTAATGATGTGGATCTGCTCTTGGTCCTTTTGAAGGCTTAAGTGCTGATGTGTCAATAAACAGCGGTGAAGATGAAGCCACAGTTGCCGTGGCGATGCCAACTGCCACAGTTACCGCCGGAGTCATAATACACACTGAGGGACAATTCATCAAACGTCAACCGGCCCGTCCAGACTTTAATTAATTACAGTAAGCGAACAAGGTCAGAGCCTGGATGGCTTCAGTCAACCTCCAGGCAAATCAATGCCAAGCACAATACTGTCAGTCTCTTAAATTTCATCAGATACCGGAAAGTTCCGCAGCATCTTCTTCATCTCGCGTCACTCGGGTCTAATTAAGGAAATCGAACTTAACACGAATTGCTAGGTGTGAATTTACTGTTAATTTCACACACCGTGCGTTATCATACCGTTATAAGTCATAAACCATACGATTTATCAGAAATTCTATCCTCATACTCACCACATATCACATCCAGTTTTCGCTGAACTTAGCACCAACGGTAGACAAACTGAATTTATTATGCCAGCCCTTTTCAACAGCATGATTTTGGGGGTTGGTATATTGACCACAACAGTAATAAGTAATTGCAGTTCTATTTCTGTTTTGTTGCATGTTGTTCCATTATACTCCGAAAAACACTATAATCACCCAGTGTTCTGTGTTGTCATAAATTCTTAAGGGGAACATTGTGATGCGGTGATTCTCCGCCCGGTCCTCCGAGACCCCCCGCTATGTGTATTTCTGTTCCAACCCTTTAGTAGGACACCTAATTCAGTTCATCTAGTACTTCATAATTACCTGATTAGGTGTAAATCAGACACGTCTGTGTGGAGCTGAAACAAATATTTCAGTGTACGGTCAGGCCTTGAGGATGGAGCCCAGGCAAACCGTTACGACTTCTCTGCCGTCACGTTGCAGATCAGAAACAATCCGAAAGGAACCTTGTCTTTAACCCTCATACCTACCCTTAACCATCCGAACTACCTCCTCTTTTTGAAGGGACTTTATATATGGTAAAATGCTAATCGCCCGGCACCACATAAGAACACAGAGGGGAACAGAGAGATGAGCATTAAGCGAATAATGCCTTTAAAGAGGAGCGCACAGGCACTGACCACACGGAAACACGATTCCTATCTTTGATCTGCAGAAGCACGGCTCTTTAAATTACCCATACATCATCAGCTTAGCCGCTTTGTCCTCTGTGTTTATCTCCGCTGTGAAGGCTCCGTGAAACTAAGCGGTGTTGTATTTCTTGAGTATCTCACATCCGACGAAAACTTAAACTAATGTCGTCGGTGTTTTGATATTGGGAATGTATCCGACGTCGTTGTCATCGGCGTCATCGTCATCAGCGTGGACCTCTTCATCACGTTATTCATCATCATTATCGTGACTGTCATATAGCTATTAATACAACTGTCATTCTGAACATAATCAATATCAGCTGTTTCATCATCATCATCATCATCATCCTCATAAACATAGACCTCTTTATCATCTTAATTATCATCGTTATTTTGATTATCATATAGCTATCAATATAACTGTCATTCTAATCATGATCAACTTCAACTTCTTCATCATCATCATCATCATCATCATCATGCTGTTTGTTTGATTATTGGCTGGGGGGTCTCCCTGTCTGACAGTGTAACAGTAAAATGTATTAGTATTCGACGTGTGGAGGCTGCAGGAGATGAAGGCTCTTCATAGAACAGCATTAAGCTTCAAGTGTAGGAGGAGAGTACTGGAATCTGAGTATGAAGTCACCCTGGATATGGTGGTATTACAATCACACACACACACACACTCATAACCAAGCGCGCACACACACACACAGCTGTAGAGTAGCCATACACATCAGAGTTGAAGAGAACAAGAAGAGCCTATTATTCTGTGAATATTGTTCATATACTGTTTAAACCGGAGAAAAAGGATCCTCGGATGTCCTTCCTGAAGTGCGACGGTAATTTGAATTTGAAATATAAAAGTAAGATGAACACATTGTAACGGTATCGCTAACTGCAATGGAATGACCATGAGAAGACCATTGTTGGATGGTTCCGGAATACACTGTCAGAGCACCATTACCTTCTCATGTTCAATTTTTTTCCCCTTTAGAAAACGCAGGTTTTTTCAAACACAATATGAGTCAATGCGAGGTTGTGGACATCTCACCTAACTGCCACAGAACTTCTTTTTTTTTCTCCCAAGGATACCTTTCAACTATGCTGTTCAAAGTAGACATTATGCAGAAAAAAAAGGGTAGAGAAAAAAAAACTGTCAAAAAGGCAAAGAGAGGCCACTGAGTTCAATTTACAGGTTCCTTCTTTCATGTATTCAGAATACAAATTATATCTCAGATGTTCTGTTTCCTGCATACCAGCGTACGCCATTATAGAAGTGTTTTTACACATACGCTGCCATGCTTTTTAAAGACATCTTTAACTGTTATCCTCGTGAGATCACATACACACACAAAAAAGAAAAAACCCACGATAAAAGCCGCTGTAGGTCATGTTTGCGAATGTGTAGCACAAATTTACACCGTATGAGCTGGAACTGAGCAGAGCCTTTGGATATGTAAACCGTGACTGTCGTCAGTAGAAATGAATATATGTGCGAAAAATGCCTTATGTTCATGTGAGGGGGTGGAGAATAGAGATATGTGGTTTTTTTTCTACTATCTTCTACAACTGAACCAGTGTTGTAGTACTCGAGTCCAGGACTTGGACTTGAACTCGAGTCGACTGACGCTCGGACTTGTTGTACTCGGGAATCGACAGTTTTTAGGAACTGGACATGGACTCGGAATCGACAGTTTTTAGGAACTGGACTTGGACTCGGAATCGAAGGTTTGCGACTAAGGCCTTGGACGCAAAACATGTGACCCCCCCCCCCCCCCCCCCCCCGTTGTGCTTTCGTTCTGCCTGTGTTGTCGACGGAAGAGAGAAATGATGAGAGGCAGATCGTCCGGTTCAGAGGTTCCCCCATCTCTGCGTCGTTTACCAATCAGCGCATTCCACCTAAGCCTTACGGAATCATTCTAACCTCCGCAGAAGAAGCAAATTGTACTTTGTTATTCACCATGAACGTCTGTTAAGGAGCGTTATCTTGACTCCATTCTGCTGTCCTTCAAAGATTGTGACCACATTTCAACGTTTCGTGTGAGGCTCCAACAAAATGAAACGTAAACTAAAGAGCTTCTCCCTCTTGTCTGTGGATGACTAAAAAGTGACTTTTTCACATACTCATCCAGTTGTATTTACCTACACTGGAAGCGAAGTCCATCAATAAAAACCTGAAGTTGTTCAAAATCTTTATGGTTTGAAAGGTTGGGGTGTGACGGAGCCGTCTTAGGCAAGGAGGCAGCAGGAGTCAAGATTGTGATTTGTGACGAACACCCGGTGAATTTATTTTTGTGCCAATAATAAATATGAAAAAATGAAAGAAAAAAAACAAACAAACCAAAACAAGAACGTATTTACACTATTTACACTATTCACACTGGAAAACAAACAAGACATAAATTCTTCAATAATTCTTTTTCTCACTATCACACTCCAATAACCACAACAACCAACCAACAACATCCCACCCCGTCTAAAACAAAATGGAGGGCTTTTATAGTTACAAACAGGATGTGACGCCCGCGGACCTCCTACGGAGTTCACGAGACTTTTGTTTTAAAATACCTGAGGCTGTGACGTGCCAATTTCTTTGGCGTCACTGCCACAACCTCACCTCCAGGAAGCATCAAACAGGTAAGCGAAGCTCTTACAATTAACAATCCACAAACATTTATACATAGACAACATAACCTAACGTAGCATTTAACGGTAACCAGAGGATAATGGAATATGCGAATGAATTTGTTGGCCAACTTAATCGGAAATGATATGGAATGATATAGAATGCTAACGCTAGTCTCTTTTCTCTATTATTCACAGATCAATAAACGAAGACATTGGACATCACACACACACACGACAAAATCACAATAACAACAATCAATAAATGTTTAACTTGAACTTTGTCCGTGTTATGTGGTGAATGTGTATGTGCAGTTCGTGCCTGCAAACAGTCCATACGTGACGGAAAGTTGATCCGTCACATGGGGAAAAACTTCTCTGTCTTCTTTATCCCAGATTTAATTTGATAACATTTATTTCTGACACCTTGACTCCGAATTGGACTTAGACTCGAGCAACAGGGACTCAGACTCGGACTCGAACACTACTGACTCGGACTTGGGCTTGGACTTGAACAATGGAGACTAGAGACTAGACTTTGACTTGAGGTATGTGACTCCACTAGAACACTGTTAGGACACTGTTAGGAAAGTTAGGACTAAAGATTGCGCGTGCGTGTGTGCAAAAGCTGCCATTATTCAACAGTTCGTTCCTGAGATGCTATGGATTGAAACGCTTGCTATTTTCCCCCTATGCAGTCCTGTCACACACCTTCACTGTATAATTGACTTCTTTTTTTTCCCCTGCAAAATGCATATTCCCCTCATAAGAAAATACATTTAAGCGGGGGGGAAAAAGTAGCTATTCAAAGATCTGAACACTCTCCGCATGACTTTTGTAATGTCGTAGTCAATTCTGTGATGTCGTACTGGTCAGTCACCAAGAGACTGCGGTAATCTATGATTTTCCTCTCGGCATGTGGCCCGAACGCCTGGAAACACGAACACTGAAAATGAGAAATCTGCAGCGATTTGGAATGATGCTAACAGCCATGCGTTTTTTTTTTGTTTTTTTTTTTAAGACAATTATTTCAATCCTTGATGTTCTTTTTCCGTCCACTGAATTCGGAGAATACTTGATTGTTGAGTTCCTTCTCGTGTGAATCTAAAACCGTGATACTCCAAAGATTGAAGTAAATGAGTTTTTAAGTGCTTTTGAGAGTTAAATGTAGTCAGGTAATTACCGCTGTTAGCATCTAGCCATCCATTCTGTATTTTGCGGCACTGTTTGATAAGCTTTGGGGAGAACCGCGGACTCAGACTGTTGTGGACTTGGATTGCTAAATGGGGCAAAAGATTTGAAGGAAGGGAGTGCTGAAACAATGTGGTAATATACTCTCCGATACCCCCCCCCCCCTTACTCTCTCTCCGCATATGCATCCAGGAGAAACAGAACACACAATGACAGATAAAACACACAAAACAGAGAGAGAGAATGAAAGAGAAATAGATAGATAGGTAGATAGATAGAGAGAGAGAGAGAGAGAGAGAACAGAGAGGGTGAGTGAAAGGGAAGAACAGCAAAACCAACCGGACCGATGTGAAAAAAACATGGTTGTGTTGTCAAAGATTCTCTTGGTCATGAAACATAGCATTTTTTGTTGTTGTTGTTGTTGTTGTAGATATATGCATATGCTCTCTAGTACACACATGACTGGGTGTGCGAGGCTTGTCTTTGGCCTGTGAAGGACACGGTATGGATGAGGGGTGGCCTTGTTCTGCGCTGTAACAGTTTTTCATTCATTTTTATTTCACTCTCTATTTCAGTGCTACTTGGAGCACATCTGAAATAAATCAGGAATAGAATTGAAGAATGATATTTTCATCCCTCTCTCTCTCTCTCTCTCGCTTTCAAATCTCATATTGTGAGAAAAAAAGGATGTTAAGAGCAGAGGTTGAGAGTACTGGTTCAAGATGAATTGGACTCTGGTACAAAACCCACTCTTGCATTTTTCAATCTTGAATGTTCTGTTTTACTGAACACACATAATGCATTTGGCCAATAATTGAAATGTAAATTAAAGCTCCCTCAGTCTAACAGCACGCTTGGACTGCATATAAAGTCCTTAACTAGCTTTGCTCTGACGTTTGCTGGAGATCGTTCAGTAGTTACCGACTGAGTCGTGAATTATGAGGTGGTATGTTCAAGGTCCGCCTCAGACGAATGTTGATTATGAGGTTACAAACGACAGATTAAACAGAAGAGTTAGTCACAGCGAGAGAGAGAGAGAGAGAGAGAGAACGAAATCTCGCATTCTGCCCCCTTATGTCGTAAAACTTCATTCGTAATGTACGGTACGGCACAAGCCTCGTTGGTTTCACGGTCTCTCGTTCCCGCCCTGTGATCTTCGTCAATTGAAAGCGCTGCTGCATCGCTGCTGGAGGTAGAAGGATGATTTTTTTTTCTCTTATGGATTAAGTGCCATGTTTGATGGGCTTTAGCAGGTATACGATAAGTACACACACACGCAGGAGGAGTTACTGCCACTCAACAAACAGACTTAAGCAAATCACTGAGAGGAATACTCATCATTCGTATTAGAACGTTGACTTGTTCAAGCATATTAAAACCTCGTATGTTAACGTGACATTTCAAGTTGTTCGTTGCAATAACCACATTCTGCCATGTCCTCTACAATACTTGTCGTTGCCATTATTTTAGGCCTATTCTGGGCGAACCATGAAACACGTTATATCTTTGTCGAAGTCACGTTATTCCCACTTATGTAGATATAATATGCAAATATACAGCTAGCCTTATAGATAGGCAACACATACAGATAAATATTCAGTTCAACTCGAGGGTGCTGCTCAACCTCACACACGCATTTAATTCTGCATTCACAGCAGAATAGAATAGAATAGAATAGAATAGAATAGAATAGTGTCTGATCGGAGTTAGTCGGTTCACCATTATTCTCTTGACACGTAACAACTAGAAAACTGATCAAGCGAAACGAGAAAGGGGCGCGAAAGCAGAGCGGTTATTGGTCATCGTGCGACTATCATCTTTATTTCTCGATCCTCTTTTTTTGATGGGAACACCGTGGGTGTAATCACAGCGCTGAACACCTCTGACTGGAACAACTCTAAAAAGCAATCAACCCAGTTGTTAACGGCGGCCAGCCGCAACTGTTCTGCCCGGTATCCAGCGCTCCGTATGACTAATTGTCAGTAAGTACATCACCGTCATTCAGTGGAATTTTTAAAGAGCAGTGTAACCATTAGATGAGGAGGGCTATTACCAGAGCATTCCTCTGGGATTCTGGAAACAGAGTGCAAACATCCGTTGTGTGTGATTCATCCGAAAAGCAGAGCTGGTTTGGATTAAAATCAGCTTTTTTTTTTTGCCGTCGAATAAAATGCAGTGGTTTCGTATTAACCGGGTTAAAAACCATTACTGCAGTAAGCTTTGTATTCAGAACGAGAAACGACGTGGGCCTACGTCACAGACACAAGCAAGTTTTCGAAATGATGCAAGCTCCTTTGAGTATGTGTACACGCTACCATGTTAGTGTGAGTTAGTGTGTTTCTGCGCTCCTCGAAGGAACCGGAGACGCGACGTGAGGATCAGTCGAAAACGGAAGCAGTAAAACCCGCCATTGCGCTTTGTGTCGTTTGAATCAATGTCCAAAACAAATCAGACCGATAGCAGTAAATATTGCCTCCTTTACTTATCCTCTGCGGAGCTGACATTTACGGTTTCTCTCTCTCTCTCTCTCTCTCTCTCTCTCTCTTTTTTTTTTCCAACACAAGCATGATGACTAGTTACTCTTTCCTCCCCATTCCTCTGTTCTGGCTCCAGAGTCATTATTGAATAATATGAAGAAAAATGTCCAGCTCAGGACAGATAGGCCTCCCAATAGTATTCTCTCTCATTCAGCCTGATAAAAACCAATTGAATGCAGTCAAATATTTGTATTACCCCGTGGGTTTGCGCTGGCTGCGACTTTAATCCTCTCTCTCTCTCTCTCTCTCTCTCTCTCTCTCTCTCTCTCTCTCTCTCTCTCTCTTTCTCTCTCTCTCTGTGTTGTAGACACATTCTGACAGAGAGATTTTAGTCTAATCCTGTGACCCCCAGTCACTTTAAGTTCAAGGGCACCCAGAATACACATTATTACAGCCATTAAGAGAGACAGAGAGAGAGAAAGAGAGGATGTGGGCGTAATTGAGAGAGACAGAAGTGATCAGAGGGAGATATAGAGGGAGAGATTGAGAGCATATGGATAAGGGATGAGAGGAAGAAGGAGAAAGAGGAGGAGCAAGAGAGAAACTCTGAAAGAGACAGAGAAAGAAGCATTTGTGGTAAAAGCAGAGATAAAAAGCCAATATCCAACTCAATTTCAACCTTTGTTCCATAGTCAGTCATTATCTTAGATTGTTTCTGATTATACTGTATTTTTTTACTGTTGTTGCATTATTTGGTAATACTTGCTTCTCCTCCTCCTCCTCCTCATCATCCGACTGCTACTCCTGCTACGGTTACTCCTCCTCCCACTGCTATTCCTCCTATGATTACTCCTCCTCCCACTGCTACTCCTTCTCCTCCTACTACTACTATACCTCAAATAATATTACTATTACTACCTCTCCCACAATTACATCCACTATAACTACTACCATAACAACTACAGCAACTATGACATGTACAGCCACTATAATAACCACCATACAACTACAACCGCTATAACAGCAACTATGACATGCACAGCCACTATAATAACCACCGTACAACTACAACCACTATAACAGCAACTATGACATGTACAGCCACTATAATAACCACCACACAACTACAACCACTATAACAGCAACTACGACATGTACAGCCACTATGACAACCACCATACAACTACAACCACTATAACAGCAACTACGACATGTACAGCCACTATGACAACCACCATAACAACTACAACCGCTATAACAGCAACTACGACATGTACAGCCACTATGACAACCACCATACAACTACAACCGCTATAACAGCAACTACGACATGTACAGCCACTATGACAACCACCACAACTACTGTAATGACTACTACAACAACTACAACCACTATAACAACCGCCACGTAACGATTAAAGAGTGTGTGTGTGTGTGTGTGTGTGTGTGCGTGTTTGTGTGCGTGTGTGTGTGTGTGTGTGTGTGCGTGTTTGTGTGCGTGCGAATGTGTTTACGTGTGCTAACTAAAGCCATAAGCTTAGCTTTCCCATTAGTGCCTTTCCAAACATGCCTAAATCTTTGAATCCACTCTATCCGCAACAGCTTTTGCAAAAAGAAAAAAGAAAGAAAAAAAAAGATACAGGGTAAATCTGAAAATAAAACAAAGATCTAAAGAAGGGAAAAAAAAGGGGGGGGGGCAGTATTTCATTTTGCACTTTTTTGACCTTTATAATGGACTGTGACATTCACACAGATGTCACATGGCACTCTGATAACAGGATGCCTGATGTACCAACACAATCGTGACTTTGCTGTCCAGTGGGACGGTCTTTCTGACGGAACACACTCCTCCTTAACCCCTCTTCAGGGTCCACGTGAACTTTCGCAGCTTCTGAGGTCCCCCCCCCCCCCCCCCCCCCCCGGATGCAGGGAACATTCATTCCGGGTCCGAGCGCAGGTTCTAGGCTTTTCCCGTCTGTCTCGCGGATCGGACCGCCCTTCAATTTTACTGCCTTCTCTACCGGCTAATTATCCGCCGGAGGCTTCGACGAGGTCGACTTAATTACATTCTCCGTGTCGCGCACCCTAACGTGACCTTTGCCGAGTCAAGTTTGCACCTGAACGCTAACAAGCCGTAATTACAAGCTGGCAAACCGTGACATGAAATGCCTCCTCGTACAGAGGCACCCACAAAAAGCCATCTGTCAGGACGGATTCTAGAGAAGAAATTAAAAAAAAAAAAGTCAACTACGCCTTTATTTAGAGGTGTTTACAAAAACGTCTGGGTCGCATGATTCGATATTAATTACAGTATTGTGTGATATTAGCGTCTTCTCGGTTGGGCCCGAGAGTGAGCTGAGGGAGGTTTCGGTTGGTGTTAGGATAAATGCAGTCATGTTGAATGGGGGGGGGGGGGGGGGTAAACTCATTTGAGTGGTGAACGGAAGACATCATCTCGTTCTTTCACACTTGTCAGATAGTTTTGTATCACATCAGTGCATAAACGCATCATGATGTGAAATGGTGTGGTTTTTTTTTTTTCTTTGGTTGTTTTTTTGGGGGGTTTTTTGTCAAAATTGTCATACTTTGTTTCCTTCCTTGTCATAATTGTCATAATTTGTTTCCTTCCTTGTCAGTTCAACTGGGAAAGAGACTAAAAATGAAAAGAAAGGGATGTTTTTTTTTTGTTTTGTTTTTTTAGAGGAGGGGGCGTATAGTCATTTCTAACATGCTGATCTGAGATCTGAGTCCATATGCGTCAAGCTTCTCGTGAAAAGAGCAGTGCTGATCTAGGATCAGTTCACCTCCGTTCTGCATAAATGCAGTTATCAGCATTATATTAAACAATAGCCCCTAGAGATTTGACATGTGTGACCCCAGATTATCAGAATACTACATAGATACTAAACAGTGACACAGATCCACAAAGGAAAATTTCAATAATCAAACAGCATGCAAAGCGGTACACACAGCTAATTCTGTCGCTCACGTAAAAAAAAAAAAAAGAGTGAGAAAAAGAAACGAAAAGAAATGAAAAAGCTCATCTCCTGAATAGCCTTTTCCATTTATTTGTGGCAAAAAGTCTTTCTCCCAATTTGAGTAAGCCAAAGGCTATAGAACATGTATGTGTGTGTGTGTGTGTGTGTGTGTGTGTTTGTGTTTTGTACAGTAGTTACTAAAGGTCAGCTTTGTCAGTGGAGAAAAGACTGACTGGCAAGACGTCACATATGAAACGCTGACATCCGAGATGAGAGGGTGTAGTCTAAGCTTTGTCTAAAAATGACTGACAGGTTGACTAAAGTCTCTCTTTTTTGACAGCGATTAGTTGGGGGGTGGGGGTGGGGTGGGGTGGGGGGGCTATTTGATCTTTGGCGGGTGTAATCAGGCATGGTTAACTTCAGATCTGAGGACGTGTAAAACAGTGAGTTGAGAGGGACTCCAGGGCAGCGTGGGGTTTAATATCACATCTGAGGATTTGAATATGGAAGATTCCGGAAGAGACAGGAGTGATGTTGACATGGCAACCTTCACAGCAGAGGAAAAATGGCAAACCTTAAACCTCAACATGTCTAAAATTTGACAAACCAAAAGACCTGTCAAGTCCTCTGATCCACGAAATGTACAGTGGAAGGAGTGTGTGTGTGTGTGTGTGTGTGCGCGTGTGTGTGCGCGTGTGCGTGCGTGCGTGCATGTGTGTGTGTGTGTGTGGCGCTAACATGCTCTGATAATTCTTTGTGAGATTGTGTGTGTATTACTGTCACCTTGGGCTTTGATGGAAAGGGGGTTTTGTGTGTGAATGTGTGTGTGTGTGTGTGTGTGTGTGTGTAAGGCACAGAAATAGAAGGGGGGGTCGAGAGAGAGAGAAGGGGAGAGAGAGAGAAAGAGAGAGAGAGAGAGAAACAGAGACAGAGAGAGATGAGGAGAGAGAGACAGAAAGAGAGAGAGGGAGGGAGAACGAGAGGGGGAGAGAGAGAGAGAGAGAGAGAGAGAGAGAGAGAGAGAGAGAGAGGTTAGGTTGTAAAGAGCACAGCTTTGGGCTAAGGCCTGACTGACTGCCACTCTTCCTGTCAAAGACAGAGGAAAAAAAAAAGAAAGAAAGAAAGAAAGAAAGACAGGAGGAAGAAAGATAAAGAGAAGGCAAGGAAGGACGGATGGAGCCGGGAACGAGAGGCAAAAGAGAGAGAGAGAGAGAGAGAGAGAGAGAGACGAGACAGGAACGTAATTGTCTGCCGTAGTTTGTCATCCCTAGTCCACAGCCAAAAGCCAATGTCATGCAACATCAAAGAGTTAGTCAAGCACACTTCGAGAAAAACACACTTCAGCCCGTCGCAGTGGAGTGCTAACCGTGTGCGTAACTCTCTGTCTCTGTTCTAAAGGCCTCTTCTCTGCCTCGTCTGGGGACATCGTGTTGTGTCATATGTGGGTGTCAAAGTAGGACCATTCTTAGCTTTAAGAAAAAAAACACAAAAGGTTCGAGAAGTCGCTACCCTCATGAAGATGAATAAAGTGCGTCTGTTAATTTAGTCGAGTATAGTGGCTTGTGCATCTGCTTTTGTCCAGTGTACGCGCACGCGCGCACACACATACACACACACACACACACACACACTCTCTCTCTCTCTCTCCGTTTTCTTTCCTTTTCTCATTATTACCTTTATCAGAGAACATATCTGCTTGTCTTCCCTTGAAAGTTTAAGGTGCTCCAGGCTAGTATGAAAGCTTTGTGTGCTAGTACTTGTGTGTGTGTGTGCAAGCGTGTGTGTGAGCGATTTTTTTTTCTCTTACATTTTAACGGTAATTACATCCCTGTGCTGTCTAAATGCAGACAATGTGATTCCCTTAGCAAAACTGCCCAAATTCACTTCAACTGCTTTTCAGCTCTAAGCACCTTTATTATGATAAGAGTACAACACTGATTGGAGAAAAAAAAAAAAAAAAGTTTAACCTATTGCCAAATAAAAGGGGTTTAGCTGAGCAGTTTTTAGTATCGCACTTAATATTAGCTAAAGTGGAGGGTGCCAAATTGTAAAAGAAAAAAAAAAAAGGTAAATGCTATCATTTATAACTCTCTCTCTCTCTCCCTCGTGCTCATTTATACTCACAGAGCCTAGAAACACTTCAGTTTGGAAGCCATTGATATTCAAAAGCTGTTTAACGTCTTTTCGTTCGTTCTTTCTTTCTTTCTTTCTTTCTTTTTTTGCAAAGTGGAACGACTTCTTTCCACGTTCTCTGTTTTCATTTACGTGTGAAAGGCTCTCGAATTGAAAAAAGAGTTTCTATCTTTTTTTTTTTTTTTGGCTTCTTCTTTTTTGGAGAGCGTACAAATAATATTTGACCCAGGCTCACAGTCTGTCAGGGGAGAGAGAGGCTTCCTCTTCACTCGGAGACAGAACCGCCCTTTAAGCAGTTTTTCCGGAAAAATCCCTCTCCGTTTCTGCCTCCCCCCACAACAACCCCCGCTGCAACCCCTTACGCATACATGCATGGACACACACACACACACACACACACACTCCCGCAGGATGAGCCAGCATAAAAGGAAGAGTGGCAACACAGTTAAATAAATGAACAAACGCTTGGCTATAGTGACAGAGACTTAATGAGAACTGTGACTGCTCTCTCTCTCTCTCCCTCTCTCCCTCTCTCTCCCTCCCTCTCTCTCTCTCCCTCTCTCTCTCTCTCTCGCTCTTCATGTCGTTCAGGGACGAGGGCCACTTTGAATATTTGTGTATTTGTCGGCAAACTTTGCTCTCTCTCTCTCACACACACACACACCCACAGAGACATGCGCTACAGAACCTTGCAGGCATTTTTCTAAGAAACTCCTACGAGTGTGCATCTGAGGGTGAGAGAAACACACATATGTGCATATGAACATACACACACACACACACACACACACCCCCCAAACTCAAGGGAAAGGCCGGGAAAGGGAGTGTGATAAAAGAGAAAACACGTCTTGAGGGATGTTATTAACATGTAGAACCCTGTGTGTGTGAGTGTGTGTGTGTGTGCGCGTTTGACTGTGGGTGTGTTTGTGTGTGAATGTGACTGTGTGTGTGTGTGTGTGTGCGTGTGCGTGCGCGTGCACGTGCACGTGTGAATGTGAATGTGAATGTGCATTTGACTGTGTGTGTGTGTGTGTGTGACTAAAGGGGAGATTTTTTGTGCTTGTGTGTGTCTGTATGTTTGCATGTGTGATTCATTCTGTGAAACAGAGATAGCGTGTGTATAGTTTGTGTCTGTACATGTGTGTGTGTGTGTGTGTGTGTGTATATGTGCGCAGCACAGAAATAAAAGCAAAAATACTTAGGAAGCTACGGAAACACGGCACAATGCAGACATTCATCTCCCATGGCTGCGTGTAGGCACTGTTCTCTTTTTCTTTTCTTTTCTTTTTTTCTTCTCTCCTCAATCACAGGGCCATTTTATTCATTTGGTTGTTATCTTTCAACTTCCTGAATATGTTCAAGCTCCTCTGACTTCTTCTCCATGTTCTCACACAGACTTCCAGGGAGCATGTACCAGAACCCTGTGTTCAAAGGGACAGACAGAGACAGTGTGTGTGTGTGTGTGTGAGAGAGAGAGAGAGAGAGAGAGAGAGAGAGGGCAAGAGAGAGAGTGAGAGAGAGAGAGAGGGAGGGCAAGAGAGAGAGAGAGAGAGGGAGGGCAAGAGAACTGTGTCTGGAGTTGCCTCACAATTAAAGGTGCTAATTGCAGTACAGGAGCTCAATCAAGTAAGCTATAGTGTCCTTACACCTGTCTTTCTTTCTCTCTGTCTCTATCTCTCCATCTGTCTTTCTCTATCTCTCCATCTGCCTTACTCTCCTGTTAGTGCAGCTTCCTACCATGCTTGCGATACTTAGGTGGGCAGGTTCTGTCTTTGATGTTTATTTGTTATGTTCTAGAAAGAGCTGCATTATCGAGAAGAAAAAAAAAACAAAAAAAAAACAACTCAAATCGTTGACTTTAATCTTGTAAAACAAACAGTACGTTCATTGTGAGACATGAATAGAAGCGGTCTGAAAGCCAATCGGTTTCACCCAAACGTTAACGTAGCAGACAAATTAGCATAAGAAAGCGGAATAAGCTTTTCAGCTAATCTATATTATGACCTCTGTTACTTTGACTGATAATTCATAAAATATGTAAGAAACGAGTCACAGACTTCGTTTGAACATTCTTAATTTAAGATTAATTCTTCAATTCTCCTCAGAAGGCATATAGCAATGTCTTAAAGGCAATGTCTGTTTTTTGTTGTTGTTGTTGTTTGTTTGCTTTTTGTTTTTACCAGAGGAAGGTGGTGGTGGTGGTGGGTGGGTGGGTGGGTGACCTGCATTCTTTGTCACCGTGACAACAGATGGAGCTCATTGATTGGCTAATTGAACTTTTTCTCCTTTCATGCCAAGACACGTGTACCTGGAAGACACGGCGCCTGATCAAACTCTCGAGAAGAAAGTACGCGCGATAATCAGAACCTCTGTCAACTTCAAACGCCTCTCGCCAAACCGTGATTTACAAAACCCAAGAGAGTTCAAAAAGTAACATTCAGTTGCCCAGACGAAGCTGGAATACCAAATGAGAGACATCCGTTCTTTATTAGAGCGGACGGTTTGATGTTTCGTCTGAGGAAAACAAACTAAGCTAAACTTAAGTCAGTTAATTTGCGAGTGTGTGTGACGCTCTTCAACTCCGTGCCTTCACTCAAAAGCACACGCTTCAAACAAAGTCGCAACGACCGAAATCGTCAAAAAATTTCGAGTCTCTCTTGGGTATAGTTAATAAGAACGTCAAGGCAGTCTACAAATTTACACCCTTTTGCATGGCCTTGAAAGTTGAGTGTATATAACACAATGAGTTTAATTATAGTTTTTTTTGTTTGTTTGTTTTGGACCGTTAGTAGCAATGACAGTCATTTCTCTCGTCACTTTTTAGTGAAATATTGTAACGACAGATGAAAACTGATCGCGCTTTACGTCCTAAAATAACCTTAACCATCTGACGGTCGTGATTTAAAAAAAAAAAAAAAGAAAAAACAATCTTGGAGAAATTTCCGCCGTGAGATTGAACCATTTACGAATCTAAACAGAGACAGAGGTTCCGCGTTCTCGGGCTGATTAAATTAAACGTTTAATGAGAATATCTGCGAGGGAACGCGGAGGGGCGAAAACGAAAAAAAAAAAAAAAAAACGTTGGCGCTTTGATCCAGCCCCGGGTGTGACAGGGTCAGCACCCCGGTTTAACGCCGGCACCGCGAGCGTAATTAATTTTGATATGACTCATAATTCATTGGCTAATGGTTTCTGGTCCAAAACGAGGCAACGGGCCAAGGTTTGTTAATAAAAAGCCGTCTGGGTTTGTCTTAGGAGAAGGAAAGGAGAGAGAGAGAGAGCGTGAGAGTGAGGGAGAGGCCATAGGAGGTTAAGTAAGTAGTCTGAGTCTTACTCCTTTACACCCCCCTGACATTCCGAATCAAGCCGATAAGACGGGGGGGGGGGGGGGGGGGGGGTTTAAAGCCAGCCCAGTGTCAGTTAGCAGACTGCGTGTGGTTAAATTAAAAACCAACAGGGCAATATGGAAGCAAATGAGGTCATATCTCTCTCTCGCTCTCTCTCTTTTCTCACTCTCTCTCTCTCTCTCTCACTGTGTTACCTAGTCTTCAGGCTTGACGGTCATTGGCTAGGGAAAAAAAAAAAAAAAAAAGAAAATGTAATCTGCACGAAGGTATTATATATAAAATTACCTCAGGATGCAACACTGACTGAACAAAAAACGAAAACAAATAACTGTTTCTTAGCTGAGAGCAATTAACCTCGCTCTTACCGCCGTAGCTTTTTAAATTACATATGAAATAAAGACAGAACGCGGGGATATCTGTTTACCGCGTACCGCGCGATATTAATTGGCCACTGAGACAAATGAGTGTTTTTTACTCGAGTGTAATTAAGAGCTCTTTATCTAAGCAGTGGTTATCGGAGGTTCTTTAAAAAGAAAGAAAGAAAGAAAAGACAAGCAAACCAAAGAGAGGACAGAGATGAATCAATAAACAACCGTACCAAAGGAAGCTCGTTGACTGTGGCTTGTTTGCGACAACAAAAGCTAGGTATCAGACTTGGCTCGGTGCATTTGGCGTGAGCGTGTTTGCGTTGTGTTTTTGTGTTTTCCGTCTCCCCCCCCCCCCCCCCCCCCCCCCAGAGACTTTGTTCTTCGTGGTCTTTTTCCGTTCGCGAGGGACCGAAGTTGTCCCCTCTCTCTCTTCCTCCTAATCCTCTTCTTCCTCCCTCCCCTGAGGGGTCCTTCTTTCAGCACTGGGCTGTGGAGCAGCAGAACTCTGCTAAAGTAGGCCAGCTCGGAAACTTCCAGAATAATTAACTCAGACGCCTGTTTGCCAAACGTCGGCACATTAAGATGCGACAGATATGAAGTGAATGAAGGGAAGGGGGGGGGGAAGAAGGACGAAAGAGGAAAAGGTTGAAGGAGTTTTAAGTAGCTCGCCGTTGATTGATGAGGGAATTCACAGCTATCAGAAGGAGTGAGTCAGAAAGACCTAGTTAAAACCCACACAAAACGAGTCACTCTGACACAAAGACGTCCAATTCCCTCTTTAACAACCAAGGTAAAAAAAAAAAATACGAAAGAAAGCCAGCGGTCTCACACCATCGGGTTAACGCTAACCATGCTTGCAACATACATCCGTACTAGGACATGGTAACAGAACACACGCGCTAAACACTCCTCTTTCGTGGTCCTGGACATGACAGAAAGAGATATTGAGTGTTAGAGCAAATGAGGTTATGGAATTCACAGAGACACATATCGAGTGCAGGGTTAAATAAGGTTACAGTTTGACAGAAATAGACACTGTAGGCTAGGTTAAATGGGGTTATGGAGTTGCCAGAAACAGATATCGAGCGTTGGGATACGCGCGGTTATGGAATTGACGGCAAACGCGTATTTAAACGACCGAATCTCGTTTAATTAAATGGCACCGGTCTCCATCTATTTGTTTGAACAGTAACGCGTCAAATGTTGCAGGTGAACGGGTGAGATTACCGTTATTAGACCTACACAGGTTTTCCCTGCACCAGTACTGATATTACCATTTCAGACTGACGGAACTGTGCGGATGGTTTAGCACAGAAATGGATTTGAAATTAAGGACATAGACAGATAGAAAGTAGAAAGGAGATCTCTCTCTCACACACACACACACACACACAAACACACACATAAATCTCTTTATGATGTCATGTGGGTCTAGCCCTGTTGAGTCCTCTTTTACAGAACATGTAAGAACTCTTCATACTGAGAAGCCTAAGGCAGGAGAGAGTGAGCGTGTGTGTGTGTGTGCGCGTGTGTATGTGTGTGTGAGAGAGAGAGGGAGAGAGCAGGGGAGAATGAGAAGGACTGTCAGCCTTTTTATGCTTGCCGTCAAATATTGACACCGCAGAAGGGGGACACACCAGCGTGCCTGTGTATCAGACACTTTGAGTGTGTGAATTATTGATGAAGTCTGGACAGCGCAAAAGCTCATCTTAACAGATCTCAAGGCATGATGTTCTGTGTGAATGACACGTGCGCACGCACACGCGCACACACACACACACACACACACACACACATACGTTCACTTTACACTTCCAGCCAGGAGTCAACCTCAGTTAACATTACTGTGTTTCTGTCACTGTTTTTCATACGAAGCCTTACCTACATTAAAAAATGACAACTTAAGAAGACAACTTTATTAACGTTCCATTAATCAAACTGAACCTAGCAGAACGTCAAAATACGGATTTTATGACTGTTGGCTCAACCATGATCATATTTTGTGAGTTTCATGATGCTACTGGTCAAACAGATTCAAACAAACACTAAATACCCACAGTTTGTCATTAAGTACCACTTCTACCATCGTCAGACTGTCTGTTTATGGTCTCATATAGATTAATGTGTTGAGATAATGTTGTCCTAATACTTTATTGTCTCTTTGTCTCTTTTTTTTTCAGTTGAAAATAATGGATGTGACTATGTTTGCCCTGTCCGCTTTCAGAGGGCTGATCTAAACCTTTGTCCCTCTTTTCAACTGGAACAGCTTTCAGTGGACAGGCATCAGTACTAAACCATTAGTGTCCTGTGACTGTGATGCACGAGTCCACTTAGACTCCCACACACACACACACACTCTCACTCACTTCCACTCACACATACACACACACACACACACACACTCTCACTCACTTCCACTCACACACACACACACACACACTCTCACTCACTTCCACTCACACATACACACACACACACACACACACTGACTCTCACTCAATTCCACTCACACATACACACACACGCACACAGTCTCATAAATGAACATCGACCACACACACACACACCCACACACACATAGATGAACATCAACCACACATATACACACAAACACACACTCTCTCTCTCTCACACACACACACACTCTCACATAGATGAACATCGACTACAAACACACACATGAACACAAACCGCAACCTCACACACACACACACACACACACACACACACACACAAGGATAAACCACAAACACACACACACACACCAACGTGCCTCTAATTGAAAACGGCCTGTTAAACAGGTGCTCTGCCGTGGGTTAAGGGCCTACTCACTGTTTAATTGAACGATGCAGATGGACGAGCAAGCGAAGCCCGTTCTGGAGGGTCCAGTTTTTGACTCCCACACTCTGACTCTCGCTTTGGGGAAAAAGGGAGCGAGCGTCAGCGATGTTTTCGAGGGCCTCTCGACACTAGCCGAGCCACGCTAGCGGAAAAGCCATCCACGCTGACATCACGGTTAGCACTGAGAACGCAGGACGAGTTAACTTGGCTCTGTTATTTACAGCCAATCAGTGTCAAATCGCTCGTAAATCGGAGCTTTTTTTGCTAAGTGGAGGCAAACGAGCCGTTGGAAAACGCGCTTTTGAAGGAAAGTTTCAAGTGTTTCAATTAAAATAAACGAAACGGTCATGTGAGTCATGCGATCTCCACAGTATTAAAGGAAATGGAGACACACTAGAACACAAATACCATGTATCCAAAGATATTTAAAGGTCAACAATTGTTGATTCATCATTGCTGTCTACTTTCAGCATAACTGCTAATGTTTGATTGACAGTGGGACGTTTACAAAAGACACACGGAGCAGAAATGTTTCTCTTTGTAAAAACTGATGAAAAACATAAAGATTGAAATTGATCGAATGTCCCGGAAACAACGTTTTAGCGTACAGCAGAGGAAATTTTTATAACTGAACCGATGAAAATCAGTTTCTAGGAGATTTCGCGGGTGAACGACTTCACGTGAAGTTTACCGCGGCAAGGACGGCGCGCCCGACTATTCCAAATTCCACACTCGCCCGTAATATCACAGATACAGGAAGCCTAAAAACGGACTGCAGATTTCATCAAGTACTGAAAGACCTGCGTGATCCTCCTTTGAGTACTGAACTATTGACCCAACCATAGAATCTGTGTGTACCCTCCAGCAGTCAGGCAAAAGATCAGTACCTGACATTTACCGGAGTCCAAAAAAAAAAAAACGGAGGAGGCTTGGGACTAAAAGAGCTACTTGAAACCCAAAGGAATGAGTGTAGGTACCGTTATCAGACGTTACATTACATGACACCACATAAAGAGCTGACATTTTAGCCAGGGCTATGAAAGACGGAGTCTGCAGATAGATGTCTGCCTCAGGCATTTCTGCTATAGGACGGGGCCAGTGTAAAAAAAAGAACAAAAAAAAAAAAAAACATTCTGTTTGCTGACGGCTGAGAATAAAACTATAGAGCTTTGTGATGTCATAATGGTCGCCTTGGAACCTTTTAAGTAGAAGGAGGCAAATAGAATGTTCAGCTCGGTTTCAAACAATGGAATAGAATCCCCTACCCTCCTTAGAATATTCTACCTATCTGTCAAGCTAACTTTTAAAAAGGCTCATTTATAAGCCCTGTTATTCATTCTTAATCTCACCTGATGGGAAAGGTTGAAGAAAGGCAACGTCAAAACAGTCTCTTGCTGAAATGCTGAAATGCTTTATGAGGACTGTGGAGGCGTACCGGCGGGAAAAGACTCTAAATTCAGACGTAGCAGATCCTGTCTCTCTCTCTCTCTCTCTCTCTCTCTCTCTGCATCTTTCTCTCTCTGTGTTTGTGTGTGTGTGTGTGTGTGTGTGTGTGTGAGAGAGACAGAAAGAGTGACGGAGAAAAGGTTTCAAATAATGTAAGTCGGTCTCTTTGTGTGTGGCTTACTTTCTTTGTCCTGTATACTTACTGTTATAAGCGGTGCCAAAACACAAGGTAAGTGTTTTAAAGAACCGTTTCAGAAGAGTTCAGCTTTACCCTGTTGTTTTTCCATTTTAAGCTCAGACACACGATACGGAAAATCAACAAACCGGTGACTCATAAGCACTTTATAAGGGTCCTTAACGTGCAATTTTTCCCTTCAGAATGAAACACCGTTAAAGTGAAGCTGAACTGAGTTATCGTATTTTGGAATATTTCCCAGATGAACCCGGCGTGTTCTGGACAACTGAGTCATTCGCGCCCTTTTCTTTCAATTGTCTCCAAATGACAGAAATTGAAAACGAATAAATAAAGAAATAAATAAATAGATAGATATTCCCGCCAAAATAGGCATGAGGGACCTAAACGTGGCGCTTCAAAGCGGTGGGCGATTTTACTCATCTCTCTGTGTTAACTCAGAGTCACCTGAGGCCCCTCATTAAACCTTACCAGTCTAATATTCATTTAGAGGTTTCACTGTGGAAGAAAAAGAAAAGAAAAAAAAAAAAGTGAATGAGTTAAGCTGAGCCAGTTCTGCCCACTAGCGCCAGTTTAATAAATATGTGTCTGATGTAATTCCTGGTCAGCCTTTCACACACGCCCTCCCTTCCACTTCATATCTGGATATCATTTATGTGTGTGTGTGTGTGTGTGTGTGTGTGTTTTGTTGTGGGGTGTTTTTTGTGTGTCTGTGAGATTTTGGCCACGGGCAGAAAAGAATGTTTAATTGACTTCTTTTTTATCTTAATGTAATAATTAGTGCTCCGCATTAAAAATAGATCCTTTGGACGTTTGATTTTGAGCCTTGTCAGATACAATACTTTAAATCCAAGATTAAATCAACCGGTTTTATTTTAGGAGACTGTTAACATCCAAAACTAGATTGTTGCAGTTATTATTTGTGTGAGATTAGATAATAAAGATATTAGGTCGTTATAATTTAAAGAAAATTTTTCATAACTTTCCATTGCATTGCTGAGTTTCAAAGCATATAAAAGATATTCATCCAAACTCAGCTAGTTCATCATCTGGCTGTCATCACCAAACTCAAATATCCATCGCTAGGTCTTCCTTTTCACTTTCAAAGTCTCATCCAGTGTCTACTGAAAACTTACCGCTCTGTGGCCTGAACATACCTTATATAACCTTCAGAAATGTTCTAGAAAATTCTATAATCATCCAGACGTTCCACAGGTCTGAACGCAGTAATCGCGCTCGGGTCCGCACCAAAATAATCGGCCCGAAACAGAACTCCAATTTTTCACCCGACAACATGACTTAGGCTACGCTAAAAAAAGGCCTACGCTTGCCCTCTCCATTCACATCAGTGCTAAACAGGTGTAGGCCGTGTCAAAGACCACACGGGCGTACCTGATGGATCCTCGGAGGTATTTTCGGGCCAACGGGCACGTCGTAGTTCAGGACGTGCTCGCTGATGTGCATCTCCTCCTCAACTGTATTGGTTCGCACCTTCGGCGACTCTGCCGCATCAACACGTTATTTTTCGGTAGCGGCCGCGCCGCATTCTCAAACCGTATCATTTGACTAAAGTGATAAATGCAAACAATGTAATGAACGATGACCAGGGCCAAGATCGCCCCCCTGGAGTTGTCCTTCCATTGTGAAGCCGGAAAAGCGGCGCAATAATCTGTTTTTCCGCAAACATAAACCCCAAAGGGACCGATGACGGGGCGGTCTGCCCCTCGTTTACAAATTTCGGCCCGTTTAGAAATAGCGCCACGTGAAACTGAACCGAATCTACGTCGTTTCGCAACGTTGTGACAATTTATTCCCTGCTGCGGACCAAAGCAGTTGAACTGTAGATCTGAAAACGCCCTTAATCTCACCATGAGATTACAAAAAAAAAAAAAATTACATGATTAACCTCCAAGTCAGTTCTTCTTGTTAATAAAATATCAAACAAACAAAAAAAAAAACCAGGAAGCTGGAGAGTATGATTTGGTTTACACATCATTTTTTCCAATATATTTAAAATGGCCCAAGCCATTCCTACACCTTCAGAAGGTTAAGAAGAGATTTACTGAGCATCCGTTTAACGCAAAAAAAAATAACAAACCTTGCGTAACATAGAGGTTGAGGTATTCACCGGGGATATCTTGTAACAATAAGTATTCCTCTCAGTGTACTGTTCTTCTGACTCAAGGTTACCTTTGTGAGAGAATGTGATCGCTTGGAAATATTATAAATACTTAATCATTGAATCTTCTTTTCAGGGTTGTCAGGAGGAGTGCGGATGGATGCAGCTTGAATGTTAACAAAACTGAGAAGTGATTCGATATGCTTGTTTTGTTTGTGACGGCGTGCCCTTGGGCAAAACAGGTTCCACTAAACAAGAGATAATATTTTTATTATTAGTATTATTCTTATTGTTATTGTTTATTTATATTCAATTTCTTTCAATTCATTTTCAGTCACCTGCAGATTAATCAATGGGTTCATGTCTGATAAGGAATCTCTTGCATCTTTTTTTATTTGATTATTTATTCATTTATGTATTTTCAAATTCATTTATTTGAGGTGATGCAAGTCATAAAAGTGCCAGTATAACTTCTTACTTCATTTTCCCCTCATAGTTTTTTGTGTCAACACTATGTTTTAAAAGCTCTCCTGCATCTGATCTGATATGAGAAAATGAACCATTTTAGCTTGGAGTGATTCCCCCTTAATACTGACCATCTGTTGCTAGTCAACACATTAGGCATGGCTGTGCCGCGCGTTAGCTTTAAGCTCTGTGGCAGTGGCGTTTGATTAGCTTGTCATCAACGTACTCAACTTGCTGAGGGGTAGGGGTAAAAAAATGGAATGACGAAAAACAGCGGGGATAATACTGAGGAGGCAACTTCACACGGACCACGACAGGTGCGCGCGAGCCCGTGACGAGTTCTCTTTCGTTTTGGGTCAATTTCGAAAGGTCGGCTTTCGCTACGGCGTCATCGGCGTGGAGCTAAGGCTAACGCGCAATGCTCTTTTAGCATTCCGTGAGAGCGCGGGCCACTAGCGGGCCGCCCTGAGCCGACAGGCTGTTGTCAAGCGGTAAGGAATGGTCCTAAATAGGGGCCCCCGCTTTGAATTTAGCGTCTTGGTTCGACGCCTTGTAGTTTATCATCTGAGAGGCGGGCGACTGATTTTGTTTTTTTGCAAAGAGGTTTGGGGGGGGGATGGCGAGGAGGGGTGTGGAGGATGCGGGGGTTGGGGGGGGGGGGGATATGGAATAACGAGAGCGTATTTTCCCAAGATTGAAATATTTGTCATCCGTCGGCTACGGCGGCATCCTCCGCTCTGACAAATGCGACCAATCTTCATTCCGCGCCAGTCGCATCAACCCCAGTCTTCAGAAGATTCATATTCTCTATAAATGGCCCATTTTTTTTTCCCCTGATATTGTGGCATCATCAAACATAAGGGGCAGCAGGGAAAAAGTTTGGAGGGGTTTTTTTTCCCCTCTTTTTTTAAAACCCACACGCACCCATATATATATATATCGCTGCCTTGTAACTGCTGAAACAACGCATCAAAAAGCTTTGTGACGCATTGTGCCTCCCTGTCTGATGGCGAGAGAGAGAGAGAGAGAGAGAGAGAGGGAGGAAGAGAGCGGGAGAGAAGGAGAGAGAGAGAGAAAGAGAGACAGAGAGGGGGGGGAGAAAGAGAGAGAGAGAGAGAGAGAGGGAGGAAGAGAGTGGGAGAGAAAGGGAGAGAGAGAGAGAAAGAGAGACAGAGAGGGGGAGAGAGAGACAGAGAGAGAGAGGGAGAAAGAGAGAGAGAGAAAGAGAGGGAGAGAGAGTTGACGCGCTGTTCTTCATGCTAATGTTCAGCATTTGGCCTTTTCCGTAGGGCTTAGACAAAATCCTTCTCTCGCGCCAGCTCTCAGCTTTCACTGAGAAAGATGACTGATGTCTCGATAATGAGCCATTCATCCTGGTTTTGACGTGCTTAGCCTCTCTGTGCTAATACTGGAACAAACCTGTTAGGATAGATATTCATCATTTTGATCCCCCTCCTTCTCCCGTTTTTTTTTTTTTTTTTTTGGCTGTCAGAGAGTTCACTGTTTTGTTTGTGAACAGATCTGCAAACAGCAGAGAGAGACAGAAGGGAGTGGGTCTGGTGTGTGTGTGTGTGTGTGTGTGTGTACACGCGAGACCCCTGTATTTGTGTTCGCCAGTCGGCAGTTCACAGCGGATTGTTTCCGTGTTCCAGAATTTACCATGAACACATGCCAGGAAATTCTTAACAAGCCGAGGAGAACCAAGTGGTGTCACTCTGCTATTGTCCTAACTGAGGGGATGTTGGCTGGTGTCCTTCCAAAAACTTCTAGGATGAAATCCATTGTTAGCTACTACGCCGCATCATGGACGCTAAGACCCGCAGCAGTGCATTATGGGGGTTAAGACTGACCTTCAGACTCAGGCCTTCCTGTAGTGTCGTGACCTGGATATGGTTGACGCTGTCAGGTAAGAACTGCCACAGAGAGACCATGGAGGGGTCACAGGGAGGTCAGGGTACCTCAGGTTTGTCTAGGTCATCCGCCTAGTTGTCCTGTGAAGCTAGCTGTGCTGTAAAGAACAGCTTTCCATCAGCTGCGGAGGGGAAAAAAGAAGCACAACGACATTGAATCCAACCGCACAAAGTATTTGACTTTAAGACTGAAGGTGAACTTTAAGTAGATTCTCTAATGAGAAACAATGGCTCTAAATGATGAGGCTCATCTCTAATAACCATGTATTGATTTATTAATCCCAGCTGGGACATAACTCATACATATTTATTACTTGTACAATTATGAGGTTGTTATTACATTTAATAAGAGTCTACGTTGCAGCACAGGTGTACCGCGACAAGTACCGTTATGTTTGATGTTTATTCCTGTGTAATTACATGGTCGTTAAAGACATTTACTACGTGGTATGTTAAAGACAACAAACCGTTTGTCCTGATTTTGGACAAATGGACAGTGTGGCCCACATGCAACGAGACATTTTAGTAGTGACTCTGGAAACTCTTGTTTTAGTTACTTTTGTTTTTAGTAACTCTTTTTCATGCTATTTGAAGGGTCAAGGATATAGTTTCCTTGGAATACAAGATTTGTTTTTCAGTTTGACCTTTTACGTGACCGCCTACGATCAGCCCACACAGAGTGTTTGCAATGTTTTTACACCCCTTTCCAAAGGATAGGTAAAGCCAAAACACACACATTTGTGTAAAACATTTTTGTCTAAAAAGTATACTTGGTCTCTTTCAAAATTGAGGTGCACCCAATTCTAGCTACCCTACCCCTCCCGACACACACACACACACACGAACACACGCACACGCCTAATGCTGAGTGTTTCTTCTTCTGACTGTCACTCTTGCTCTGCAATTTTCCTTAATGCGCCCAGAGTTTCCACGGCAACCCCAGCTAGTCAACACGGGCGCTCTCAACTTGGGGAGTGGGAAAGGCGGTAGGGTTGATGGGAAGTGTGTGTGTGTGTGTGTGTGTGTGTGTGTGTGTGTGTATGTATGTATGTATGTCTGTGTGTGTGTGGGGGGGGGGGCTGCAGTTGCCATTTTGCCAAGCATCTTGAGCTTTGGCTGAACAAACAGCTTAGCATAGCAGGGAGAGGCTTTTCAGAGACTGTGGGTCTGAATGTTAAAAGGGAAAGTGTTTAAGAGAGTCTCACAGGATGGCAGGGAGTGACACTGCTTCCTTCTGTAACTCACAGAGAGCTGGATTTTGATAGAGTTTAGTAAAGTAAATGACTACATGCCAGAGTAAGTAATCCATTTTGGAAATATGAACCGTTCTTTTTTCACTGTCTCAAATAATTCACGTCTTTTTTTTTTGTTGTCTGTTTGTTTGTTTGAAAGAGATAATGAACCTTTTTTTGGGGGGGGGGTGAGGAAATGTGTTTTTTTGGGGGGGGGTTTTGTATTCATAATCCAACTCCATTCATCAAAAAAAAAACTTCATCATATGAAAAGCAATTATTCAACAATAAAAGAAGTGCATGTTACCTGTCTATGTTTTGGGAGTGAGTCATCAACACACACACACACACACACACACACACACACAAAAAAAAAACCCCAAGAGTGCAGGCTTGGGTAACATGCTTACTTATTTATTTATTTATTTATTTAGAGGGAAGAGCTAATTGTCTTTTCAGACAGCGTTAAAAAGCCTGTCAGGCAGTTACGCTGGGTAATTTCATCACCATAACTTACATATGTATGTGCTTACCCCCCTTCATTAACCTTGTAGCCAGACGGAGCAATAATAATGATTCTGTTATTCGTGTGAAGACACGCAAAATACAAAGACACATGAATAATTTATACCCCCCCACCTCCTCCTCCTCCTCCTCCTCCTCCTCCTCCTCTGTCATTAAGGGTTGACAATGGTTTAATCAGTTGAACTAATATATGAAATGCTTTTATTTATTTATCTCCCCCCACCAAAAAAAAAAAACAGACCAAAATGTCTTGGTCAAATTGAGCGTGTAGTCGAACGAAGCACTTAAAGGTTTTTCTTGTTTTCCTTTTTCTTCTCTCTCTCTCTTTGTATTTCTTTCGGTTTTACAATTCAGACACCTAAGATATTTGCTTTGAGAGAGTCAATGTTTTTGAAGTTTCACATTTCGGTGTAGCTGAAAACCTGACAGGACTTTGAATGTCAAGTGAAAGTCCTTTTTTGGAAGGCACTGAAGTGTTTTTTTTTTTTTGGTTTTTTTTTTCCTATGATGGGTGGATTGGTTGAAACCCTTTAGAGTAAATGCTTTGACTATTACATGAAGAGAAATGTCTTTTTTTATCTTCTCGAGAAATGACATTGAAGAGAAAGAAGTGTTTCTGTTAGGCCAAAAAAGTCAGCTTCATCAAAATGTCCGCCTCAAAGACATTCTGAAGCAGAGCAAGTTTTCCTGTTTGATAGGAGGAAAAAAAGTCTTGAATTTAATGTTTCATTTTATAGGGAAAAAAAATAGAGAGAGAGAGAGAGGGAGAGAGAGAGAGAGAGACAGACGAGGTGAGAAAGCTTGAGAATGCAAAACCCGACAAGAACGAGGCAAAAAGAAGAAAGGAAAAGGGGGAAAAAAAAAAGAGAGAGAGCCTTGGACGCGAGGCAATTTAAACAACGATGGACGCTAGCTTGACTCCTACTCGACCATGACAGACTGCTCAACCTCTGCACACGCACACACACACACATTCAACCAAAGACCACACAGAAGGCATCTTGCCGAACCACCATACAACGCGCCATACACACACACACACACACACACACACACACTATACACATTCAGCAAACACACACTACCTTTAGAGCACACGGCACCAAAGACAATAAACGAAGACACTGCCAACGTTTCTCCAGTTCACCTCTCACAGGGTGCACTCTGTCTGTATAATCCCAAATGAATATCTCACGCTAAACGTGTTCAAAATAATGGCTCTGTGGTTTGATTACATTTTTCCAATGCTCTAACGCCCTCGGAAAAATGGCCTTAAAGCTGGGCTGGGAGTAGTCACAACTCCACATTAATGTGATACTCCTTCCTTAAAAGTGTCTCTCTTTCTAGCTCTCTCTCTCTCTCTGTCTCTCCAGGGAGAAAAAAAAAACCTAAAACTATGTCCTTTTTTTCTCACACCATTCATCTCCGTGGAACCTTTCGCCCTCGAAACAGGACTAATAACCTCCATTTGTTTGTCCTTCACTTTAATGGTTGCAATAAATCACATTATATTCTTTTAAGAAGTTCGCCACCAGCAAATTATGTTTCTCTTTCTCTCACTCTCCTCTCTTTCTCTCTCTCTCTCTCTCTCTCTCTCCCTTCTTCTCTTTCTTCACTTGATGATTTTCATTGATTGAAAAAGGCCTTCCATGGCATGGAAACAACTCAAGCCTCTTTATCGTCTGACCAGCCGAGAACGACAAAATCTTCAGTTTATCGATTGTTTATTTATCCTTATTTAATACGGGTCCCTCCTGTCGTTTATCAAATATGAATGGATAGGACTGTATGAGAATAGTTTTATTAAAAGCAATGTCGTTACGGACACTAACCGGATCGATACCAGTAATAACACGGAGTTGCTGATATCCTACATTTTGATGGATTACTGGAGGAGTCTGCAGGGTGGAGACCTAGAACTCTCCTAACTGGTTGCCAAGGAGTTTGATGACGTCACGTATTCTCTTGGGCTGGCCCCTTTGTGGTATTTTTAAAGATTAATATAAAGAAATATTGGACGAAAAATGAAAGGAATATGAAAGACAAAAGAATGTACAGTGGAGCTTTGATGGATTAGAAACATATTTGATTTGTTGAGGAGCTTGGAGAAGAAGTCGAGAAGTGCAAATCTTACATAGAAGATGTGTGTTATATTTAAAAAGCCCGTATAAAATCAAGACTGCACACATGAGTGTAAAGTCAAAGTCACATTTTATATTTTGAACACTGACTTTTTTTTATACTTTATATTACACCCACTCATGCAAACACACACATAAACATGTGCATGTAGGTGTGTGTGTGTGTGTGTACGCATATACATGTATATATATATATAGAGAGAGAGAGAGAGAAAGAGAGAGAGAGAGGGAAATGTGTGTGGATGTGTGTGTGTGTGTGTGTAATGTAGAATATTAGAAGAATCACACACACTTACACGCAAATATAGCAGTGTGTGTGTGTGTGTGAGATTGTGTGAGTGTGAGTGTCTGTGCGTGTACCTAACCTCATATCTGTGAGGCAAAAAGCGTCAGAAGGCATCACATCTCTATGGCAGTGCAGGCACATTAATTACATAAGCAGCTCTTGGCAGTATGACTTAACTGTAAAAGAAATTGGCGTGGAGCCCAGCTCCAAATTCACTAGATCATGGTGATAATGTCGACAAGAAAGAAAATGAGCCAAAGTCACTGCTTTAGCAATTTGTGCATCTTTGATTGGTGCGTCCGCTCTGAGAAATCCGCGGACGTGAGAACATAAATCCACTAAGATACGTCGCCACCGCTCCCTATCCTTCAGGGTCGGCCCATCGCGGAGTTTCGGACAAGATTGACCTGACACACGGAAAGCGACGTAAAAAAAAAAAAAAAAAATTCGCCGGGGCAGCGTTAAAACATTGAACGGTTCCTACCGGACCGTTCTCGCTCGGGCCAGATACAAGTCGCAACGCTTGGAATCAGGTTCTGTGACACGGATGCGACCGAAATCGCAACTCAGAACGTGTGGCTTCCACATATTTTTCCGGTTCCCCAATGCACTACAGCAGGGATGGGCATCTTGCATTTGTAGCAGTAATCAACTTCTAACAAAAGCTTTTCAGTTGAATCGATTGGTCAAACATCATTTATTTGTTCCACTTTTAGAGCATCCAACAAATGCCACGAACAGCAGGTAAATACCACGGAAAGACAAAAATGTTGCTGATGATGCTTCATGTTTCATTTCAGTAAATAAAGAACTGAAAACCCAGCGCTGTTTGAGAATTACTGATTCACACATATGAAGCTGCAAATGTCTCAGAAACATGACTTAGAGTCGTCTTTGCTCCTTCAGCCTAACACGCCCGGGCGCGTTCCCGGGCTACTGAAACAGGGCGAGCTGATTGACTGTCACAAAAGTAAACGGCGAAAAGGACGTAGCTCTGAATATTCAAAAAAAAAAAAAAAAAAAAAGCCGACATTTTCCGGAATATATTGTCTTGTGGAGAAGGAAGCCATACTGCAATAACCTAAGCCCAGTTTTGCCTTGCTTGCAACCTTGTAGAATCTTAAACCTAATCTCAACAGCAGACAAGAACGAGAAAACAACACTCTTTCTGTTTGTCCAACTCTCGTAAAGGAAAACGAGCACGTCGACATATTCAGAGGGTGGGGCATGAGTGGAGCCCACAGACATCCTGTCTGGCGATAGATAACACTCTGTCTCTCTCCAAGGATGCAGGTAGTGGATATCACCTGGAACTGTATAGCAAGGATACTAAGTTTCTACCAATGGCACTCTGGTTCTTTTGCCGCCAGGCCGGAGGATTGCGAACCAACGAGACGCGTGACTCGTTTAAACGGTGAATCCATTTTTGCTTTGCGCTTCCTCTCTGGTGCTGTAATCCTCTCCAAGCGGAGGACCGATCACCGAGCTGTTTGTGATATCGACACCTCCTTCATCTTCCCCAACTTCAGTGGAGGTGTTGGCAACAGCAGCAGCTTCTCCACTGGCCCCGTGATGTGGGTCGCTGACTCCGTTGTTACAACTCCAGTCTGTTTTTTCTCAGTGCTGAGACACATTTCTGGCTCTGTAAAGTGAAGGCACTTGTCCCAGGGACCTAGCACAGAGGCAAAAAGCACCACTTTGCCTGTACAAAGCACAGAAGGATTTGGTTTAGGGGTCTAATAAGTTAAATTAACACCACATGACATATAACACAAAGATAAGATAAGATAAGATAAGATTAGATGAAAGGAACCTGTTGGAGGAACTTGTTGTGCCGCAGTTTCTCAGGTAATACAGATAACACGGAGCACGCTCCGTTATCAAGGGATATGGTCGGCTGTTTATGAGCCGGGGAGGGAGCACGCTCGGGGTTCGTTCATGCAACTGGACGTTGCGTATTCATTCTGTGCTTTCCTGGCCATTTGTATTTAATGCATTTAAGTGAAACTATTGAACGCTCTATTGAACAGATTTCTTATTGCTATTGATGAAAGGTCTATCGCGGTACATACTGCTATCTTTTTATCGCCCAAAGCCTAACAGTTAAAGCTA
>NC_044505.1:15986052-16008552 GCF_902362185.1 Chanos chanos
TCTCTTTGGTTGGATTTACACGTTAATCTCAACCAAATGATGAATTAATTAATCCGTCAGGGAGGGCAGACAAAGAGTCTCCTAATTACCTGTCAAACCTCAGTAAGACTGCGGAGGCAGAAAATCCATTTCCACGCACACAAAAAAATATATAATCTCTCTGTTTGATTTTTAATCCTCCATTTTAGATGCTTGGATTGACAGAGGGGACATTTCACATTGTTTGCCCCGACAATTGTGTGTGTGTGTGTTTGTGTATTGGCTGAGTCACTGCGAAATGAAAGTTGGGAACGCGCATGCGCGAACATTACCGTTTAGCGCGATAGCATGACGCTCTGTGGTCCGCACCGGATTGTAACAGTCGAAAATCAACCACATACATGAGACCTGAGACCCACAGATGCGACAAACAGCGTCACGCTTATAGTGTTTTAGCATTCAGACCACATGATGCAGAGCAGACATGCGAAACTAGCAGGATTAGTCAACGCTCGACCGAGCGCTTCATCATCGTCTAGGCCCTGTGAAGTCCGAGACTCTCTTTTAATGAGCGTTATAGCCTTTTTAATGAACATTATTTGTAGTACCTACATCAAAAGTTTGACTGACACCCCCCCCCCCCAATAAAAAAGCACATTTAACACAATTCAGTTATAATTTTGTGGATAGTGAAGTAGAATATGTGTCTTTATTTAAATATGATTCTGGACTCAATGTTAGTGAGGTCATTTTTAAGGCGTGTGAACATCTTAATGTACAAATGCTCGTACCCAGTATGTTGTTTGGAAGCAAACAAACAAACAAAAAAAACTTCCAAAACACTATCCTGTTCTTTCAGGGTGCACAACCAGAAGTACAGAAAGCTTGAGATGGGACTGTTTTTCTTGCCTCTTCAAAATTCGACCTTCCTCGTCCTCTTCTCTAGATTCTGGGGTCTGAGAAAGCTTCTACAACAGCCAAAAAGAAAAAAAAAAGGATAAAAACATATCTCAACCACTTTCACAATCTTGCTTTTCTATCAGAGGATCCCACCTCTAGCCAGTGAGTAACCTGGTCTCACAACCGCAGTAAAATCAATTTTAAGGTATGCGAGCGTCTTCGACCTTGAATTGTTCATATAATAGGTTGTGTACAAAACAAACCACTTCTCTGCTTTTTCAGGACCGGAAGGGGCTTGAAGCAGAAGAAGCACCGAGAGGTGGAGTGTGGGGAGAGGGAAAAAAAAAAAAAAAAAAGCAAAGAAAGAAAGAAAAAAAAAAACCCTTTTTAAAAATGTCTTCCGTTAGAATGGGAACACTTTGCATGAAGTCTGTAGCCCTGCTTGTGTTTTCTCAGACGCCACTTCAAAGTTCAACCCTCCTCGTCCTCTCTCCGCTCTCCTTTCCTGGGCTCTGAGAAAACTTCTACCAAGGCCATAAAAAAAAAAAAAAGAAAAGAAAAAAAAAAAAAAGAAAAAAACCCCCTCTGAAGAGGCACAACTCTTTTCAACCGCACCGTACGTTTCCAATGCGGCGTCTTATCCTACGTCCATTTAATGGAACTCTTCCACCTGCGCTCCAGTCGATTTGAATAGTTAACTATATGCAGATTGATGTGGGGTTTTGTTTTGTTTTGTTTTTGTAATCGAATCGGATATGCTGAAGTGGTTTGCGTCTGGTGGCGTGTCTGCGCATGCTTGCGTGTGCTTTGTGTGTGTGTGTGTGTGTGTGTGTGTGCCTGCGTGTGTGTGCGTGCGTGCGTGCGTGCGTGCATTGGACTACTCTCCTGTTGTTGCTGTTCCTTTTGAAACATTTGGAGCGCCTCAAGGCTAGGTGACGGTGTCAGCTGTTGTGAGACAATGGAACAGAACAATACGTTACAGGGCGTGTATGGAAGCTGTGCCTGTTTTTCCTTGTTTCCCTATGACATATGAATTATTTAGGAGGACTATTTATAAACAAAAACAAAAAAACCCAGCAGATTGGACATCCAGTTTTGAAAGAAGCTCAGTTTCTTTAAAACACAGCTCTTCAAGCAGTTGAGATTTGAAGCCAGGGTTTTTGTGTGTGTGTGTGTGTGTGTGTGTGTGTGCGTGTGCATGTGTGTTCAGAACCGCAGAATGTCGATTGTTTGCTTTCAGTTTTCCCACGTTTAGAAATCAAAAACACGTACACACACACACACACACACACAAATCAGAGACCTTTGTGCACACTCCTTACATTTTACTTTCAAGGTGAACTTGGATGAACTCGGAATATACATTGGGTTTTTTGCCTCCCAATCTGTCACCCTTGAAACTGAACCTTGACTGTGCCGCCAAGGTATTGTGGATACTATGTTGTAGTTCTTCTTACAGGAAAACCTTGGGCAAAAAAAAAAAGGCAGACAAACTCAAACGTCTTTGCCCAGTCAAACGTTCACGTGTTAAGGAGCCTTCTGTTGTCTCTCAGGATCAAACAAAGCACAAGTTTGCCAATTAAGACATACTCTTGCATATTCTCTCCATTCCCTGTTTACAACACAGATAAATTATATTTCGAGAGAGTTCGTGACAAATAACATCGAGACGATACGACACGACCATGGTTGACGAGGTTTTTTAGCACTGATGTCGCTTTTTTCGTGACCGTTTGCGAGGGAGAAGGAATCACGAACACGTATCTTAACTTCGTGACTTTGAGTCGGTTTCTTAATTGATTTGTTTTTGTGAGATGATTAAAAGTAAAACATGCACGCTTACAAAATATTTGGTGTTCTTCCCGAGGAGAGAGTTTACTGTGGAGAACTATTTAGCTCACACTACAGTAAAAACAAGCGAGAGAGAGAGAACGCGTCAAATAAGCGAGATCAGACGCGTAACAAGAAAAGTTACCGACGCTGTCCGTTCATGTTCCCGTAATTACAGCTATAATAGAGAAGTGTTTTTCTTTACTCCCTTACTTATTCTCAGGATATTGCCGAGCGGTCTGAGAGCCATATGAAAATGGAAGATGTTGATTTTCTCTAACAAAGATGCCTTCACGTACGCTGTTTACATTGACCTTCGAGATAAACCCGGACGAACTCTGAATAAGCGGCTTGCTCGCTCTTGACGCTGAACTTTGACTGCACGACCGAGGCTTCCTAAAGACCACGCCGTTATCTGTCCGACGGTAACGCAATGTTGTGTAGGGTTTAAATTAGGTAAAGAGAGCCACGTTACCTTAGATCGCCTTCAGTTCCAGGTAACCGACGGTGATAGTCACTAGGAAGCAGCGGTAATGATATCAACCCGGATAATTAAAAAGCAATTATCAGGAGGAAGTCACTAGTGCCAAGAAGACTTTAATTCAGACGCAGAGCAGATGAACAATTTATTAAGTTGCAGAGATAGCGGATGGTAAAGATTTTCCAAGTTCACTCCAATCTCCTCTTTTTTCTCTCTCTCTCTCTCTTTTTTAATTAATGTTTGAAAACAGACCATGACAAAAAAAAACAAGCTTCCATAATGAATGTGCAAAATTTATCATTGTTATACATATATAATTACTTTGGGATAATTTTTTTAGGAGATAGCAGTCTTGTTTCAAGACACTTAAAAAAGCTGGTTTTGGTGATGACCTCTAAGCCACAGAGCTCATGTCCTTTCTGGAAGTTTCTCTACGTTTGTGGGTTGAGAATTAATCTAAGAATGAATTTTTATTTCTAACTAAGAGCGCACGGTTTCCCCTGAAGAGAATATTTCATGGCTAAGAGGGTTTTGGGGGGGGTTTCCCTCCACAGGTGAAGTCGAGTCAAGGATTATGTGTGATGTTTCGGTATTTTTAACTATCCATTTGACAGTCATGTCAGATCAGACAAAAAAAGAAAAAAAAATCTCCCGGTGATTTATTCACACACATTAACGATGTATGGCCATTTATATTTCGGCATGATTCTTCACAACTCTCATTACCAAAACAAAAAAAAGAGAGAAAGAAAGAAAGAAAGAAAGAAAGAAAGAGAGAGAGAGAAATACCAACAACCTAATGCTTTTACCCTCTGTCCACTTTCCTTCATCTTTTTCTGTCTTTTGTTTTTTATATCCCTCCTTCATCTCTGGTATGTTTCTCAGGTGTACAGCTGGAGAGATGGGGGTCATTGTTCAACAGGATTGCGAGCTCACGAAAAACGTCTGTCCTCTTGTTTAATCTCTTACTCACTCTCTCTCTCACTCTCACTCTCTCTCTCTCTCTCCCTCGTTGCTGTAGCTGCCGATACCCTTTTATTTTTCTTTTTGCTCTATCTTTCATTTCCACACCTTTCCACATCTTCATTTTTAATGCATTCTCTCTCACCCTCTCTCTCTCTCTCTCTCTCTCTCTCTCTCCTATTGCTCTGTGAAGAGTGGTAGGTTAAAGCCTGAATTGGGTGCCCAGCCGAGCTGAGGTGTGTATGAATCTGAGCCTTAGGCTTATGTCTCAAACACACAGACTGATCAACTTGGAGACGTTTCTTATTCTACTGCTAGATAATGTATTGAAAATAAACACAGAGAATTTTGATATCGACGCTGGTTTTAAGCCACAACAGAGATGCGGAGAGTGACTCTGTTTGTGTGTGTGTGTGTGTATGTGTGTATTTTAAATATGCATGTCTTTAGGCTCTGTGACTGTTTGCGACAGAGAGGAAACATGAATAATACAAAAGTGTTTTGTATGATATATCAACGCTACATATTTTCAACGCCTCACGCTCTTGGATTTCCCCTCTCTCTTCAGGCTTTCGCGTCGGCCTTACAAAGTTCTTGACCGTCGAGAAAAAAAAAAAAAGGAAAGAAAAGAAAAGAGAGGAAAAAAACGAAACTGAGATATTAAAACGATGGCATTTCTCTTTGAAATGGCCGCACTGCTTCCCAAGCTCAGTTTGCGAAAATCAGTTTCTTCTTTTGAAGTGGTTCTGTCATTTCTTCCTGGATTAAGAACAGAAACGAAATCACTTTGTTGTTGTTGTTGTTGTTGTTGTTTGTGGTATTTATTTGCTGGTTGGTGTCTAACCGATATCTTCTGAACTGACGAATTAAATCTCAATGGTTTACAAAATAGAGAGAGAGAGACGCAAGGTGTTTTTTTTTCTCTCTCTCTCTCTAGTTTGCTGACTGCATTTTTCTACCTTGCTCGCAAGATTGAAATGAAATGACTTTATGATTTTAGCTTCAAGCCAATCCGTGTAGACTAATTGAGCTTTAGCATCCTCCCGTGTGGTATTTTTTTCATTCGATTTTCCACCATTGCAAGAACATTTACCCGTTTAACACCTCCATTACTCTTTTGTTCAATAGCGCTCATTCTGTAAACAAGTCAACATGATGAGAATATGATAGAAATCACGTTTACCGCTTTTGTGGCGGAGTTTTAAATAATACGCAACAGATTCGCGGTGGTGTACACATACACACACACACACACACACACATACACACACATAAAGAAAAAGAAAAAGAAAAAGAAAAAATCAAGATGAGTTCAAGCGGAGAACAAAGAAACACATTTGCAGAGTGGTAGCTAGGCGTAGATGAAATGAAAGACTAAGGTTCTCAGGTATTCTATTAGACACAGAAGAACTCAGCTGGCTCCTGTAAAAAAAGAAAGAAAAGAAAAACTGTCGGAACAAACGGGGCAACGAAGGCAACGAAGGACAGCGGAGTAGTCACTTTGCGCCAACGTGTTCATTGTAGAGAGCATTCTTTATCTCTTCAACATTGTTTAGGTGTTGCAACGTGTACTGGAAAAGCAGGATTTACAAAATCTTCCAGCCTTGAGCGGAAAAATACTTTGAAGGAATTTAAAAAAAAAACCAACTTTTTTTTTTTTTTTTTTTTTTTAGTCCTTTATGTTTCTATAATGCACAGAAAAAATTGGGTGAGGGAGGAGGAAGAGGAGGAGAGAGAGAGAGAGAGAGAGAATGAGCTTTTGAAAAAAAATCAGGGACGAGTCATGAAACATGAATTGCTGATCATCATAAAGACAGTGTCAAATGAATAGATAATGTGAGATCTAACAGAGGAGATTGTTCTAGCGACGCTGTTCTGTTTCATCCTGTTGTGGTTTTTTTTTTTTTCCCTGAGAGATGAAAGAACGTTTTCCTGCCAAAAAAAAAAAAGTGTCCATTTCATATTCAAAATGGCAGGGGAGGGAGAGAGACAGGGAGAGAGGGAAAGAGAGGAGAAAAAAATGTGTGTGTGTGGGGGGGGGGGTCGGACGAAAAAAAGCTCAGAGGGTCAGGTATGTCAATACAGAGAGAGAGAGGGGGGGGGGGGGAGAGAGAGGGAAAAAAGAAGCAGAAGGTCAAAAAGAGAGACAACAGGAAAGGGTCAAAAGAGAGAGAGAGAGAGAGAAAGAGAGGCAGAATAGGAAATATGGTTAGAGAGACAGAGAGAAGAAGAAGAAGAAGAAGAAGAGGAGGAGAAGGCCTGTATAAAGACACAGCGTGATGCAAATCTCTTGGGAAGGACGGTAAGCGTGTTTGGGATGTGTTTCCTTAAGCAGGGAACGCGGCCAGAACGTCGGCACTCTGTGATCAAAGCAACTTGGCTACGTCTTGGCCCTTAAGTCTCAACACTAGTCAGTATCCCTCACTCAAAACCCCCAGAAATTAAAAGAGAGAGAGAGAGAGAGAGAGAGAGAGAGAGATGGGGAGGGGGGAGTTTTGGAGACATAGAGAGACAGACAGAGAGAGAGAGGGAGAGGGAGAGACAGAGAGAGAGATGGGGAGAGGGGAGTTTTGGAGACAGAGAGAGAGACAGAGAGAGAGAGAGGGAGAGAGAGAGAGAGAGGCCCTTGGGTAAAGGAGTAGTGCGTTAAGAAAAAGGCTGAGAACATGAATGACGGGGGGGGGGGGGTACGCACCTTTAGGTTTTTTGAGAAGAGGGGTGCTGATAACTGAGCCTCTAAGCTCTCTCTCTCTCTCTCTCTTTTCTACACTCTCTCTCTCTTTTCTACTCTTACTTCATCTCATTTCACTTCTCTCTCTATCCCTCTACCCCTCTCTCTCTCTCTCTCTCTCCCCCCCCCGCCCCACACCCCCACCTCTTCCCCTCTCCCAATCTCTCACAGTCAAGTCATTATAATAACTGTCCCCTTAAACCCAAAAGTGATTCACAATCAAAGTCGAACAGCCATCATCAAGGACCTTTCCCAGGCACGAATATTTAACAGCTTGACTGTTCCTCGCAAGCCACTTGATGAGAGGAAGAGAGTGTGTGTCTGAGAGAGAGAGAGAAAGAAAGAGGAGGAGTGTGGAGGAGAGAGAGGGAGAGAGAGAGAGAGAGAGAGAGAGAGAGAGAGAAAGGGCAGGGGGGTGAAGATTGAAGCACCCCCCCCCCCCCCCCCCCCCCCTCACTTCAAGTTTCTCGAATTGGATTCACTTTCTAGGAATCCGTATTCGGAGCAATTCAGATAATACGAGCAGGGCTCCCCGCGGTTTCTGTTACGCTCTGTCTCGTACGTGCGGGCGAAACATCGCCCCTGTGATATAGCCCATATAATCCAGCCACCAACTGATACTCCGCTCTCTCTCTCTCTCTCTCTGCTCTGTCCAAACGGGGGGGGAGGCGTGAGTCATAAGTAATGTGTCAGTCTCTCGATTTTGCTCATGTACTTGTGGCTTTAAATGCACTGTAAATGACGGAAAGTTGAGGTTCAGTTGGTGGATTAAGTAAACATAACCTGGGTATCATTGAAAGAGACAGTGACTCATAGACTATCATTATAAATATGTTCCATCTCAATTGGCCTTCAGTCATTCATCAGCGTTTTCATCGTTTTCAGAGTATTGAACTATCTCTGCACAAGCAGCCAAACGATAATCGAACAGTAAAATGTCTTCCTTGTCTGACTCACAGATAAGCTCATTTCTGGAGTTTATCTCTTTGATGAGACAAAATAAGACAAACATTTCCATCGAAAGCATTCTTCAAAAAAAAAAAAAAAAAAAGAAAAAAAAAAGACCAAACCATTCCTTTGACGGCATGCATTTTAATGATACACTCCCATACACTGGTTGCAAAGTTTTTGCGCTGGTTAGATGTCAATCAAGCAGGTTTCGTCATTCGTGTTTTTGACCCCCTGAAGGCCGACGGTAAGGTTTTTCCACGAGTGGGCTGGTTTATACATTATTCAAATGATAACTAGCGGAAGGTCACGTCAGCGTTTGCGAACCGGGCAGATGTCATGCAGCAAAAAAAAAAAAAAAAAGAGAGATGAAGAAAAAAAAAGAATTTCACTGCCAAAGCAGAGCCGGAGGGCCGGAATGTTCTAAATCTCCACGGTAACCTTTAAAGTCCGCACTGTAATAACTGCCTACCTTCCACATCCTTCAACCCAGGGACACAGCCGCCGTCCGACCCGAACGATAAGTCTTTGTCTTTGAGAGGAGATACAGCGGCGCTTCCCTCTAAACCCTGATCTGAGGTCAGTTGTCACGGCTTTGCTTATAATGGCTTCAAATGGGGAAAAGGTCGGAAAAAACTGATCTTAGTCTTTCTGTTAGAGGGTGGAAAAGAGCTCCTATGAGTCGTTCGGATGTGACGCAATAATATAGGTCAACAAAAGCCATTACACAGTTTGTCTTGTCTAAATCAAATTAGGTTCACGTAATGCCCCTCCCCCTACCCTTTTTTTTTTTTTTTTTTTTTTTAAATAAAGAGCTGACATTCTACAAAAATGCTCCTTTTAAAAGAGTACATTCTCATTCCTTTCAAATCATCAGAAAAATAGCCTATCAATTTACTTTAGGCTTTTACAAAGAAAAAAAAAAAGAAAGAAAGAAAGAAAGAGAAAAAGAACCAAGTGTATCTGAAACAAAAAAACAACGGTCTCTGTCTGAGTGCAACGCACACGTTTGGATTTCGTCACGAATGAACTTACACGGATACGGTAAACAATGCAAAGCTAACCAGCCTGACTTGGATATTTCATATGTAAAACCCTCAGCAGACACGAAACATATGAATAAATGGATGGACAGCGTATGGAGGATGGAATCGTCGTTCTTTTCACCCCCCCGGGACTTTGCGCAGTCTCTCGTTTCATAAGGCCGTCGCCTGTGCGACCGAGGTTAAACGTTCGTTGGAGTTTGATTAAGTCGTACAATCAATGAATGGTTGCGCCCATAATCAAAGCAGCAAATGGCAAGTGACGCACCAGATCCGAATCTGCTCGTCATGGTGATTGACTGTTTCCGACAATTTGTCACCTGTCACTTCATGGAGTATCGGTATACACAAAAAAAAAAAAATCATAAACACTCACGGCTGAAACTGGATTTGGATTCCGACTGCATTCATGAAGTCAACCCACACGCTTATTTCTCGATGAATATTCAAGGTGACTCAAAACCTTAAGGGGTGTGCAAATGAATGATACTATTTACATATTCCATTCATGTGCAAAACAAAGTCTAAATTCACTTTGCATCAAACAAGAGAAGAGAAAAAAAATGTAGCAAATCCATACAAGAAAAAAAAAAAAATTGCATAACTACATTATGCAGCCAAATTGAATCTTACATACATACATACATACATATTAAAATCTTTATTAGGGGGAGAAAAGATCCAAGTCTTTGATGAACAAATCAACATGACTTTGAACGGTTACATATATGACAAACAAACAGAAGTAACGTCATTTTAGCATAAGATTTTCCTCGCAGATAATATTTCTCCAAGTCGTTCAGCTTACACTAAGTCTACATGGGGTTACAAGAGTTCAAATTCTCTTACTCTGCGTGTGCGCGTGCGTGTGTGTTTGTTTTTCTGTGTTGAGTGTAGAGATTACTTCTTTCCTATTTCTCGGCGACGTGTTTACAAACTGACCTCGCTCCTTCAACACTATATTCGAGAAAGACTCTGTTGCGGAGGAACAAAAAAACGACAAGAATGTAGTGTTTGCCAAAATGGTCTGATATTTAGAGAAAGAGAGCCTCTCTCCGCAGATGAGTAATCCACATGGAAATAAAACTGTTAGCGGTTGTTAAACTCCCATCTCTGCCACTGCCAAAGGGGAGGGGGGGGGTGCTGTTTAACCATGTCCCACTTGTCAGGGCTACGGCGGAAGAAAGAAAAAAAAAGAGAGAAAGAAAAGGAAAACAGCGGAAAAATGAAATAAATAGGACACGCAGCCGTCCGTTACAGTTCTGTCCACCCATACAGCTGAGAAAGTTCAATGATTCGGTCACAGCCGTTTCAGCTTGGGGCGGTGGGGGGGGTGGGGGGTGGGCATTATGGGATTATTCAGGGGTCTGGTTTTTCTCAACCTCGATCTAAAAACGCAAGTGCCCTTCCAAAACAAAAAACCGACACGTCTATTTCTATCTCGAAACCTTTCACACAACAACCCGCAGGAGAAATATATTCTTAATATTACAATCTACAAAACAATAAAAGCGTCGAGAATTGAAGGGTCAAGTTGATATTAGCGAGTGTACTTTTAACAGACTTCTCTCCTGGTCTCTACTTATGGTTCTTTATAACTTTACTGCCCTCTCCCATTTACTCTTCTGACCTCAATCAGTTCCAGAGGCTCTATTCATGTGGTAAAACAAAACTCAAGTCTGTTTATCCACACTGGTCTGGGGATATATATTAAAAAAAAAAAGAAAGAGAGAGAAAAAAATGTGTTTGATTCAGCTGCCTGGATCCATGTAACCTTTGATCCGGTATCAGAATTTTTCATGTTAGCTCTGTCTAAAGCTTGATACGGACAATTTAAAGCATGTCTATTTGTCAATGGCTTCGATTGAAGCGGCATCAAATGCCCGTCGGTGAGACGTGGGTTCCCTCGCATTGATGGACACTCTAAACCCGTTAAAAAAAAAAAAACAAAAAAAAAAAACAAAAAAACTCCAAAGCAGAACCTTGGCAATTCCGCAGGGAGAGAGAGAGAGACAGACAGACAGAGAGAGAGAGAGAGAGGGAGAGAAAGAGAGAGTTGGCAAACCTTCAAAAGACAGGCTCATCCCATAATGAGAGCTATGCCAGTGGAGGTGGCATAAGAGAGAAATGTGCCAAAGTGCCTCAGCTCAAAGCCAGAGCAGAGAGAGAGAGAGAGAGAGAGAGAGAGAGAGAGGACAGGGGGGTTGGAGGAGCTTAAAAAGGGAGAGGGTGAAGGAGGGTGAAGGGGGGTCGTGGGGGGGGGTAAAGTGTCTTCGCTAAGTAAAGCGCATGCAGGAACACGAGCTCTTTTTCTCCCTTTCTCACACGTGACCGCGGACCGACAACACTGGTCAGGCGAATCTTGACTTGTGCGGGACTCTCTGCAGTTCTTTCTTCTTTGAACTCTGATTGAAATGGGCTTTGTTCCTGTGCTCATTTGGTAATACAGTGCTCTAACAAAAAAAAACAAAAAACTTTTGAAAACAAGAGGGAGGACTTTTGACCCTGTGTCAGCAAGAATATTATAGGCACCACACTGTACACCAATACCCACATACTCAACTTGAAAAAAAAAAAAGAAAAAGTTTTCCACCACAAGTCTATGATGTACTTAAGAACACCAAGCATGTTTTTGTCTCATATTACTCTAGCGATGTCTGATCTGCACAAAACTTTGCTTTAGCGTTAATCGAATATGAGGAGTAACACCGTGTTTCGTTACGAACGTGTCTGTCCTGAGGGAAAGAGAGAGAGATGGTATCCATGCTCTGTCGGTAGAGACTGATAGAGAGAAGACTCTGTTGATGTTTGATTGGCTGATGATCCAGTTGTTGATGGCATCCTGTCGGGAAAATTAGCCAGCGATTCGGGGGGGTGGGGGTGTCCCCGGCAGGTTAGCGTATTTTAAGCTTCTCCGCGCCGCGTTATCTCAACGGCACAGACCAAAAAAGACAAATTAGCAAAGAGGGCAGCAGCTACGGGGCCTCGGAAAAAAAAAAACAAAAAAAAAACCAGCGGCTATTTATCTCCGGTTTGAATTATCTCAGGCAGGCCTCGTTTGTTTGTTTGGACAGCGGTGGAGTGATTTTCTGTCCACCGTGTGGTGGAGTGGGGGGGGAGAGGAGAAAGAGAGAAACCGAATCGAAGCCCGAGAGCCTTATCAGAATCCGCGTTCCACTCGTCCGCTATCTCCTCCTTCTAACGTGTGAAGAGTGAAATGCTAACTTTCACACAGGACCGTCTCGTTTTGTGAATGAATGATAGTTTAACACGGAGGGATGCGGAGAGAGAGAGAAAGAGGGAGAGAGGGGGAGAGAGAGAGAGAGAGAGATGAAGTGCGTTGAGTGTTGAGAGTAAACGTCTGCGTGTAGAGAGCCTCTTTATTTGATTAGTTGCCTCCGGGGGGGGGGGCGGGGGTGGGGGGGGGGGTGGAGAAAAAAAAACCCACACACACTCTTGTTGTACACAAAGAGCTACACGGGCGGAAACTTGATTAAATTCTGCTGTTTATGGCATAATTTTATGTTTATAGCCTTTGTGCGTTTTGTCTCTGCGGGCTCACAAAACGGATAATTGGAAGTAGATTAGTGCATTGTTGCAAACACATGTAAACATTGTGGTCAACCGAAGGGGAGATTACCACGAAGCTAGCGTTTTTTCTCTCTCTCTCTCTTTCTCTCTCTCTGTAACCTGATTATTAATGACGGCAGACTCGATGTGCCCAGGCAAAGCAAATTATTACAATTAATATACAAGTCGGGTCATTATCAGGATAATTATACTTGTTTGACATTCCTACCATGTTCCTTGTACTGCAGACCGGTTACACTTTCCATACACAACCAGTAGTCATTTAGTCTCTTGATGAATGTTACATGACACAGTGGAAGTCTGCAAGGACATCCCATGGAGCTTACAGGCTCACTATACCATAAGTGTATGTATGTTAGTGGTGTAATGGTAAAGGCGTTGGTTTTGTAACTTCAAGGTTGTGGGTTCAAATCCCAATTGTGACAGGTTACTATGGAAGATTGGTGTTTGTGAGCGGCTCTGTATAAGGAACAAAATAGTGATTGAGACCCGTTGGTTGTTAAACCCTGTTGTTAGTGGCCTGACATCTTTATTAAGGATTTATGACCCCATTGTCTGAACTGCTATTAATTCACTAGTTTAGATCATGTGCATTAACGTTTTCATGGCTTCCTTGGTCTTTGAGTAGTTAGGTAATTAGGTATGGTATTCATGAGACGATACCACAATGTCATCTTTTCGTGTTATTCAGGGCCGTTCTTTAAAGGGGTTTGCGGATGAAAACAGAGCCTGGAGACAAATAACGTTACTCTCTGTTCCTCTTCACAAAGTGTCCAGATACCCAACAATCGATGAGGTAATTAAAACGAGATCTCAATCTAATCTGCGGGGTTGAGGTAGATAATGGTTTTTTATCAGTTTGTTGGCCTTTCGGAACCTCAACTCATAGCCAAGGATACGTGTCTCCTGCCAGAACAGGAAAAAAAAAAAAACGGCAAAAACAAAACAAACTCGATTCAGACCCTCTCCGAGGACGCGGAGCGACTGCAGCTGTGACACTGTTGATCTTGAGCAACACTTGCAATTGCGTCTTCAAATTTGATCGTGGTCTAGCACGAAGTCCAGGGTCGTAATTTCTCGGTTTCCCGTCCTCTCTCTGCTCCTTTCGCACGGTCTAGCGCTGATTTGAAGCATCTTTTTTTTTTTTTTTAAAGCTATGTTACATTTCTAAAGCCACCGGTCATTAACACCCGGGGGAACAAACGGCGGCCGATTAGCCGGGTCCTGTGGGTTTGTGCTGAACGAGCATTGGGTCTAAAAGAGGCGAGCGCAGATGCATGCTAGGAAGTCTCAAACTCAAACAATCGTCTCTTTAATGAACAATCCCGTCACATTACATTACGTTACTTCATGTTGCATCCGCGTTCGCCTGAAGTCGCTGATATTATTGTCTTCTTTTTTTTCTTTTTTTTTTTTAAACAAAGCCGATGGTAACGAATCTCGTTACCGCGGCGCAACTTGCATCCTTGAGTTTGTCCTTCTTGGTGTGTGGATTTAACTTCTGTTCTCCTCTTTCTCTCTCTCTCTCTCTCTCTCTCTTTCTCTTTTTTTTCTCCATCTTCTTTGATATTTTTTTTTCTTCATAACAGCTTCATGGTGATGAGTCATGTTCAGAAAACCGAAGAGGTTGCGGGGTGTTGACAGCGTCGACACGCTAAAAGGCAGACCAAGGCATTGAGAGGACTTGAACAGGGCCTGTGTGTGTGTGTGTGTGTGTGTGTGTGTGTATGTGTGTGTTTGCGTGCGTGTGTGTGTGTAATGCAGAGGGGTTCAAAGTCTCTATCGATGTCTGCTGTCATTATCATCAAAGTCCTTTTATCCCTCCTATATTCTGAAAGAAGAGAGAGACACGGAGATGAGTGATGACAAAGCAGCGCGCCTCTGAATGATAACCACTCTTTGTGGGGGGGGGGGGGGGGACTCTCCAAAAAGATTCGGAAACGTTTTGGAGAAGAGACAGTCTACTGATGGTGACAGTCTGAGTTAATTGAGACGCGGTCGCAATACTTCACACAGTGTCTCAAATGGTCGCATTTGGGATTTTTTTTCCTTTTTTTTTTTTAATGCAGGGACATCAGACGGTTCAGATGTTTCTTTTTTGTGGTCAGCGAGGGGGCGTGGCCTGTGTTGACTTTAATTTTTTTTTTTTTTTTAAAGCATTTTGAATATATGGATATGCGAAATTGTTATGAAAATGAATGCATCCCTTCCTGGATGTCCAGCATCTGTGTGTGTGTGTGTATGTGTATGACAGCACCCTGCTGGCAACCTAAAATCAACAATTAATCAGGTGTATTCCACGTTAACCTCACAGAAACTAAACCGACATGAAGACCAACAGACAAAGAGCCCTCACAGATGTGAGTTTGTATCCCTTTTTGTTTGTTTGTTTGTTTGTTTGTTTTTTATCATCCATTGCTTTTTACAGTTTGTGAAAAATCGATTTTTCCTCTCTGGTAGATCAGTTGAACTGAAGCGTCACGGGGTGAACAGCTAAACCAAAGTTAACTCACCTTCCTCTCTCTCTCTCTCTCCTCACCACAGTGTGGGATTTCTCATGGATTCAACCCACATTAGAACGGTTATGACATTATGAACATTGTTTGCATCGTTTTCATATGCCGTCCCGGGATTCCAGTCCTTCCAAGTGAGCTAAACTGATATCGTAACCCAACCGAGTGTTTTTGGCACTCATTGATTTTTTTTCTGGCTCGTCTGAGCTTTTGAGACTGTGCAGGGCATTAACAAACAGGTGTGTGTGTGTGTGTGTGTGTGTGTGTGTGTGTGATATGTATTGATCTCTTGTACCACCGAGCTCTGCTATAAGCTGAGGGGAGTCTGTTGTCTGTGAGACGGCCAGTGTAGGCCAAAGGAATGAAAGAATATATATTAAAAAAAAAAAAGGAAAAGTGAGAAAGACAGAATGAAAGAAATAAAGTAACAGCGTGTGAGAAGGAGGAAAAGCATCAAAGAGCAGGTTCGGGAATATGAGAGAGAGGGAGAGAGGGAGCAAGAAAGATGAAAGGATGAAGCAGAGAAAGAGAGAAATGAAGAGACAGGAAATAAAACGGGTTGAAACGAAGGAGACCATTCAGAGCGTGAGAGAGAGAGAGAGAGAGAGATTGAAATGGAGAAGAATGAGAGAGCAGTTGAAAACGGTAGAAAAATAGAGGTAAACCAGAGAAGCAGAAAAAAAGAGGTGTATGGGGAATAAACAGAGAGAGAGAGAGAAAAGCTTGCATCAGCAGCCCAGCGCGATATTAACATAGACACAATCTATAAGCTGTCTCCCAATGCTGTGGTATCTGCTTACATAATCATATCTGCAGCCGAACTGAGACGTGACCTCTTTACTCTCTGAATCAATCCCCCTGCCGGCCTCCCTCTACCCCCTTACAGACCAGTCTTTCTGGAGACTTCTCTCACGTCCACCTGTGACCTCTTTCCCTGTAAGTGGGAGTTCATTGCTAATGTACTTTGACGGAACATTTCAGTGTAAGGAAGAAAAAAGTGTGTGGTGTGTGCGAGTCCCTGGTGTATGGATTGAAGACTTTTTATAGCTTTTTAGGCTTCACAGAGGAGAATAAGCAGGAATTCTCCAGAGGGGAGAGAGAGAGACATTCTGTAGGTGGCTAAAACAAGTGGCTGAGGGGACGGTGGGGGGAAAAAATAGCGAAAGAAAGGAAAGAATGAAGAAAAAAGGAGAAGGGGAAAAAAGTTTGGTTTGGTTTATGAGGCCAGACCTGACAAGAAAACAGAATAACGCTGTCATTGTCAAGGTCTTTTTAGTTATTCATGAGCGCGTATTCGCTAGCTTTAAGCAAGTGACCTTGAAAGGTTAACGTACAACAGGAAGTCGCACATTTAAAAGAAAAGAAAAAAAAAAGGTATATGACATATTGAAAATGACCCATGCTATGAAATGAGTGGCATGTATAAATTATGAACCAAAACTCAATTTACACCCTTCACTGACATGGACACTTAATCTAAAAAAGTTCAGAAAATGAAAAAATAAAGGAAACAGTGAGTCACACTTGTCACACTAATAGGAAATCACCACGCCCCTTTGTCCTTCATAGACCTGCCGAATCTATACTTGAACTTAAAAGAAACTCTTGCACACTCACTTTAGAACATATAGATACTTTTTGTACCAAGTGTATTGCTCTTTTACGAAATCTCAGGCGTACAAGTATGATTGAAGAGAAAGCAGACGTTCCCCGTGGTCCTAGAACAATAACACGGTTCCACTTTAGAAGGTTTTTTACTTTTCCTGAGGAAAAAAACAAAAAAAGTTCAATACCCCATTTGCTAAAGTTAGCGGCTGGCAGGGGTTAAAAGTGGCAAAGCGTTTTCGCGACGAGAGAGAGACGCGCGTACTGGGTCACTTTGATTTATGAGCGTCGAGGATGAGACACAAACACGACGCGTCTAAACCCGACCCATTAAACAGCCTCCTAAAAGCCGTCGCTAGCGTCCTCTGCTGTATTTGCCTCCCCTCCCTACCCCCCCCCCCTTTTTTTTTCTTCTTTCAGTCACGACCTGACTCTTTTGATTCAGTTCCCCCCTTAATACACTTCCGACGTTCTTAAAACCATGATTAGCATCTTGCACATCCTTGTAGTCTTGGAGGATTAACAGATAGCTTAGCTGAAGATCTCGGGCTAAGCTACGGATGGCTGGAGCTTTAGTAGGTTTGGAAAGTTTGTTAGCTTGTTCCTTTTGGTTGTTTCCTTTTGCCCTGGGTTAGCTGTTTAATGAATGCCGGGGTTGTTTTTAGATCAAACGTCTAGCCCAAGACACGTACTGGAAATAGAGATAACACGAGTTTCCCTACCTCTTTAGAAAAAAAAAAAAAGAGAGAGAGAAAAAGAAAAAAAAAGAGAGAAAGAAACCAGAGGATTAGCGTTGTTTTGCCGTAATCAAGCACACAATCTGTTCAGCGTTTGAGTGATGGGTCGATTGTTAACGAGGGGGGAGGGATGTAGCCTATCCCAGAATGCTAAGGGCCAAAACACGGTGGAGAGAGAGAGAGAGAGAGAAATAAAAAAATGTGCTCTTAGTGTACAGCCTATGTTAAGTTATACACACTGGGTTTTGCAAATACAAAAATGACATGAGGTTCCTTTGCTCTCACAAGTCCTGTTTCCAATAGCATCCAATACCAACAGTGACTTATATCACGGCCAGGAATGGGAAAAAAAAGAAAAGAAAGAGATTACCAGACCAACAGAAAAGGGGGTGGTCTTTAGGGGAGAGGGAGGGGAGGGGGAAGGGGGTACCAAAAGGAAACTGGGAGAGAGTTCAGAGGACCAGTGAGGGATGGAGAGAGAGAGAGAGAAGGAAAGGAGAGGAGGACACAGAGGAGTAGAGAAGAGAGGTGAGTGACATGGTCTGGTGAAAATGCAAACTCAAGCATATCTTATTTGGCTTTGAGAAGAGAGCGGGGGGAAAAAAAAAAAAAGGCGTCCATATCTCCACACATCAATCAGGCAAAGAGCTACAGACGCATGGAGCAGACAAGTCTGTGATTGATGTACTGCAGACAGTCCAAGCTGCCCAGGAACTGTGTGTGTGTGTGTGTGCATGTGCCAGGGAGAGAGAGAGAGAGAGAGAGAGAGGAAGGGAAAGAAAAGAGAGGGAGAACGACTGTACGCAAGAGAGCGTGTGCGTACGTGTGATGGAGTGAAAGAGAGAAAGAAAGCAAAAAAAAAAATTTAAGAAAAGAAAGAAAGAAAGAAAGAAAGAAAAGAAAATGGAGAGAGAGAGCATGAACGAGTATTTTACATGCAGCACAGAATACGAGCTCCGCTTTACTGGGTAGGCTCACAGTCAGCAGAGACAAACTACACTCTTTCGGCCCTCTTACCGTAATGAATAAATCCCAGCATTCTCTGCTGCACACACACACACACATACACACACATTGACCTATTGCCAGTGAAGCTGCCCTGAACTGATCTGTGGTAAGTTTGACATATTCTCACAGAATAGATCAGAATTAAGTTTAGGGAAAGGATAAACTGGTCCCAGAACAGCGTGTACGCGTCGCTATCCAATTTACAAACCCGGTAACTTTAAGCAACAACGGACCGCGGTATAGTTTCAACTTGACTGAAATGGCTTAAAATGTCAAACGGTTTTTAATGGTTTTTTAATGTGTCTTAAAGTACGCTGGCTGACTAACAATCCTCTTTTTCTGGGCCATTTCTTAGCAATATTATTAAAAGGGCTAACACATCTGTTTTATTATGCCAAAAAGCTATCGACAAAGTTTTGCTAACATTAGCGATAGGACAAATTCACGTTCAGATTCTAAGACATAATGGAGAGACTTGTGGATATTTATAGGTCAACTTAACACTAAGCCTAGGCTCATTACTGACTAGATTTATTTATTAAACACACACACACACACACACTCCCAGTGTTCAAATTAAACAGAGTACAAGTCTAGCAAACCTAATTGGCGCACTTATTTATCAAAGCACCGAGAAATGAACTCAGCTAGCATCAAACAGAAGCAATGGCATGCATAAATATAGATAACCGTAACTGTATAGATAAAATGAATCTCCGTTTCTCTTTCCTGTCTTTCTTTTCTTGCCCCTTTTTTTTTTTTTTTTTTTTCTCTTTCAGTCTTTTTCGACGTGCTCTACTGGAGCGGGAGGAGTGTAACGTCTTCGTTATCAAAACGAAGGCTGTTAACATGACGTAAGGGAGGAGGAAGTCGTTTCATTCAGCTTTCGTTCAGACACAACATTACATTAGATTACCTTACATTTGCTCAGTTTACACTCTAATCCAGTTTGCACGCTAATCCAGAGGGAGCTTTCATTTCATTTCTATGGCAGAGGATGCACCCCTCTCGGGTCACGTTGACGCTAGAGAGCCCCCCCCCCCCCCCCTCCAAAAAAGAAAAAAAAAAATCGTGGTGTGACCCCACTGTGACCTTTGGGCTGTTTTCCTTATTAGTATATGAAACAGCTTTTAAATATTTCATCGGGGCTTCCCGCGGCGCGTTTTGTCCGAGACGTAATTGCGTCCAGACCCAATGGGGTAGAAAATTCAGAGCCGTTTCTGTTTTAGGTGATTTCATAGCAGGCGGGTGGGCGGGGGGGGGGGGGGGGGGGGTGATGTGTTAAGTGGATGTTTTACTTTAAACGCTAAGTGACGCGGGCAGATTGGATGTTTATGAGGCCAGAGCCAGGCAGAGTGCACAGGTTCGGCCAATGTTCAGTTTGTTAGACTCATTAGAAAAGAATAATTCACGTTGTGCTTTCCACTGGAAATCTCTCTGCATTTACCGACACAAAGACGATTACTATTAAATACGCTGTGAAGCAATATGAGTTTTGTTTTTTGTAAATTATCTGTCTGGTTCAGTGTGGATGTCTTAATATACTATTAGTATTATCATCATTATTACTGTGGAAATTATTATTGTTGTTGTTTACTGTTATGTTGTTATTCGCTGTGGTGACTGCCACATTATCCTGTGTTACTGAAAAGCAAAGTTGCTGGGCCGTTGCAGGCGAACAGCTTTGTAACTTGCTACTTCTGTAGAAACAACAACAACAACAACAAAAACAACTAGGTTAGACACTCCTTATACTTGCCAGAAGTGATTGAAAGGACAAAGATCTTGTGTGTGTGTGTGTCTGTGTGTGTGTGTTTGCATGCACGTGTGTAGTGCTGCTCTTGGTAAGAAAATTCAGCTTGGAACTGTGTTCCCATACATGTAGTCAGGATAGTCAGAATGCTACTGCGTGTGTAACGGTACATGACCACTAGCAGAACACGTGAGCTGTCGTATCTTGGTAAATGCTAAGGAGGGTTAAGAAGACGTGAATGGCGAACTGGGATGCGGATGTTAAACTAAGTGAAACGGTGGTGAGAACGGTAGAACAGTGTGTGCTGTCTGTATAGGTTTCTAGGCAAGCAACAGTGGAACAGAATGTTAAGTGTTGAAGTTTCTCTTCCGTTATGTTCAGTTAGCAGCTAACTGGCGAGCTAATGCATTTGGTGTGAAATGCGCCTCAAGGAGAACACTGGTTAACATGTCTTTTTACTGTTTGTTTTTTTTTTTTTACTTGGTCATGAGATTCTCATTCTGGCTGAGAAATGTGAAGAGTGTGTGTGTGTGTGTGTGAGAGAGAGAGAGAGAGAGAGAGAGAGAAAGAAAGAGAAAGCAGCATGCTACTTCTTTTCTTTGAGTGACATGTCCTTCTCTTTCAACAGAATGACACCTTTAGTTCTTGAGAATAAAACAGACTACATTCAAAAGAGATCATAAGGAAGGTATTCTCTTTATAGGGATGAATACATATGTAATAACATGCTTATTAAATTCATATTAACAATTAATAACATATAGCAGTAAAAATAATTGCAATTATTTACTGCTTTTTTAACGGTGCTTTACTTTACTCATCATTGAGTCTTCAACTCTGGCCTGTTACCCCATGTTCCGATGCTTTACATACATATTAATCCCAAAATGCACTCTGTAGCCTGACTTGTCATGTTGTTATTGTTGCTGTTTTATTTATTTATTTATTTATTTATTTATTTATTTATTTTTTACTTTAGATTGTCCTAAATCAATATGTTTGCCAGCCTACCCTAGTCTCCTGAATTGCATTCCAGTACATCCCTCTGATAAAGGCAGATTTATAGCCTTTGATGGAGAGTCTTAATGTAATAAGCATAACGCGTCTCCCTATTCTTCTGTCTGTGGTGGAGCTGGAGTCTGAGTGCCTGCTTTCAGTATTTATGAGGTCAAAGAAGGTAATTAAGAAGCCAGCGTTATTTTATGGCCTCTATCTCGTAAAGCCATGACCATTCGATAAAAAACACAAAGGGAGAAACCGAGAGAGGCTCGATTTCCCTGATTTACGACGGCGTGCCGCGACGCGTTGTTCGCGGCTTTTTACAACCTGGCCAATCAGAGAGTAGAAACACTGGGGCGGAATTTTTTTTTTTTTTTTACCCTTCTTCTTTTTCCTTTTCCTCTTCTTCTTCCTCTTCTTCTTCTTCTTTTTTGGAGGTTTTTTCATGTCTCTTTAAGAGATGGAGGATAATGGTGTAAAGGCTTTTAGCAGATGCTTCAGAAAGCATGTAGCGTGGTTATGCTAAATGGCTATAAGCAAACACACACACACGCTCACACACACACACACACACACACCACACAGACATACACACATGACAGCCCATCCGCCTCATGATATGTATAGAATAACTTATCGTGTTCTCGGTCGTTAACTTTAATCAGCAAGTGTGGAAAAGAATTGTGCTTCAACTCTCAAGCTCAACATGCCTTGTTAAGAAGAATAGAGCAGTAATTAGCATAATTGCTGGAGAGGCCCAGCGATCATGCTTGGAATTACCTAGTTTCTGAAACCTCTGTATCCTCTGACTATTAAAGTAAAGAAATTCAACCCCTGAGGTCAAGGCCTGACGTTCATGCTAAATGCTAGGAGTTTCATTTTTCTCCCCCTGCTAAACCAGGATTATACCTTCTCTCCTCCTCTAGTTCTCTCTCTCTCTTTTTTATGTTTTATTCCTGTGGATTTAAAGCGTGCGAGGAGGGGTAGAGGGGGAAAAAAAAAAAAGTAGCACGTAGCAGCTAGCCCCGCTACAGAGACCTGTTCTCTCATTAGCTGCGTTAAGGTGTTATCGCTTCTCTTTGATGGCTGCCTTAATTAGCCAGCTCAGACGGTGGCCATTTTAAACTCCTCCACTGTCAGAGATTTTTCAGAGGCTCACGCAGCTCTGGCTCTAATTTATTCCCCCGTGCGCCGGCAACGTGAAAAAACACGTTGCTCTGAAGTTCAAGGTGTGAAGGAATCCACATAGAGGTTGCGTCGGAGGGGTTTGAGGGGGTAGGGGGTGAGGTTGGGGGGGGGAGGAACTTGGCTTTTTTCACAGCTGCCCAATGCTCTCGTCACCCCACCCCCACCCCCATCAGGCAAATCGCATCCCAATTGCGTAAAACATTTCTTTTCTTTCTTCCTTTTTTTTTTTTT
>NC_044505.1:16013552-16053552 GCF_902362185.1 Chanos chanos
CATTCTCTCTCTCTCTCTCTCTCTCTCTCTCTTTCACTTCATTATTGCTTTTGTCTGTTAAGCTTCATTAGTTGGATAGAAGGATAGTGCAAGGTGTGAAAGACAAGCTTTTTTTTTTCTTTTTACAGTCCTTAACTGTCACAGTCTCTACTGCAATCTCCAATCAGTTACAATGTGATTGCCCTGTATAGAGCCGAAACAAAAAAAAAAAAAGAGAGAGAGAGAGGCAGAAAAAGAAAGGTGTTTTCGCAGCACTAATGAAAGCGTCTTGGAGTACACTGACTATGACCCGCATGTGGTTTTAGGTCGTCGGAATTATGGATCTTTTTTCCATAAAAAAAGAGAGTAAAAGTTGACAAAGTTATACTGTTTATACTGTCATATACTGTTTATACTGTCTTTGCTTTATTGCTACTTTGCGACTTTTCCGTGCTGTATTGGTTCTGTTGCTGCATTGCGCATCTGAACAGTTGCACTATTTACTACTGCCGGACACTGTTCACACTGTTTGTTAATTTCCTTTTTTACTACGTATGGGTATTTCATCTTATTTGTTGTTCTATTTTTACCTTATATAGCAGCAAGTACGGAAGTTGCAAACGTCATCTCGTTGTGCAGTGATGTCACGCTATACCAGAAGGCTGGATACAAGTGCGGAGAAAAGTTTTATTTTCAAAGGCCAGTTGTAACAGGACTTGAGCAGGCAGGACAAAAGGCCGGTTGTAACAGGACTTGAGCAGGCAGGACAAAAGGCCGGTTGTAACAGGACTTGAGCAGGCAGGACAAAAGGCCGGTTGTAACAGGACTTGAGCAGGCAGGACAAAAGGCCGGTTGTAACAGGACTTGAGCAGGCAGGATAAAAGGCCGGATGTAACAGGACTTGAACAGCTAGGATACAACAAAGAAACAGGCAGGATGCAAACAGTCAAGTTAACAAACTAGAGACAGACAGGTAATGTCTTAAACACACACAATGCTCAGCGTACAACGAGGCGAGTGTAGGCTTCGCAGCGTGTGAGTAAAACAGAGCTGAAGATATAGAAGGGTAAATGAGAGAGTGAGAACAGGTGTGAGAGATGAGAAGTGAGGAGACCGGTGATCAGTGAACCGGTGACGCCAACCCCTGAATGGCTGGAGTCGGTGAGGGAGAAGACGAGGTCGTTAAAAGCGACAGTTGTACTTGTGCAATGGCGATAAAGATATTCTATTCTAATATATATATATATATATTTATTTATTTCAGGATGTTGAGATACAAAAACTTTGCAAGTTCTAAGGTCTCCTGTTATTTCTTCTTTAAACTTTAGATGTGATATATAACAAAAGGTGGATATTGCAAGGAGACAAAAGCATCCATCCTGGTACGTTCAATAAATTCTGTTTTTGAAATGTTTATCTCTGTTGCTGTTGTCTCGCCGAAACTCCCTTTGAGAGGTTTTCCTTTTGATTTCTCACGATGTCCGTGTCTGGAACCCAACGCGGATTAAGACCTTTTAGACACTGATACAACGAATCAATAAACCAGTCAACAAACCAGTAAAGCCATTCATACAGGACATGGACAGGACATGGGAAATGTTTTATGTTAAGACTGGAAGCAATAATTATAATCCTAGGTTTTATTCAAGAAGCTTAAACAGATTAATAAAAGAAGATTCAAAGAAAGAAATCCAACATTCAGAAGTCGTATATATTGAAATATCTGCTGGCTTTAAATTAATAGACTTTCATTCTTCTCGGTATTTCTCTGTGTTAAAAAAAAAAAAAAAAAAAAAAAACCATCCATCCGCTTAGAGTCGTTCTCGTTCGTTCTGTGCAAAAGACTGGTCTGAACGGAACGCCTGCCACTAAACAGACTAACAGCTAGCCTCACTAAATATACTCGCCCTCAAAAATAGCGTTAATCAGGTTGGTTATTATGTGGTTTGAGGCATACGGCGCTAAGATGGAAAGTCAATCGATTTTTTTTTTTTTTTTTTTGAATGGCACGGTTCAATTTTAATCAAAAATAATAAGCGGGTGACCACCTGCTCTCGGCTCGTTCGTTGCCGTGGCGAAGAACAAGCACTCAACTAGGCCAATTGTGCTGTATATGGGTCAATGACAAGTAAGTTGTTTTTTTTTTTAAATGGGGGCAGGGGGCGGGGGGGAAAGCATACTTTAAAGTTTACAGGAATTAAAAAAACTCTGGATTTATATGGGGTTTTTAAGCTAAACGACTGACGGAAAGTCTTTTTTGGGGCGGGGGGGGGGGCATCCCTGTCACATGGTGTAACCATGTCAAACTGACATTTTTTATAAAAGATACGTTAGCTAGAACATGTGAATGTCAAACACTGTTATCTCTAAATTACTTTTCGTATCGCATCATCTGTCTTTTTGGTCCTTATTAAACGAATGGCCTTTATGAGGAGTGGCACTTTTTTGGACTGCTGACTCTAACATTTTGTCATGTACTGGCTTGTTCAACTTTTTTTTCCCCTATCAACCAAAATATTGTTCTTGAAATGGCCCTCTATCTTGTCATTTATTCATATTCATGTACAGTTTTGACACAAAAGTACCTTAACCATTTCCTGCAATGGTAACAGATGCGCTCTGGTTACTCTACATCTATACTGCCATAGCTTGTGTGTGAGTCTGTTTTTATCTCTATAGTAGAATTCTTCCCTGTTCACTGGCAACTGGTACATCTGTTACCAACTGATCTTCATAGATTTATGCCTCTAATGCTTACAGTGTTTGTCTCTGCGGTACGCATGCAACGCTGATGATTCAATAGACGTTAAAACGTTTGTTGGGTTCTACACAATTTTTCTTTTTTCCGCTTTTGCATTTTCATCGCCCTCTCATGAAAAGCTCAAAGTGAAGGAAGGTCTGCCACACACGTCTGCCATCATCCTGTCCTCCCTGTCCTCCGGTCTGTCCTCCAAGACATTCCCTGCAAAACCGAGGAGAGCAAATCTGTATAGTAAATACGACAGGGGGAAAAAAAAACCCCACAAACAATAAAATGTCTTTAAGTGTTTGAACCAATATGATGTCTACAACCAAGATGAAGGTGCGTCTTCATTAATCGTTCGGCGACTGTTTCGGGAGGACTCTAGAAGAGTCCGTGCCGCCTGTGACCCTTTTCAACCTCGACGCTTAAGATTTGCATAGCTGATTTGTTGGCCTATCTCTTGATCACCCGACGACAACTGATCTTCAAGGGCCTTCGCTGGAGAACTCTCATCTCAAAATCATTTTGAATGAGCTTTGATTTTTGGCGAGGTAAGATTTAAATCAGTTTGAAACGTTTGGATCTTTGGGAGCCAGTGCGGCTTCGATTACCTGACAATGTGAAAGAACAGAGAGCTAACTACACTGTGTAACACACACTCACAGACACACACACACACGCATACACACACACAAAGAAACACACACAGTGCTCAAGATGATGGATTGGCACATTTCTCTGTTGCATATGCAGAGCGATTCGGAGCAGACACCAGGCTACTTCCATGACAGTCTAATGACGTTCCGAAAAAGAAGAGGAAGAAAAAAAAAAAAAAAACACGCCGGCAGATGCTCGGAACATCACGACGGACAGCCGAGAATTCCTCCTCGGCGTTCCCGTCATTAATATTCCGCTTTCCGCTCCCCACGGAGAAGCTAAACAAATGTGTGTGTCATTCGCGCGGAGTGGAGGAAGAAATATTAAACATTAAATATGTAGCGTGATACAAACTGTTTGACGCAGGATCCTCGCTTACCGACAATCGATCATCGGAGTGGTTCAGCCATAAAGATGAAATCGCTTAAAAAAAAAAAAAAAAAAAAAGAGAGAGAAAAGAAAAAACTCTCCATAGTCAAATACAAACAGAGCGTAGAAAGTGTTGTTTTTTTCCTTTTTCTTTCTTTCTTTTTTTTTTTAACTGTTCGGTGTTGTGTAACATTGTATAACGTGAGTCTTTGCAAAGTAATCTTGTTGTCGATGAGTTTTTATCGCCGAAGACAGATGGTCGGTAATGTGTACGTACGCTGGGTTTATGTGTCTGGCATTTGTAAGTATGTGTTGTGGACACAGACACTGATGGAAAAGCGTGGTTAATATACTGTTGGCTGTGTAGGTGATAGCGCACGGCTGGGTTTTTTCCTATTTTATTTTTATTCATTTTTTTTGCCACAGCTTTCCTATTAAACGGCGATATTTATCATCCTTGCACAAGGACCTATCAAAACGAGGTTGTAAACTGCATCTCAACAGATTCTGTTATGTGGATCCTGCAGGGTGGGAGGTGTGTGTGTGTGTGTGTGTGTGTGTGCGTGCGTGTGCACGCGTGTTCATCTTGGCCTCTTTCAGACACGCTCCCTCCTGAGTTAGTCAGAATACACTCCTCCGATAAACTATTCTTCTTCGTGTGGAGGCAACGACAAATTTCCCAACAGACCGCATTCAAGGTTAGCCCGGCTTGAATACAGCGGGGAAAATGTTATTTTTCATCACACCCGCTGCCTACCCGTGCCAAACCGAGGGTTTAGCCATCCAAATGTGTTTTAGCGACCTGTAACTTCATATTGATTTTACCGCTCCTCTAACACAGCGGGATTCAGCCGGAGAAGAATGAAAGATAGACTGACTGAACTGCGAGAAAAGTGATGATAGAAGCATTGGGGGGGGGGGGGGGCGGTACATGTGCATGTGACCAGAAGAGTATGAAGGTTCGGAAGAGACGCTTAAAACAAAGCCTTTTATTTACCATTTAACGCAGAGAGAGAGAGAGAACTTGTGTGTGAAAATGTTGTGTGTGTGTGTCTGTGTGTCTGTGTGAGAAAGAGAGAGAGAGAGAGAGAGAGAGAGAGAGAGTGCCAGTTGGGTGGAGGTGTGTGTGTGTGTGTGGGGGGGGGGGGGGGGGGGGGGGTTAGTCTTGAAACTGAAATGGTTCAATTCCCTAAAGCACTGCTCTGTTGTATTTACTGCCATTTCTACATTAACTTATTGAGATGATAAAATTGTACAGGTACGGTGGCCCCAAAGGGCCAAAAAAAAGGAAAGAAAAAAACGCAGATGATAGTTGGAAAGTGGGATCTCTCTCTCTCTTTCTCTCTCTCTCTCTCTCTCTCTCTCAATCTCTTCCTTTCTTTTCTCTCTCTTCTTTTTTTAATCTCTTATCCCTGTTGTTCACAGTTTATGAATTTTAATAACGTTCAATCAGGTCGTCACAGCGGTGTTTTCCATTTCCTGAAGAAATGGCTCCAGCCCACTAGAGACAAACCAATGTCTGTATTTATAGACACACAAACATCAGGGGACCTGCAGTCACTGCATAGACTGAAACAGCGTGTGTGTGTGTGTGAGAGAGACAGAGAGAGAGATAGAGAGAGTGCAGGTGTGCGAAATGAGAGATTAAAGAACCGGAATGTTCTACCCTGACTGTTCTGACCCGTCCTATTCGCGCTCGGGTGTTCATTTGAATCAAAATAGAAAGAGATTAATTTTCCATCTTTTGAATATGTATTATCGGTCCGAGAAGAGGAGCGTGAAAAGCACCATCTCAAACCAGTAATAGATCTTTAAGCCGTTCGCAAACTGACATGGCCGCAAAGTTTGTCAAAAAAAAAATCAATGACACTCAAGCCATTGTCACCCATTCAGTTGGCTCGCCGGCATTCAGAAAAACTGAATTAATGTTTTAAAGAAAATTTCTGTTGAACCAAGTACATTTTTCCACTAAGTATCTGTCTGTGTCCTTGAAAATTGTAACAGAATTCAGTTAACCATCGCGCTATTGCACAATAGACTTCAAAAATCTATAACAAGGTCATGTGTGCGCTATGGCAATAACCTTCTTGACATATTACAGCTGCGGTACGACACATTGTTACTCTTTATAACTCTGTGTGCATCAGTCATCAGCACGGACTATAAAATACACGATTTACTGTCCATTTTTTTCACAAAGTATTTGAATGTATATTCCACATCTGACTGCACTGTTATTTAACTGCATTCACTGGGACTGGGTTCTGAGGGAAAGGGCATATGATGTCACCTGCATGGCCATGACCTGTCTGACACTTGACTCATATTGTTGAAGATTCTTAGAGCCAGGAGTTCCAGTCCAAGGTCAGTCGCAGTACAGCGCCCCCTGGAGCAGTGGAGGGTTCACTGCCACGCTGAAGGGCTTCGTCAGCCATATCGGAAATCTCAGTGACCTTCCGGTAAACAATTAATTATGCTACGGCCTTTTATATCTAGAACATTCTGTGCTTCTTTACTCTTGCCGACACTGATCAGTCTGTCTCTTTGACACAAAACCCCAGTGTAGATTTCATTATTTTCACAACTTTTTTGGATCAAAGCAGTTATAGGTTAACTGTGACATTCGTCGTTTTTTGCTATGTGGATTCAGTCAGAGGGCGGTGACGTTGTTGCGTTAAGGGGTTAAGGGTTCTTGTGGGTTCCAGTCGCGACTGCGACCGCTCACACCCCATATTCCCTTTGGGACGGCCCTTAACGCGAAAGCCGCCCCAAACCCGTGCGTCGCCGTCGACGACCGATAGCGGTCATTTCACGTCACTCTGGATAAAATCAGAAGTAAAATGAACAAAATCATAAACGGAGTGGGCTTTGTCACTCGCTTTTAACGGTTTATTATAAAGCGTTCAGATAGCTTTGCAAAGCTAAATAAATGCATGTTTCTTTGAAAACAGGTACCCCTGTGGTTTTGTGTTAGTCCAAAGGCTCCGTTTGTGTATGCGTGACGCAGCACCCATACATTCCTAACTAGGATAGATGTTCAGAGTTGGCTTTGCGAAAGCTGTGGGATTTAAAAAAAAAAAAAAAAAAAAAAGAAATGCCAGTTGAAGCAGACGTTTGGAACAGGCAGATAGGACCCTTTTTTTTTTTTTTTTTTTTTGGTTTCGGATTTGAATGGTTCTTTTATTCTCACAGTCAATTGTTTGGTCTCAACGGAGACCCACACAGAGAAAAGTATCAAATATCTCAATTCAAAACTTCCATTTTCGGTACATCACAATAGGCCTGCAATTGAGGATTTTTTGGCAACATAGCACTCTGAGAGTATGCAGATGCACACACACACACACACCATTTTGTTGCCTAGTGATTGTGTATAAGTGTGTGCATGTGTATGTAAATGGGCGTTGTTTTTGGCGACGCATTGAGGAGAACCCTATCATCTCTGCCTTCAGCTGTCTTCAACTGCTTGCAATTATGACATCATAATGTTAGAGTGGGGAGCGACCAAGACAATGTGCTGCAAAGACACCCCACTGCTCCTCAGTCACTGTCCCTATCAAAATATGTGCCATTTCCAAAAGCAGAGATAACCCACTTGTAATGGATGCTCGCGCGTTACCCGATGGGGCGGGGGCGGTAGGTAAAAGTTAGGCCGCGACGGTCGCGGAAACCGACAGCGATGGCGTGGCTTTTATCTCTGGCGTACAGGCGGGCATAAAAAAAAAAAAAAAAAAACGTCGTGCCAAGCTGGGTCTCGCCCCTTGCGGCCCTTACGGAAATGCCACTCTCGGAGGGGCCCTGGGAGGGCAGCCCAGCTCGAGCGTTTGCCGTCACGTGCCACGGCTGTGCCGGCATCTATTTGCTCATGCCGCCGATGCCCGTGGCGTGGTGCCAACCATCTGCAGACTGCTACCCCTGCCGTGCCAACCTTGTGGGCAAGTTTACAGAGGGGGAGAGGGGAGAGGAATAGAGAAAGAGCAAGAGAGATAGAGTGTGTATGTGTGTGTGTGTATGTGTGTCCGAGTGTGTATATGTGAATATGTGTCTGAGAGAGAGAGAGAAAGAGGGAGATAGAGAGAGAAACACATTGGTAAAAAAAAAATGTAGGCAGTGTTGGTAAACAAAAGACCATTTTCATGGATGAAGGAGGGAGAATATGAGAAGGCAGAGAGAGAGAGAGAGAGAGAGAGAGGGTTTATGGCTCCCAAACAGCATAAAAGACAGAACGATGGAGAGCTATGTTTGCTCTCAAATAGATGGTGGCCACACTGTTTTCTTAATTGTTCTCAATGACAGCTATTCAATGTAGCAAACATATCAGACTTGTTATTGTCAAGAAACAATTATCACGCCCAAAGCGTAATTTTTTTTTTTTTTCCTTTTTCGGCCATCGTCTTGTCAAACTTTCGAGAACCAATTCCTGAAAACACTTCCAGACGAAGATTAAATATTTTATTCGGCGACGTCGAAACATATTTGTCTCCGTTGGAGAAACAAAGGCGGTGTTTATTCAGAATGGTTTTTCCTGTAAGTGGCTGGTGGGCGGAGCTTGAACACATCAGTGTGTTTGTTCATTGTTGTTGAGGCTTATTGGCATTCATTGTCCAGCTTAGCGGAAGCAGTCTCCAAATTACCACTCGCAACTTTGTTTGATGCGACTAACTTCTATAATTATATGGCAAAGACAAAATCAGTGTGTGTTCATCAATCAAGCTGCAGTTGCATCAGGGAAGGGGTGACAGAGAGAGAGAGAGAGAGAGAGAGAGAAAAGTATGTGACTGAATGCACTTACAATTAATTCTCACTATATTACATTACATATGCAAAAACACACACATACACACGTCAAAGAAAAAAAAAGTCATTCAAAATATGCAAATATATATATATATATATATATGAAATAGCAAATATCGAAAAACAAGAAAAATCCAATAGCAAAACAGTTTCCAAACCTTTCTTTTTTTTTTTTTTTTTTAGTTTGTTTGTTTTAATTGACAAGCAGCAATGATTTCTATCAACAAGATGCCAATTTACAGTCAAACACACGGTGTCTCTCTATCCATTCACGTACAGTATTATACAGTCCATTGTTCTCTTATACAGGTTGATTGCATGTCGTGTATCGACGAAGAACTAATTTTACCTAATTATGGGGTGTTGCTCCAGTCTCTTCTATTGCAGGTGTCAGTAGGTAAGTATAAATAGGATTTTAAATGAAACCTTAAAAATTGCAGGGAACTTGTTGCTGAAGTTCTATACGTGAGCCCAATTTGAATGAGGCCAATATGTATCAGGGACTAGGAAATCAGTCTGCTTAATCCTATAATTTGGGATTACAGAATACATTAAAAAAAAATATTGGTGAGTGTAACCCATATACTCAACACTCACATTATTTAAGTATAGTGATGGTAAATGTCATGAATTTTGAATGTGTTGTGTGAACGAGGCACAATAAAGTACTATCAGGTGAGCAGGAAGTAATGAGTGAATTTACGCATAAACTGACTAGAGTTAAAACAATGTATTTGGTTTCATATGTTTACCAGTCATAGTGTATTGACCTCCTATCTCAGAGCATGCTGACATACCAGTCGAATTTTTTTTTTTTCCCCAAAGCAGATTTCTTGGCTAGTTAACGTGAACATCATAACTACAAACTGAAGAATCCTTGAGATGTTGATATGACTCCATACTGATCCACAGCTCAACACAATGACAGCACAGCCTAAAACTCATCCGACCTTTGACTTACAAGTAAAGTGTTTTCAATCCCGCTCACCTATAACTCCTCAAAGGGAGAACTGTCTCTCTCAATGCAAATCGGTGGTATATGAGAAAATGTACCTTTTTTTCTCTGATATGTTTCCATTTTAAAATTTGTATGTATTTGTAATTCGTGGTAAACAAAATTTATTTCGCCCTTCAAGATAAAAAACAAAACAAGAAAACCTTCTCTTGTAGACTACAGATTTTCTGACACATAGCCAGTGTGATATTACTGTAATTGACATACCGACGGTTATTTAAGCCCTGCTCGTTCGTTTATGAATGCTCGTCTCATACAACCCGCAGTGAAGTCGGGGACTTGGACTCATTTGTGCATCTGGGCCTGGCCATCCTCCATGTCTGGCAGGCACTGTCCCCCCCACCCCCACCCCCCACTCTGGTCCAGAATAAAGAGATTCCTTTATGCTAACCAGCTCTGTGACGGAGCGTGCTTTGATCTCTCCCTTTCCATTCCTCCGTGTCTCTTTCATCACCAGCTCCCTCTCTCTCTCTCTCTCTCTCTCTTTTTCTCCCTCTCTCCTTTTTCACCCCCTTTTCTTTCTAAGACCCCCCCCCTCCCCCCAACCCCTCGACTCCCCCCAAACTCCTTACCTACTGGGAGACGGCAGGGAAATGCCAAATAGCAGAAGGGGCCGTTACCGCGGAGATAAGGCAGCTTGAGCTACCACAGAATGGGGTGGGTTAGCGAGGGATACAATGCTGCCAAAACCCAAAGGAGTGAGGGGGGGAGAGAGGAGGTCGTGGGGGAAGGAATTGGGAGGGAAGGGACAAAAAAGCCCAAAAGGAGCAAGGGGGGGGGGGTTAGATGCTATTCCTGGTCCAACATTCAGCGACTCCTCCTTTTTTCACTCCTTTCCACTTCTCGGCGGAATCAATGATGGCTAGTGGTGATTTGAGCCCACGCGCGTTGCACGCTAGCTAGCCGTGATGATGGTTGTGGGCCTGTTCATTAGCGGCCAAGGCGGGTACTGGGAATCACGCGGAGACCGTAGCCATTAATTTAGCATCTGTCTGGGAGAAATGGTATGGCTAACAGGTGGGGGCAAAGCTTTTCACAGAACTGTTGTGATGGCCAAAGACCAATTAGCGAGATGCTAGCTGCGCGGCTCACTATCAAGCGCCGCAAGCGTGCCAATGGTTGAGGCAATTAGAGCTAATATTGAAATGGGTGAACTAATTCATTACACCCCGTACCATCACCATATGTTGATGGTGTATGATGTGACGACATTTTGTTTTCTGCGTTCAGGATCTGTACTGTGTCTTTAATAAGTAGGTTTTATGGCAGAGGAGTGATGTGTTTTTGTTTGCTTGGCTTGTTTCTTTGTTTTTTTTTTTTTTTTAATTAGAATTGAAAGTCACAGAACCCTGTAATGAGTGCTCCACAAAAGATATCAGTTTTAAAGGTCATACAATGTGAAAAGATCCACAACACACATTAACTGTACCTGGGGTTTTTTTTTTTTTTTTTTTTGCACGATTGTTTCTCCCCTCAGTTGCCTCACGCGTAACAATGTAGGTGTTGAGAGTCATGTTTCTGCTGAATTCTCTGTCGTGTTTTTTTGTGTGTTTGTTTGTTTCATATCAAGTAGTTTTTCCACCTTTACAAAAAGAACACCCAACAATTTCACATGGAATCATCCACAAAGTATACCAGGTCTCATCACGTGAAGATTTGGACAATCATACACTATATCCGGCAGTAAACAGAAAGTTGGTTTGAAACGTGCTCTGTGAAAGTTTCCAATGATCTGAAACGTGACTTCGAAAAAGCAATTATCATTCTTAATCGAACTCTATTAAATTTGATAGAAAAATCAAACCAATTTAGTTGAGTCAATTAAGTTCTCTAAGTACAGTAATCAGTTTTATTATAAATGTCTAAACTGACCCAGAATCCGAGCATTCATCAATTTCAAAACCGCGGAATATTGTCAGATCAGTGGAAATACTCATAGACATTTCCCAAAACATCGTCTTATGCACTGTCTGACCTCTCTCTCTCTCTCTCTCTCTCTCTCTCTCTCTCTCTCTCCATTTGTGTGTGTGTCTCTTTCTTTTTCATTCATTTCGACAGAAGTTACAGGGACACAGATGCATCTACGTGAGATATATGATTCCTCAAAGACAGCAGTATCGTGGTAATAACTCCCCTTTGATGTGAAGATCCATTTTGAACTCTGTTAGCATCTCATCCCCCCCCCCCCTCATATTTGAGCCTATCATATTCATCATTTAACTTGGACTCCTTTTGTTCCAAATTTACAGATAACAGCATGGAGTTTATCAGTTGCCTTTGTTTCTCGATCAAACAGACAGCACATTCCCACGGACTGTCACGCCAGGTATTTTAACGGTGGTATCTCTGAATGGGATTTCACAAGGAAAAACGGTTTTTCAACATGAGCCAATTTACATGGATTCTGTCAGAACTAGCTTTGCTCGCGCGTTGTAATCAGGGACCTGATTAGCCGTGTAAATCGCATAAGAACATTGGAAGGGATCGTTTCCCTTTCCTAACACGTTAGCATCGTACCTTACCTAACTCCCGCCTATCAAGCTATGCTAATCACCTCACCTGTCATTCAAGCCGAAAAGTCCGCGTTAACCTCCGCCAAAAAAAAAAAAAAGGAAAAAGAAAAAAAACACTGGCATCAAAGCTAAGGCTAAGCTAAGTCATTCTGACAGAAACCAAACCAGGCTTAACACATGCAAAGCTAAGGGTCTCTGTTGAATTTGTTCCCCCTCCTTGTTCTCTTGCAGACTTGAGAGAGTGGCTCTTAATCACATCAAGAGGGACTACGTGTCAGGTTTACTTGAACTGTCGGCGTGCAGCACAATAAAATGAGTTCATGTGGTCTATACTTAGGCAATGTCTGACTGGGCGAGTGAAGACCCTGTGTGCGCTTGAGGAAACGTTATAAAAACGTAACGGGTCTTCCAAGGGGTGAAAAAGCAATAAGGACGAAGAAATACTAAACTTCTGTCGGTTTTAGCTTCTGTTTAGACAGACAATGGGATGTTTTGATTAAGGTATATTCTCAGGTGTCGTACTCCTGACCAAGCCTGTTTGGAAATGATTCTAAGAATAAATGCTATGTTTTCTGTAAAGTGAAAAGGCAGTGTTTAGACTTCACACAGTTTCACAGTTTGTCATTATGTTTCATCAAACAGCTTGTTTTGAAAATGTTTCATCTCCACTTTGACCAATAAGGTTCAGAAAAAACTCTCCGCTTCCCTGTTTCTTATTTCACAGTTTTAAACAACACTCTCAACATTCTGCCACTGAATTATGGTTAAAAAGCTAGTGTCAGTATGCTGTCTATGACCACGGTTAAGTTTACAATTGCTCATGAGGGTATTAAGCAAGATCAAAGCTTTTTTTTTTTTCTGACCACCAATTTATGCAAGCCATAATTACACAGTCTGCTCCGTATTTGGAGTGGAGAGTGTTTTATAATGGTCTCCTGCTAGTGCATGCACACACACACACACACACACACACATACACATACACATGCGCAAACACACACACACACAGAGAGCGAGTGAGAAAGCTGACCTTTGGAAAATGATATTTTAAAAAGTTATTAATGATAATTTGTCACTAATTATGTGATGTTTTCATAAAGTAAATTATAGAGAAAGCGCTCAGTTTAACTGCGCTGTTTCACAAAGCGAGAAAAACACAACAAGGTCAAGTGAGAATGAATGAGGGACCAGCAAGGGAGGAGAGGAAAAGATCCAAGACTGTTTCAAAGCTTCAAAGCCCCTGAAAGATGACTTAGGTGTTTCATAATTAAAAGATTATATATGTGTGTATGTATACGTATGTGTATATGTGTGTGTGTGTGTGTGTGTGAGACTAATCAGGTCAAGTTGTTTGGGAGAGAGATGAGAGACAGTAAAATGAACGTGCTAAAATCCGTATCCGTATACGTGAAATTGTTCGTCGTTCAGGCTCGCGCGGGATTCGGAATGCTCGGCTGCCGTGAAACACCGGCTAGCTTAAACATCTTGTTGCAAAATGGCCGGCGTAAGTGGCGATTCAGACAACACACCCTAGCGGTACTGCTCAAGCCAGTTCACATGATTATTCGAAGGGGTTCTGTGAACTCGTCGTTGCAGATTCCGACGGAAATAATCTCACAATTTTTATGCAAATTGTGACCGCCGGGACTGACAAAAGAATTCCGAACGTCAGCCTCATCGTCATCAAATTTTTAAGTTCCTGCAAGGTGGGCAGGATATGTGTAATTAGTTGCTTTTGTTAGAGGGGTATTATGCATGGTTGTTGGTAGGTGTGTAGTGAGTACTCAGCATACATTGATGTACATATGCGTGCATATGAGAAAACAAAGGAACTGACTTTGTGTTTGGAACTTTTTACTTTATTTGCTTTTGCACCTCCGCTAGTAAAATACATCACTTATGAATGCGCAAGTACACGCAGCCAGTGGGAGGTGGCAGTGATTTGGGGCTGCTGGGATTGGATGGGTGGGCGGAGGTTCTACTGAAAAAGATCATTTGAAAAAAAAAAAAAAAAAAACCCAGAAGAAATGAACTGGACTGTGAACTTGTTCAAAATTCGAACATTGTGAACTATAAACATGAACTTGTTCATTTTAATGTGCGTGAACTGAACTTTGAGCGAGCACTTGTGAAGCATGAACTTGGACAACACTGATGGTAGATGTGAACTAGCATTTTTTTGCATGCGAGTTACCATTTCGGCAAAATGATACCAACGAAAACAACAACAACAACAACAACAAAAAAACTCCAAACGTGTGTTATGTGAGCTATGAGCCAAAGAAAGCCGGTAAATTTCTTTTTTCTTTTTTCGCCCCGGTGCCCGGAGCAGCGATGGCAGCGGCTTCAAACAGCGCTAGTTAACCGTTAAAGCAAGTGCCCAAAGCTACCCCGTTGCCGTGGCGTCAGCGTCGGGGAGACTGATGTCAGAATTTAGATGAGTCTTTTTGGTGTCCGTTCGCCACTCAGACGGCGAGGGGGTCCATTTGCCGGGCACTTCATCTGGTCCCCCCCCCCCACCCCCACCCCCCGCGCTCCTTGAGGGAGGAGAGCGTCAGCCCGTCTCTCTGACCAGACAGGAATTTCCATCTATTTCCATAACGAAACCCAAATGACTGTCCTCTCCGCTGAAAGAGGAGACACAGCCTGATTTTATTTTGTCAAGTCCTGTCTAGTGCTACATCCTCTTTTTTTATTTTATTTTTAATTTCTTTATTTATTTATTTTGCAGACAAGTGTCTGTTCTCCTGTGAGAGAGGTGTCTTGTCCACTCTACAATTCAAAAAAAAGACTTTAAACTTCTCCAAAGCCTCCTGTGACAGTCATATATACACTATTAAGATGTGTGTGTGTGTGTGAGAGAGAGAGAGAGAGAGAGAGAGAAAGAGAGAGTTCACTTTTGGAAAAAGTTCTCCAAAGAGAAAAGTAAAAGTCTAAAAGCCTTATTGTGGAAGTGAATGAAAAGTCAAGCTCAGGAAAACTGTAATTGCTTTTCAGTGCGGGATTGAATCGTTACCTTTGCACTGCTCATCCTCAGTACCACGATTTAATTATTGCATTGCTTACACGTGGTCATTATATGTATTCATTCAATTCTCCATTCATCGCCAGTCATTATTTTTCATGTATTTTGTTCATTTCTTTTATCTTATTTTTTTTCATTAATTGCTTGTGTTTTCCATCCAAAAGAACTAATCATTAAAGAAAAAAAAAATTGGTGAATGAATAGAGGTCCACTCTCCTTTAAAGTGTCACCACAACAAACAAAACATCACTTCGCTCCATTTTGTTCTGTCCGACAGTGTGAAAGTTAGTCTCTTTTTTTCCCCCTTAAAGTTTATCAGTTTAAAGTTAACACATTCTGCTTGATTTGCAGTCTCTCTGTGTCACTGTACCCGTATGGTGTTGAAGTCGTCTAGGCTTGGACCCCATGAAACGGACAACCAACTGGAATCATGGAACGCATCTCTGTCTCGCATGGCGAGTATCGGTTCCGGTTCTGCAGATCTTGAGAAGCGTCGAGTAGAACGGCGGAACCGGATGGGGAGAGTGATGGTCGGGAACTCGGCGAGGAACACATGGTTTAGTCACTTCCTGTTGTGGCTTCGCGTGGGTTATGGCAATGCTTAGCATGATGTGATCGCTGGCGCGAAACGAAGGGTAGCCAATTAAACGGCGGTGCCGGCATCTACCCTAGCAGGTGATAGTGTGTTCCTGTGAGGTGAGAATGTGTGTGTGTGTGTACGTGTGTGTGTGTGTGTGTGTGTTGATGGAGAACAGCAGGGCACAAAACCAAACTACTGTCTATGACCACCTTTTTAAAGTATGTGTGTGTGTGTGTGTCTGAGAGAGAAGGGGGGGGAGCGAAAAAGTTGTCTGCCCGAGTAATGGGGGGAAAACAAACAAAAAGAAAACAGAAGACGCAGGAGTATCCATTCTCTGGCTCTTTTTCTCCATCCCCCCCCCCCCCAAAAAACATCGAGACTCCACAGCTCTCAGCTCAAACGAGATCCCATGGCCCTCTTCAACCTCTTCGTAGAGACTCAGTTTCCGAAGAAGGTGAAATAAACAAGAATCCCAGGCCACGCTATCCTAATGAGAGAAAGAGAGGGAAGAGCGAGTCTTTGGAAGCGGGGTAAAGTCAGTCAGATTACCTTGGAATTTCAAAGGAAGCAGAAAGACTGGCTGGTTACACATTAAGTCTGCAGCTGTCTCAGGAGTCCATGTTAATGGCAAGTTCTACTCTCTCAGCCAGACATTCCCACCGTAATGAAGACACTGTTAATTGGATCCAATGCGCACCAGTCAAGGAGATACTGAATTAAATTGCGTGCCAGACAAGAATAACACAATGCATTTCATTTTAATGCATTTAAAAAAGAAAGAAAGAAAAACGCAATTTCTGAAAAGATCACCAAACGAAGATGTTTTTTTTCTTCAAGGGAGAAAGTGGAAAATGTGAGGGAAGTTTCATGGGATTTTTTTTTTCTGTTTTTTTTTTTTTCCTGACGTGTTGACAGTGATCTTTCGAGCAATAAAAGGGTGAGAGTGCAAGTGAATGAGAGAGAGAGAGAGAAAGAGAGAGAGAGAGAGAAAACAAGAGCTCTCTCCGAAAGTTTGTAGAATAGAGTTGGACACAACCAAATCTTACGCCTAGTGCGGAGTTACCTGCCGTCTCCTGTGAAGACGAGCGAAGCGGATCACGAACGGAGAGTTATTTAGGTGGCACCTCATCCATACGCGCCCTCTCCTCTTTACCTTCAACGCGTCTGTATCCCTCGCTTTTGTTTCTGCACCAGCACGAGGAAAGATGACGTCAACGATATACAATTTATCAGGATCACCCCCCCCCCCCCCTTCCTCCCTCTTTTCGCTGATGCGTGCTATTAACTATCACCCACTCCTCCAGTAAAGATAAGATAATTGCACTAATTGCTATTCGAATGGTGCACACTCTCTCTGTGCGCTTCACACCGGAAACTGACTGACAGGGCCAGGGAGTATTACATATAATTATCATGGGGAGGGATGGAGTGATGGTTTGGCAGTAATTTGCCTCTTCTGCTGCCTCTCAATGCTTTAATAAAGGACAGTCAAAGTTATCGTCAAACTCTACAACCAATACATGGATCCGTTTTCACCGTTTTTGTGGGGTTTTTTTCGTTCTCCCTCTCTTTTAGCAGCAAAACAAAAGGTGTTGCCAAGTGCACGTAAGCTCAGTTGGAAAGGCGAAACGTGAAGTCAAGCACTGAGAAAGACAACAATACGTTTTTGCTAAGTATCGAACACTGGAGAGTCCACTGTTTAAAAAGAAAGCGACCTAACATTAACCGATTTACTATAAAATATTTTAGCAAAGCATTCAGTCCACCTGAGCCATTAACCAGTTACTGAAACACATGTTCCTCTGATAAATGATCATAATTTGTATAGACAGACGTGGTCTGTCAAGAACATTTGTGACTCATCTTGTCTGGTCTGCAGATGGCTGTCTAATTTTGATGCCTCATATACATGTTGGCTTTTTTTGGCGGGAAGAGGAGGTGGGGGGGGTCTGACTGATGGGTGCTTCTGTGTTCATTCAGTTTTAGCCCTCACTAAAAGGCTCTCGACAGCCAGAGGTTGAGCGGCGTGTAAAACTAAAACTGGCCTTCTGTGGTCACTGTAATAAATAACAGTCTGTGGAATTCTGGCCTCTTGTGACGTCACAATGAAGCTGTAATATGCCACAGAAACAGTGGCGCAGTCTGTCTGTCATATTATACTTAATCATTCCGGGTTTTAGCACCTCCTACCAGTCATTTCTTAGTGCTGTGAGGAAGGCTTCCTTCAGCGAGGTCACTTTAAGAGACGGCCTCTTTCTCATTGGTGTAGCTCATGCACGTGACTTGTGACATCACACTTCGTTCCGCCATTTTGTCTCCAGCATTTACTGTAGAGGGCATTTTATGGTTCTGCCAAATAATCTTTTTCTCTCTGTTCGTGTAAAGCCTTTAGGGAAGCTTTGCATTTTCACAAAATCAGTGTTAGAGAAAGCACATGATTACCGAAGACATACAAGTAAAGGTGAATGAACTTTACTTCTGCGCCTGGGTCTTCATTCAAGCCTCTCTACACTGAGTGTTTACTTATCTGTCAATTCATGCACAGTAGACACGCACGCAAGGGGACAGAATACTATCACTGGTTAATTGATTCTGCATTGCATTTACTGTGACAGCTCGTTATCATGCATGACCACTAGGGGGCGGCATGTTAACTGATAATTGAAAGTGACTATGCCTCAAAGCTTTAGCTGTGAAAACTGCTAAATGAATAAATGTACAGTCCACTTTGGTTTTATATTTTGATTAGGGCTGTCAACGTTAATGCGTTAACGCTTGCAATTAATTCGAAAACCATAACGCCGACTTTTTTTTCAACGCAAATGAATCACATCAACAAGTTTGACCCCAACTTCTTCATATAATTCCAACATGGATGTTTAAAAGGCTGAATTACTGAAAGGTGCGGCAGACGCAGATAACAAGATGACTGAGGAGAAATCCTCCCGGTATGCTGAATGGCAAATTACATTTCAAAAAGCTTCCAGATGGAAGTTTAGATAAAACCAAAGTTGTGTGCACATACTGTAGTGATGAACTGTCTTTCCACCGAAGCATAACAAGTCTGAGGTATCATCTTCGGGCAAAGCACATCTTTGCTAATGTTAGCAAAGATGCTAGCACTGCGACAGTTTCAAGCCGTGTTCGTCAACCTGCGCTGGCGGGGTGGGACCAGGACAGGTCTGTCAACAAAGCGACAACAACCAAGCTAACCAATGCAGTCGCTAAATGGATCACCATGGACCGCAGGCCAATCAACATTGTGGAAGACCAGGGGCTTCATGGCGTTATCCAGATTGCCTCAGACGACCCATAATACAAGCCATCTTCGAGGGGGAACTACTGTCACAAGAACTCATGAACTGTATGGCGGTGAAAAGGCAACCAAAGCGGAGCAGTTGGCACAAGCTACATTTATTGCGCTGGACTGGAGACCACTGGACATCAGTAAGCAACAATAACTATCTGGGCGTAACAGCACACCTAATCCACGACAAATGGCAACTGTGCTTGTTCCCTTTGGGTGTGGTGAACACAGAGGGAGGGCATTTTGCTGAAGCGTGCGCTAGCCGGTTTCCTGAAGCTGCAAAGGAGTGGGAGATAACAAAGTCACCGCTACAGGAACAGATAGCGCTCGCGACATGATCGCGGTAGCAAAGAGCCTACCGTTCGAGCATTTGCCCCTGTGTAGCGCACGTTATACAGAGGGTAATCACAGTGGATCTCCGTGACAGCGCTTCAGATGGTGCTTTAGCCGAGTGCCGTAAAACAGTCGGACATTTCGAAACACAGTCCTGCAAACGCGGCAGAGCTGAAAGTTCAGCAAGCCTCTCATGAGCGAGAAGAGGAGTCACTCGTCCAGGGCGTTCCCACGCACTGGAATTCAACTCTTGAAATGATAAAGCGGGTCCAACGCAACGAAGACCCGCTGAAAGTCAAACACTGCTGAAGCCATGCAGATAAGGCGGTTTTCCCCGCCCTCTCCGATTTAATCTTCTGACAAATACAATTCATGTAATACTCACTTTGTTATTGTATTTTTAGAACTCATTTTTGAGCAGAGAGGCAAGAGGTGCGGGGAAGGCTGAGTGAGATGCAGAAGGCACAGAGAACCTGCATCACAGCCCTCCAGAGAGGAAATGGAACCAGAGCCACCAAAGAAGAAGACGGTCCTCCCACGGAGGGGGTCATGAGTAAGAGTCTGAGGATGAGGCACTGTCAACAGACAAAACTCTCCACGGGTGTAGGGCAGAGCCCAGCATCAGCGTAGATGCACATCCACCCCAGGTGGTGGTAGGCACACGCAGGTGCACACGGTAAGCTGGTCCGTATTGCACAAAGGGTACTTGGCCACACCTGTCTCAACAGCGCCATGTTAGAGACCGTTTTCTCTGGCAGGCCACATTGTGCAGAAGAAGAGGTCAACTCTTGTCACCTGTAAATGTCAGCACGCTAGTCTGCAAGCTAGCAGACTTTATGAACCGGTTCACTGAAGTCAAGTTCGCACTGTTACAAGTAATCTTATTCAACTAAGAGTGTGAAAAGGGACTGTTTGGCGTTCAGTTTCTTAAATAGGCCTGCTCACTGTAGCATTCATTTGGGTGAGACGTTACTTTGCAAACAATTTACGGGAAAGCTGTTTATATTCACTTTGTAGCAGACGTCACTTTGCAACTTTATGTGGTTGTCTGCTAATTAAGTCTGCAATTCATTATGGATGTTCTGGGCAATGCCAAGCGCTCCCTTAGACTTTTTTACTCGGCAAATTAGGAGATTTTAATTCTAATTCAGAGATCATGAAAATTAGGCTGAGATGTTAAAATAAAGTAAAAAAAAAAAACAAAAAAAAAAAACTCAGATTCCTCTAACCAGATTTTTTTATTCCAACACCACACGTGTATGTGTTTTATCTTCCCCCTCTAAAAAATACCTGTAAATTCTAGTATTTTAAACTTGTGATTAATCATGATTAATCGCAACCTATTATTGTAATTACCTCGATTCAGTTTTTTAATTGATTGACAGCACTAATTTTGATACAACTACGGACAAATCTTTGCCATTATTTCCTGGTATGTCATGAATTGTGTACTGATTAAATTAGAATTCGAATCTCTGTGATCGCACACACACTGTGAATTTAACCCCTGCACCACCCTGTCGCATACACACCAGTGGCCAGCACACCTGCACCCTTCAGGCATGGATACTGCAGGCATGGATACTGTGGGAGAGGAAAGCACTGTTCACCCACTCATTTCCTGCCGGTCCCAGGGACTGAGCCGTTGACGCTCTGGTCACAAGCCTGCATCTTTAACCATTAGGTACAGAGAACCTGCATCACAGCCCCCCAGAGAGGAAATGGAACCAGAGCCACCAAAGAGGAAGACTAAAGCAATTCCCACGAATATGAGAGTAACCTCCTGTCCCTCTCTTACTGAGAGAACTAACCTCACCTCAGAGAGAGAGAGGAGTCTTGTTCCTTTGCCAGACACGTAGGCAATGCCAAATATCTGCCCGTCTCTACGGTAACATGCGGTTTCCACGACATAAAAGCAGGGGCTGTACAAAGCAGGGTTTGCATTACTTTGTTGTTCCTGTGATAAAATGCCAAAATTATGTTGTTGGGGTTTTTTTTGGGGGGGGGGGTGCATGAATGACATAACAAGAAACAACCACCATCTGTCCAAGAACCTCAAAGACCAAATGTTGCTCTCTTGCCTTACATTTATTTACTTATTTATTTGTGGCTTTATAGCCGTTTAATAACCTTAAGCAAAGTTAACATAAACACAGATTTTCTGTTGTTTTCATTAGCCTTGACTTTCATGTTGAAAGCCCAGTGAATGACTGTGTGTTCTCCTTAGAGGATTGAGAGAGGGAGAGAGAGAGAGAGAGAGAGAGAGAGAGAGAGGATAATCAGTGTGACTGAGCGGAGATGAAGAAAGCGAGAGAGAGAGAGAGAGAGAGAGAGGCGGCAAAGGGAATAAAAACAGAAGGGGAGAGAAGTGCATATTTAAGCAATCTTGGCAGTCTTAACCCTCTGTGACACGATTAAGATTTACCTTTGGTCTAAAAATACGAAAAAAGAGGGAAAAAAAAAAAAAAAAGCTTTCATCAGAGGAATCTTGAGATTTTCTGATTTTACTCCAAATGTGATGTTGTAACACGCACCGTGTCGCTGCTGGGGTTTCTGGCACAATAAACACACACACACGCGCGCGCTGCTTGATGTTGTGCCGTGTTACTGAGAGAGAAAGATTTTTCTCATTCCAGCGAAAGAACATTAATCATTTGAGAGCAAACAAACGCAATCCATTTGTTCATTTCTTTTCATTATTCCTTTTGAAACATGTATATTAACCTCAGCGCCATTTTGCATATCAGTTGCACTTGGAAAAGAACTTTTTTTTTTCGTGAATTTTCTCATTTCTTATTCTTGTTCATAGCAGATGAAGGCAATGCCTAATATAATCAATCTGTAATATTTCGATCCTTCGTAGAAGAAGGACAGCTTAGTTAATCATTGATAGTATCACTAAAAAAATAATTTGTTCTAGTTTCACAAGAAGGACAAAGACTGTGAAAGAGTAACCTTGGAAATTGGAAATGTTTTAATTTCTGAAGAGACAGTTTTCTTTCCTGGGGACATGTCTGCATAAATGCATAAATCTTCCCTGTGAGTGTTTGAACAATGTTAAAATTTTAGGGGCGGAAAAAAAAAAAAAGTTTTCATTGTAACCTTTTTTTTTTTTGCACGCCTAAAAGAGTCTCGGTGTTCTTCAGGTATTTTAAAAAGCACAAACAGAGAAGACATAACTCATCCTGGCATGCGACAAACTATACACTTCCGTGTGTGTGTGTTACCGTGCTTGTGATAGAGCAAAGCTCTGATGCACTGTGTAACTGTATCCTCTTTCCTTCTCTTTCTCTTTCTCTCTCTCTCTCTCTCTGTCTGATAGAGCTCAGACAGCAGGCAGTAACAGTGGTGGTAAAGAGTCAGAGGTAGACTGGTCTGGCTGACAGTGTGTGCTTCGCTACAACACACAGCCAATCCCAAACCATTAAAGCAGCAGGACAGCCATTAGAGGCCTCTCTCTGAGCCTACTCATACTAACTGCCACACACACACACACACACTCACACTTTCACCCAGCCTCTCTCATCTGCAGAAACATACACTCACACAAAAACGACACATATACACATACAGTGACGTCACTCTGTATCTCACCCTCTCTCTTTCTGTCTCTCTCTCTCTGTCTCTGTCTGTCTTTATCACACTGATGCAGTATCAGATGGAATACCTTGTACTGTTTGTAATTCATGACTCACACTATGACATTTAATAATACATGCAGTCATTCAGTTAAACTACATCACTCTCGTTTTGATTGCACTAATTTTTTATGGTCATAAAAACCATAGTTTTTACAGAATGCTGTTCGTATGTGGCCTGTGTTGCATATGATGTATAGAATGCTGTATGTATGTGGTCTGTGTTGCACTGAAAAACAACAATTTTTCTCAACTCTTAAATAGAGTGAAGATTATTAAAGTACTTTCTACAAGAAAATACAATTGCAGTCTCGTTACTTCCAAATCTAACACATCATTCAGTGTTCTACTTCGTGTTTCTTTGTAATTATTTGTCTTCAAATACATTTGTGAATTTGATTCTAAATGTCAAAGTAGAATTTGCAGCGTTTGAGCGCTACGGAAATTTTTAGCTTTTCTCACCACCAATTCAGCAATTGTCAGGGATTTTGTACTGGTCAAAGAAGGGGATTGTACTATGGTAAGGGGTCACCATTTTAGAAATAAAATTCGATTACCATTCCAATTACTAACTTCTGCAACGTTCTTTAAATCTCTGTACCTGTGGTGCTAAGTGAGCTGTTGCCACCATCATGGAATTCATGTTGTTCGGTTACGTCGACGGTCGCAAACGAGGTTCCGTTTCATGCACGTGGCTAACCTTGCCATTAACCTTAGGTTTAAACAGGCTAATAATGTAGGTTGAGTTGAGCCAACATGCTACTGAGCCAACCGATTAGCTTGACTGAAGCACGGTTCACTTATCTGGTGGCGGAGTTGTTAGCAAGCTAATTGGGTTCACGTTTTATGAAATGACTATATGTTCGCAAGGCTATATGTTAGATATATTTAAGATACAAAACAAAGTTAGTTTTATTACACGATCATTCAAGCATTAGCATGAAGCAAGGACTGGAGGATTTAATAAAACTATCTGAGCTCCTTGCATCTTTGAAAACCTTTGCTGCATTAACATCTTTTGATAGACATTGCATGTTGGACGGTTCATTTGGTGTAGGTTACGTTACTAAGAAGGACAATGACAAGGTTGTTGGTGAGAAAATGGAGAAGACCTTGTAATGTCGGAGGTCGTTAACCGCTGCCCTGCTGTCCCTGATGTCATGGAGAGATAGCCTACCTTGTTCTATGAATCTCAGGTAAACCTCACTTCTCCTTATGTGCCGTGCCTTGATGTTCAATGTGTAGATCATTATGTGAGTGGCTGCAAGACTTTTGAAAAGTAGTTTCTGTAAGTATATTTTTTATTTCATCAGTGTAGCTTACATGTACATGGTTGGCCATAAAGTAAAATTTAATCATAATAAAAACTGAACGTGTAAAACAACATTCAAAGGTCTGCATACATGTCATCATTACTCTAATACATGACATTCTTTTTTTAGTCTTTGTCTTAGGTGAACTATGAGTTCAGGCGGATAACTACAATCTGCCTGGAGCGAAACCCTTCTGACAAAGCTGGATTTCTACACTCCAAAACTCCTGAGCCTTTTTAAGACAGAGGGTTGGATCGCAGGCACAGAAATAAGACGTGTGCTGGATTCACTCAGTCAGCTAAAAGTGTTCCTGTACTTTAACATAAAACTGGAATTTTTGACACAAGGTAGACAAATTCATGGGACATTTGAGTGGTCTGACGCCCTGCTGAGCTTTTCAACTGGCTCGTTGGTCTAGGGGTATGATTCTCGCTTAGGGTGCGAGAGGTCCCGGGTTCAAATCCCGGACGAGCCCGGCTTTTCTGGAATTTCTCTCGGGATTCTCGGATTTTCCTCGGGGGTTAATAAAGTATTTCGTGTTCGTATTTGTAATAGCACACAGGTAGTGCTCACTGTAGGAAATCACTTACGTTTTTCACAGCAACAGGAAGGGTGGGCGAGACGCCGCGATTCGCTGCCTCGTTCAGTTGCCTGGGAGAGTCGCGCGAGGAGCTCGTTAAAGACTACCAGGTCAATTTTAGCGTTTTTTCCCCGTTTCTCCTGTGATTTCAGATAGCAGTTGTGCATTGTGTTGGGATGTCTGTAGAGACTGTTTAATACTGTACAGCATTTTGACCACTTTGCACTGATTTGTGTGTTTGGCAGGAAGTCAGCGAAGACGTGATCAAAGGTAGCTTCACTGAGCTTGTGATGAAGGCTGTTGTAACGGGCAGCGCTGGAGCAGAGGGAGGTGCCACCCCAGCCAGCGTGATCATCGTCATCATCGATGGTACTGAGGTGCTGGATGAATGTAAAAATTTCATGAACGCGTGGGGTTCACTTATTCCCTGAACCCCAAGCTGTTTTTTTTTTTTATGGAACTCATCAGTATTAACGCTTAAGAAAATGAATGCTATAATGTAATGTATACTTGACACATAAACATTACTAATGCATTGCGACGAGATGACTAGGACTAGTATGCGAAAAACACTGAAATGCTCGTACATTTTAAAAGCCATGGCTTAATGTAGTGCTACATTGTTTGAGTAAAATCTACCAAGACAGAGCGATTAAAATATACCCGAATCAAGGTGTTGCAAAGTAACCTTTGCTGAAGGATTTCTAATTAAAGCCATCAAGAATTGTGAGTAACCTTTCCTTGAAGATATGGTCTGTTAAATTTACAAGCAGTTTTTATGTGGAAATTCTTTCCTTGTTGTGTTCAAGGTGGATCATCAGGGATTAGTAATAAATTTGCAAAACAGTATGCAAACGGTGCCATCGAACTTTTCGAACCAAAAAAAAAGTTGATTGTTTGTAAATAAGCACAGTATTGTTTCTTTTAAAAACCTGGAGGCTACATGCCACTGTTGTTGTTTTCTGTAACGTTCAAATGTTTTTAATAAAGGAGTGTATGTTGAAGTACATGGTGATTTCTTGTTTTGTTTTTTACTGTGGTATCGAATTGGGTATCGAGTATCGTGGAATTTCACTGGTATTGGTATCGACCACTAAATTTCTGGTATCATTACATGCCTACTGTCAACTAATTGGAGCCAGCATTAACACCACTGTGGATGAGCTCAAGTCATTTGCTGGTATTAAGCTAATCATGGGGGTGGTGAGAATGCCATCTATGGATGATTATTGGGAAGAAAGCACACATTATCTCAAAATAGCCAAAAAAAAGTTTAAATGCCTCTCATGATTCATACACTTTCAAAATAATGAGACATCAGACCCTGCCCAGGATCAGCTCTGCAAAGTCACACCAGGACTGGAGCACGTAAGGAAGAAGTGTCTGGAAATTGATAGCAAGAACCAGTGCTCTATAGACAAGATGATGGTCCCTTACAAGGGAACACAGGCTGGGTCTCTTCGACAGTATCGAAGACCAACAACCCCAAGACTTGTGGGTGATGTCCGATACAGTCAGGTGGATCACCTCCCAGTTTTTACTGACAAGGGAAGATGCAGGGTTGTGCCCAGATGGACAGAAAACCATCTCCTGTCAGAAATGTGGTGTTCGTCTGTGCATCGTCACCGGGAAAATCCCACGCAACTGCTTCCAAAAATTCCACAAAAAATGAATCGAGAGAGAGTGATTGTGAGAGTGAGAAGCATTGTTGTTGTTCAGTTGTATGTGCCTTGTCCTTTTTGAATCAGTTGAACAATGGAATTGCAGTGTACTTAGGTTTTTATGTTACTTTTTATATGGTTGCTGTTCACTTGGCAGAACTGAACTGGTAGAACTGAAGGTTGTGGTAAGCCTATACTTTGATAGAAATGATAAAAATCCATTTATCCAAAATTAGTGCAAAATTAGTCTGTGTGATGTAAATTACCTGGGAAACCCATGCAAACACAGGGAGAACATGCAAACTCCACAGAGAAAGTACATGGGGTGGCCCGTGATTCGAACCTTCTTGCTATGAGGCAACAGTTCTTACTACTTACTTACTAAGTATTTCTGTAGGCAACATGTGTGCTTGTAAAATGTGTTTACAAGTTTAATTATGTCATCTCAATCATGTGATTCGTGTCATCTTAGTTAAACTTTAACTGAAGAGTTCAGATCTGGTAAATTTAGTTGTTTAGACCTTTTCTCCGTGCCTCTAAGGGCACTGCATAAAGATACAAGCAGAAAAACATAGGAAAAAATATTAACAGGTGCTTCCACTGGGAACCATCTCTTTATAATAGCTCATTTATATTAACACCCATACACAATTGTTGCCGTTATTATCGCTATCATTAGTATGTATAACTACACATTTGATCTACACGCCGAGTATAAGATTATTCAGTGCTTATGACAGTGTTATAAATGTCTCAAGTAGAACTCAGGACTTTGAATCATAAGCAGAAATACTGTTTTTCCTAGAAAATGTTCCATAAAAATAAAAAAAATGTGGTTGCCAAAGAACAGTCAGCAAATCATTGACAAAGTAACTACATGAGCAGTAAAATTCTTTCCATTTTTTGTTATTAGTATTCAAACTGATTCAGTAAACAAATCATTCTGATTCAAGTTTCTTACTGAAAATGGATTGAATCTCTTATAAGTGCAGATAGAATTCAATATGCTAGTTAGCACAACTCCCTCTTAGCTCTAAACCAGGGGGTCCGCGACCCCTAGGAGTTTGCAGCTGTACACAACAGGTTTGCGAAACTGAGATGGGAAAAGTCCAAGTAAAATTAAATTCCTCTGAAATCTCAAGGGAGTACTTCAGGTATAATTTGGATTGGATTTGTTCAACCACCGCTCTAGACCTTTGGGCTTGTAGGAGGCTAGCTAGCATATTAATAGCATACTATTAATCAAAATGTGGTTCTTGTGTTTTTACAGTTATGATTAGATATTCATAGTTAGGGTGGGGGAAATGAATGAACTTTGAATTTTCTCTCATTACTTTGTCTTAGTATAGTTTAGCCATGTAGTTTTTTGCAATGTGTTATGTGAGCTTTGAGAAAACAAGGTCAGGGTCATGAGCAAAATGTTCAACTGATGACGCTCGTGAGACAGGACATATTACAGCACGGTAAACGACTCTGTTTAAATGCGGACAACAGAGTCCTTAGGATATTTTGCTATCATTTCCAAAAAAAAAAAAAAAAAAGGAGGAACCTAAAGTGAGGCAAATTATATGTCTGCCGCTAACCCCCCTCCCAACACACACACACACTCCCACCCACCCTCCCCTCTCTCAACAAAACACCTACAAACTGTTTGTTAAATGGAAACACCTTTAATTAAAACTCAGTTTAAACAAATTCTGAATTATGACTAATCGTGATTAATCACATGGCCAGTTTTACACATTTTTCTTTAATCATCTGACACCCCTAATTAGCATATGGGTGCGTTGGTTAGCCTTGTTTTCGGTTTTGTTTTTCTACCCATGACTACAGTGTTCTTTGTCACACTTCATGAATAGTCGAGGGTGCTAAAAAAAACAGCTTTCCTAAAAATGTTTAGACCAGGCCAACTTCTAAAAACATTTTTTTAAAGAGTAGACATCAGCATCCTCTGTAATAATGCTCATTATATGGTACTCTTGTCTGTTGAGCTCTAGCCATAAATGGCCAGCTTGAGAAGTAACCTTAGGTTCTCCGTTACATATCACATTTCATTTCAGCAGAGTCATCAGCCAAATTAAGAATCAGACGATGTCGCGACGACACAAAAGGCCGTCCTTCATTTCACCGCGGAGAAGAAGACTTCGGCATAAAACCAACCCTATCGCGATTCGCTCAGATTCCCCGACAATAATAAAACTTTGAACCACCCCTATCACACCTCAGTTTCTTTTCTTCTGTTGAAATCTGCCTCAGTGAGAGAGAGAACCATCCTTGCATATTTATTTGTAAGAGCCTCTGCTACGCTGTTATCTTTGCTACACTGTTAAGCAATGGTTTCAAAGTATGCCGGCTAGCACGGCCAAGGAGATGCTAATGCGGTTTTCTGCTTCATAGCAGCATGCTAACAAAAAACCTGTTAGTACTTAACACCAAATACACACCCCCCCCCCCAACCCCTGGCTTCACAACTGCTTTTTTTAACCGATTAAAGTTAAAAATATACATTAATATTTTACTTTGTGTGCTCCAATCAAGAAACTTTCAACGCCGTTCGACACCTTTCAGCTATAAGCTTTTAACTGAACTGTTATCAACAGTTTGTGAGCCTCGCGGTTGCAGTTTATTAGTAAAAATGTAAAAAATCTCAGCCATTCATCTCTTCTTCTGTGAAAAAAAAAAAAAAAAGTGACGAAAAAAGTGAGAGGATGTGAGGCGCCACAACCTCGTAGGAATTTTTTTTTTCACCCCCCCCCCCACCCCCCCCTTTTTTTTTCCAACGTTTCAGCTCGGAAGCAGTTCAGCATTCTCCAAGAATTCTTCTAGAAGTTTCTTTAGGAGCGAGACTGTGAGGCATAAACACAACCGGGACTTTCAACTAATGATAACTGAGGAGGCAGACAGCAAGGGAAAGAAAGGAAGAAAGAGAGAAAGAAAGGAAGGAACGAAAGGGGGGGGGGGGGGGTGCTCATCGCCTGGCAGCATCTTAGCGGCTAATACAAACAAAGCCCAGTTAATGCCATCTGTGTTAATATATGCGAAAAAATGAGACACCAGGGTCCAGACTAAAGCCTCTCTTTTAGTCCCATGGTGAGAGCAAAAGCACAGTCACGACGACACACACACACACACACACACACACACACACATTCTAGTGTACACTCAGGCATACATTTACACTGGTGCACACACACACACATACATCTAATACTACTTTACCAGCTGATTTCTGACCCTTAACACAGACACATACAAATTCTTTCTCTCCCTCTCTCTCTCTAACATGCACACACACATATATGCAGGCGCACATTCACACATATACACGCACACAAAGAGTGCGCAAGTTCACTTTCAAAGGAAGCTCTAATGACTTGTGTCTCATGGCCATTGGGAGGGAAAAAAGAGACTAAAATCAATTCCCTTAAATCTGCAGTTTTTTTTTTTTTTCTTAGAGAGAAACAAAGATAATCATGAGAGATTTGTATTTATTAGTGTATTAATGCCACTTTGTTGTCCTTTAATGTTGTAAAATACCCTCAGATTTATGTTTCACTGAGATCTAAACTCTACAGGGACCTTATTAAAAAACTAGCCTTCTTTTTTTTTATTTCGTTCTTTCATTATTTTATAAGTTTCTTTTCACCCAGAAACCATATGTATAGCCCAAGCTCATTCTCTCAAACATCTTGTAGGGAGGTGTCAATCAAATCGCTCCGTGTCTCGACATCTGCTTGTTTGTTTGTTTGTTTGTTTTGTTTTGATCCCTGAATGAATCCTGGAGGAGAATGTTGATTTGTAAAATGACACACACACACCCCCCACCTCTCTCTCTCTCTCTCTCTCTCTTTCTTTCTCTCTTTAGAGAGAAATATTCAATTTAGCCAGACCAGTTTACTGGGAAACCATCTAAATAAAAAAGGAGAGAGGAAAACAGAGGTGCAAGTCACAAAGAGACAAAGATACCAGTTCAAACGAAGTTGCACACATAATACAGAGAGTTTAGCTAATCCAATACACATGAAATGTTGTATAAAAATGTCTTTTCTTTGTCGTACACTTATAATTAGAAAAATGAACTGAATGTTTGATCAACAGAAAGAGCCATACTATTCTAAAGTATATACCACCTTTCATTGTCCGCAGTCTTTCAAGTTGATTTGTATGGTTACAACCATACCAGAAGAAACCTGGGCCCACGGTGGACTCTGTTTCTCTTACTGAGATTGTACGGCCCATTGCGAAAGAAAGATTTAAAAAAAAAAAAAAAAAAAGAAACATTTGCAGAGTCAGCCCAGTTTAACAACGTGTCAAATGTTCGATGTTTTCTCGCCGCGGCGAAAGAAAAATATTGACAGCTGCTAGGTCATGGTGAGCGGTTATGGGTAATGAACTGTAATTAGGTTTTCCCTCTCAAACACGTTCCATCTCAATCGAAAAAAAGAACCGCAGGTGTGTGTGTGTGTGTGGTTTTTTTTCCTTTTTCTGGAAGTTGAAAGCTGACGGATGGATTCGGTCTTAACATCCCGCCGTATCGATGCCCCTGTCGCCATTCGGCGATGGCGTTCATGGCGCCAGCCCCCGCAGGTGGCGAGAGAGGGCGTCTCATCTGTGATGTACGGGTCGTGGCGGGAAAAAAGGCCCTCGACGAAGCCGCGGAGGCAAGGTCCTCTCCAATCTTGCATGCTCTCTCTCTCTCTCTCTCTCTCTCTCTGTTTTTTTCTCTGTTCTCCTGAACAGGCATTTGGAAAGCGAAGAAGCGTGAAGAATTTAATGATTAAGTAAAACAATGATTAGTCCCTGATCAAAAGAGAAACCCAGTTGAGGGTACATTCTTCTACCGTCTTTTGATGTTTGTCAGGCTCCGTTACGATGTTACTGGGGGGAGGGGGGGGGGGGGTGAGGATATGTGTCAAATGAGGCTTGAACGCGAAGATTGTGACACTTGTTCCGAATCGCGTTGCCATGGCGTTCCCTGGCACGGTCTGATGTTTCCAGAAGAGAGGGGAAGAAAAGAGAAAATGAGAAGAAAAAAAAAAAAAAACTGAGAAGATGAGAGGAGAAAAAAAAAAAAAAAGAAGATGCTTTTGGCAAATTGAGTGACTGCACATCAAAGTCTCGGCAAGATACCAATCAGAGTAGCGGAGCTGGTCTAATTCTGCATTGTCTCCTCCTGTGAAACGTGCGTGCGTGTGTGTGTGTGTGTGTGCGCGCGCGCGCGTGTGTTTACTATAATGTTGTTTGGCCATTCTCTCTCTTAGCAGGGGTCACAGGTTTTTACGATGGTAAGTTATGCAAAGGAGCTGGAGTGTGTGTGTGTGTGTGTGTGTGTGTGTGTGTGTGTGTGTGTGTGTGTGCGCGAGTGCAGGCACGATATGCATTAGAGGCCGTTTTGATGATTGACTAAGTGTTTAATTGCCCCACACACATTTTTTTTTTCTTTAGTCATTCCTGCATCACCTGTTTGTTTGTGCATTTTAAGTTTCTTTAAAGCTTTTATCCCGCCTGCTTTTAAACAACGAAAAAAAAAAAATATTAATAATAATAACAATTACGATGCACTTTTATGCATTTGCTCTTTATTAGCATTCAGAGACACAGCTGACAAACAAACATCCGCAAAGAGCCTGTCTCCTCACAAAGGATCCCATGCGTCTAAGATCTTCACAAGTATGCATTTATCCTACATCATGTAGCGTATATAGTTTACTAAGGCTTTTATAATGTTTTATAACCTTTAATTTTTTGTAATAACTGTTAATAACTGTTGGAGGGAGAGAGGTGCTAAACGCTGGACTGCTGTGTTTTAGGATGGACAGGAACGGTAAGCGTTACATGAAGGGCTAAGGAAACTGAGGCCTGACTCGAAACTGAGGCCTGACTCGAAACTGAGGCCTGTCTCGAAACTGAGGCCTGACTCGAAACTGAAGCCTGACTCGAAACCTCAGCGTAACCTAACAAGATGAGGCTGTGTTGCCTTCCTGCCTGTAAACAGCCCAAGAGATTAACAAAACAAGCTGCTAAATCCCACACGAAAAAAGAAAAAAGAGGAAGAGCTCAAAAAAACCAAAGTGACAGAGAGAGAGAGTGATAGAGTGTGTGTGTGTGTGTGTGTGTGTGTGTATGTGTGAAAGAGAGGAGGGAAAAACAGCTTCTTCAAGGATGAAGTTGAGAGTGGAGGACCTGTTACCTTCAGAAAGAAGAGATGCAGTTGGAATTCAAATCTAACCCTCCGAAGACTACAGTCAGGCATACATCCAGCCTGCTAACTACTGAGTGAATGATAAAGAAGTGTGTGTGTGTGTGTGTGTGTGTGTGTGTGTGTGGGTGGGTGGGTGGATGTGGATGTGTGTGTGTGTGTGTGTGTGTGTGTGTGTGTGGGGGGGGGGGGGCTGGCAGTTAGAGACAGCCTATATGCATCTGCGGTCTTTGTATTTGTGGTCATTAACATTACAGGTGCAAAACACACCATGCGAGATGTTGGGCTTAGCCAATCACAGAGCCAGCCATCGATCCCATGACCCAGCACCCGGAGGATCATGGGATTACGTCCCGTCCTACCGAGTAAACAAGATTAAAGAAGATCACAGACGGTTCCTCACCAGGTGCCGCATTAAACCACTGTGGTCAACAAGACAGACCACGCATGCTTATCGGCAAGGCAAGAGGACAGTGTTTACTCACCGGCAAGGTGTCACACCATAATTGGTCACACGTCCAATTGTGGTAACCAGGAAGTAGACTTAGACGAAGTGACATCATGTCATATCATGTAACAATCAAATATTAATACTAAGTGGACTGAAAGCAGGTCTTTCCACACTGGAGCGGTTTCTGGTTTCATTAAACAACTAGCATCACATTAAGATGCGTAAAATTACACTGTGTAAAATGTGGGTAGTCTGTGATACCTGAGATATTTTGGTAACTGTGGCTACACAGAGAGGTTTGAGAGTAGCTTTGAAAAACATGGCAGTTCTTGTAGAAGAACGGTGACGTGTTCTTTCCAGTGGAGTTGTATACAGATGTAGCATCTGAAACTAGGCGCATTGTAGCTGTTTTTCGTTTAGTTTGTGGTGGCTCAAAATCTCATGAAGACATTGTACATTAGTGTTTCCTTTATTTTGCCGGTTACCTGCCACTGATACGGAGTGCAGTCACATATGCTAATTTTCAGGGAGAGACAGAGAGAGAGAGATGGATAAGAACACACACACACACACGCACGCACGCACACACAGACACACAAACACACACACACACACACACACACACACACACAAAGCTGGAGAAGGAGATCTTTGACAGAGTTTTTTAGATCCTGTCCACTGAGAGGGTAGAGAAACAGTTGAAAGCTCATCATAGCTCTCTGTTTCCCGCCCTTTTTCTCTGACATGTATTGATTCTCGACTGGAGCTCGGCAAAAAAAAAAAAAAAAGAAGAAGAAGATATCATAAAACCTTAGACTTCTCTCTTATCATCCAAAACTGCACCTGTCTGCCTGAAGTTGTCTTCTGGCGTATGGATGAACCAACATCTTCCTCCCTCACGAAAGAAAAAAAAAAAGTATCACATAACAATAACATTGTCACAGTTATACATGATTCCTCTTCATGAACATGTCACAAAAATTGACACTCTCATTATAATTATTCAAATATAGTAATAAAAAAAAAACCCCACTATGACTCATTCACATAGTGGCTTAGTCAGTGAGCACACTAAATAAATTAAAGTGCCACCAAGAGCAATATTAAGCGGTTACAAATTATTATAAGGGCGTTACTTTTGTTAGCATGTCATATGAACTATAGTAACATTACTTGTTCTAGTATTGTCATAGTACTGATTAGAGTTATATTATCTTTATAGTATAGTGTTATAGTAGTTTTAGTGACATGAGCGTATTAAATGTTCTGAGTAGGTTCATTTAATATGTGGCTGTTTATTAATTCATACTCCTCCACGAACAAGGAGCTTTTGTCAGCTTTTCCGATTGTCGTTGGAAGTTGTAGACGCTAATGAGGTTTGGCTAAGCATGTACGACAAAAAAACCACATGAAATCAGACAGACAGGAGCGCGTCTGTACAGATTTATAGAGGAGATTTTTTTTGACAGCATCCCGCTGTTTTTAGCAGGGCCGCGTGATGGGCCTTCGTCAGGGAAATGTTCTCCGCGAGCTTGTTCTACACGATCGGATGTTACGCGGCGGAATCGCCGAAGAGTTCCGCTAACGCGGTGGTTCTCGGCTCCAGTCCTGGGGGCCCACTGTCCTGCGCGTCTGTGTTTTAACTCTTCGTTATCACAGTTAATTGAGCTAATCAAGGGCTTGATGATGAATTGATCAATGGAATCGGGTTAAAACAAAGACGTGCAGGACAGTGGGCCCTCAGGACTGGAGGTGAGAATCAACACGCTAATGCACGACGCTCGGTGTGTGTTTTGGTAACGAGGGACTTTCTGTCGCTATCCGGTAGGCGCTAAAACTGATTTTTAATCCTGTTGTATTACTCTGATTCAGTTACATGTCATTTTTTGTTCTAATCGACAAATGAGATTCATGTTTGTGGGAGTTGGCGAAAACAAAAATCGTTCATAAGGGTGATGGAGGGGGGTTGAAAATAAAACTGGATTTGGGCAGTTTGGTGTTTATACACTGCGAGGCCTCAAAGGGATATTTATTATTAATGAATTAGGTCTGTTAATTATGTATTTTTTTCACACTTGCTAATTTTGTTACCCCCTCATGGTAAAGCAAAACACATTATCCTGTAGCATATGAATATGTGTATAATCTAAATCTCACAGTAAATGCCCCGTTAATGATGAAATCATTTTGTTTCCGTACATTATGCGGAAAACTAATTTCAGGGTGTTACTGAATTCCAGTTTCACATACTCATCTCAAAGCCTGTCTGTGTGTGTGTGTGTGTGTGTGTGTGTTCCTCATAACCACTATATCATAATACCTTTAAAATGGTTTATTTGGTATTAATGTGCATTTAATGCTCATCATTAATACATTCGGAGCAGTGGGGTTAAACTCCTTATATAAAAAAAAAATGTAAACTAGTTTAAAAACCAGTTTTCTTTTCATCAACAGATTTGAGAAAGATTTAGTACAAGCCTCTTCAAAAGGCCTCATGTTTTCAAAAACAGAGCAGAGACCTTGAGAAAGCGTCCTCAGACGCTGCAGACAACCAGTCGGAAACGTGCAGGTCTGAGAAAAGCTCTTCTGAAGACATTTTTTCTTTTTTTTTTTTTATTAATTTAATATACCTCAGACATATGATGAAAGAGAGAGAGAGAGAGAGAGAGAGAGAGAGAGAGAGAGAGAAAAGGCAGAGAGAGAGAGAGAGAGAGAGAGAGAGACGGAGAAAGGGCAAGCATGTGAAAAAGACTACGAAACGAACACGAAATTCAAACAGGGACCTGTCGGATTGGTTTGAAAAGAAGTCAGTTGCACAAATAGACTGATTGGGGGAAAATAAAGGCAGACTTGTTCCTGTTAAATAATACCCCTCATCTCTTCAAAGAACCATCCTCAGGGCTTTCATCCCCAACACTTCGCCTCTGCCACGGAAGGAACAAAGCCCCCCCCCCCCCCCCCCCCCCCCCCCCCCAACATTTTTTTCAGACCGTTTCCAGGAGAACGCTTCCCTTTTCTGTGTTTTTTTTTTTCCTTAATAAGAAATATTCTTGAAAATGAAAATGAAAATGAGGCAACGTTAATAATATAAACCAACGTGTCTGAGCCAATAATTGAGTCCCTAGTGGTGTGTGTGTGTGTGTGTGTGTGTGTGTGTGTTTCAGTCAGAGGGAGAGAATGTAACTATAACTGAGAGCCTGTGTAAGGCCTAACTGAAGATGATCATTTGCTTCAAAAAAAAAAAAGAAAGAAAGAAAAAAGCTTAAGGTACTCTTAATGATGTTCTCCTTTAATTCTTCATCATAACCTCTCTTATCTTTTCCCTTTTTTTTTAAGGAAAAAAAAAATTGATACAAGTCACAAAGGAGTTTAAATTGGAGATTTGGTTTTTTTTTTTCTCACATGTTCAGTGGGTAACGAATATTACCTTATCAATGTCAGGCAAGTTCCAGAATTTAAAATTTAACTTCGAGTCCTTGAAAGAACAACTTGTATCACGAGTTTGCCTCAGTTCAAATTCTTCGTGCGCATATTATCAATACGTCAGTTATGAAAGCTTACAAGCATTAGGACTATCACACATCTGCCGCGTATTTTTACAACTTATTTCAATGGGCTTTCGACGGAAACGCCTGAATATTTGAGCTGTGAAATGATCTAGAATATTCTACCTCAGTCTTCTCTGAAAAGGCTTACAGCTTACTTAACAAAAGCGCATTTTTACTCACGACTGTTTTTTTCTCATGGCTTGTCAGCGTAGTTTCTCACTGTAAGTTTCTTCATACATCTAAAACCTCTCATGTTTGATTGCTCTTATGGTCTGATATCGCGACGTTCTATTCAAGTATACCAAGAATACCCCCCCCCCCCCCCCGCCCAACCCTTTCTGTTAACAACAATAATAATAATAACAATAATCAATAATTCTATTAATATTCTCTACGTAACCTATTACAAATCTCTGACAGAGGACTGCGGCAATTTCGAGATTTATTAAATATTGTCTTAATTATGCGTAAAGCCTTGAGAATATGAGAGTAAGTGCTGCTGTTGTGTGTATGACTCATAATGTGTTATGAATGGTCTATAACATGTTCTGGATGCTTCTGCATTGCGATATGAAGAGCTTTGGAGGAGAAAAATTCTGTTGACTGCGTTGTGTGTCGAGTGTTTTACAGATTTCAGTATTGTTTGGAAACTGTTTGGAAAGTCGGGGGAGTTTGGAAAAAAAACACGCTGAACCTCTGTATTGATGTAGACACACATTTGTCTGCATGAGGCGATGGTTTGTAGGGAGTCTGAACACGCCATCTGTAAGACTTAGTCTCTCAAACAAACAGATACACCAACGAATACACAAACAAACAATCTCATTCACTTCTGATGTGGTGATGAGACTAATAAGATCAGAGTAATTCAGGACTTAAAAACTGAAACATTCTCTGCTCACTCTCTCTCTCTCTCTGTTTATCTGTCTGTCTGTCTGTCTCTCTCTGTTTCTCTCTGTCTGTCTCTCTCTCTATCTGTGTGAGAGAGGATAGTCAAATGGAGAGAGACAGATTGAGGTGGGGCTGAGTAAAATGGAGAGAGAGAGAGAGAGAGAGAGCTGTTTATTGTGTTACAGATTACATGCAGCTTGTAGATATTCAGTTGGAGTGTTGTTTATGCCTCCCACTGGTCTGGACATGTCCCAGAGGAGGGAGACCGTTTAATGCTAAGTGCCAATTACAAGCTCTCCAAGGTTATAGCCACCACTGATCCTGCTTCATAAGCACTTTAACACCACGAAGAGAGAGAGAGACAGAGAGAGATGAGCACAGATGGGGGGGGGGGGGCACAGAGAGAGAGAGAGAGACAGAAAGAGATGGGGGGGGGGTGGTACAGAGAGAAAGAGAGAGAGAGAGAGAGAGAGAGATAGGTGGGGGCGGGGTACAAAGAGAGAGAGAGATGGGCACAGATTGGGGGGGGGGGGCAGAGCGAGAGAGAGAGAGAGACAGAAAGGGATGGGCGGGGGGGGGGTGGTACAGAGAGAAAGAGAGAGAGAGATAGGTGAGGGCGGGGTACAGAGAGAAAGAGAGAGAGAGAGATGGGCACAGATTGGGGGGGGGGGGGGGCAGAGAGAGAGAGACAGAGAGAGAGGAATGGGCAGTGGGGGGCACAGAGAGAGAGAGAGGAGAGGAAGGGTAGCAGTTGGGGTGGATGGAGCAGGAAAGTAAAAAGAGAAAAGATGAAAGTGAGTTGGGCTCAGAGGTGGGTTTGCACGTTAAAGATGAGACAGACAGAGAGGAAGAAAGAGAGAGAGAGAGAGAAACGGACAAAAAAAGATATAGAAGTGGAAGGAAAAGTTGAAGAATATATGTATAAATTGAAAGGCACTGTCAATGAGACAGGTAGAGAAAGAGTGAAAGAGAGAGAGAGAGAGGTGCTGAAATGAAAGATACAGACAGACAGCTAGACAGGGAGACATATGCAGAGAGTAACAGGGAGAGACAGCAAGAGAGAGAGAGAGAGAGAGAGAAACAGGTGAAGACTATGAGAGAGACGGTACTGAGAAGCAGTTCACTGATAAAACAGACTTTGAGTTTGGTTAGATTTTGTTTTCGGCTCTACGGTGTGTGTGTCATTAACTTGTCACCGCTCACCTCTCTCTCTCTCTCTCTCTCTCTCTCTCTCTCTCTCTCCTTATCTGTTTACATTCAAGGGCTTTCTTGCTTTATAACTGTATAAACTTACCATATAGCCAAAAGAGATTACTATGAAGAAGACGTGAGTTAACATACAGATCATACTGAGAAAGTGTTGAACTCACACTATAGTTTTTGGGGATGACAATAACAATAAACAAATATAAATACACACTCACACACACACAGATACATACATACATACATACATTCATAACTAACATAAATAAAGAGCAGAGGTTTGGGGTTTTGGGAGATTTTGTCACTGTTGAGTTCAGAGTGAATAACAACATGCTGTTATATAGTAACTGAATAACAACATACTGTTACACCATAACTGAATCACTGAATAACAACATACTGTTACACAGTAACTCAATCACTGAATAACAACATGCTGTTATATAGTAACTGAATAACAACATACTGTTACACCATAACTGAATCACTGAATAACAACATGTTGTTACACTGTAACTCAGTCCCTGAATAACAACATGCTGTTACACTGTAACTCAACCACTGAATAACAACATACTGTTTCACAGTAACTCAGTCCCTGAATAACAACATGCTGTTACACTGTAACTCAACCACTGAATAACAACATACTGTTTCACAGTAACTCAATCCCTGAATAACAACATACTGTTACACTGTCACTCAATCCCTGAATAACAACATGCTGTTACACTGTAACTCAACCACTGAATAACAACATGCTGTTACACTGTCACTCAGTAACAACATGTTGTTACACAGTAACTCAATCACTGAATAACAACATGCTGTTATACAGTAACTCAGTAACCGAAAGCAGGTGGCAAAACACTCAGCTGAGGGAAAGAGAGAGAAAGAGAGAGAGGGAAGCTGCCACCAGGTGTGTGATTTATGCCTCCAAGGCCCTAAATGGATAATAGTATGTGTGGTTGTGAGTGTGTGTGTGTTTGTGTGTGTTAATATTCAGCAGCAGTAGAGTGAGTTGATGCATAGCAGAGATACCATTAATGACAGTGCCCACCACAAGTGTGTGTGTGTGTGTGTGTGTGCGCGTAAACATGTATTCACACATGAGTATGTGTGAATAGGTGCAGCATAGCAAGGACAGCACTAATTACAGTGCCCATGGTGCATGGTGTGTGTGTGTGTGTGTGTG
>NC_044505.1:16056052-16106052 GCF_902362185.1 Chanos chanos
CTGGGTGCATTAGGGTTTGTGTATTATCCTGCTGCTATCCTGTGTGCTCATGCTCAGTCTCTGTGTGTGTGTGTGTGTGTGTGTATGCAGTTGAGCATTCATCCTTTTAACTTGCCCTGTGTGTGCGTGTGTACACGTGATTCAGTGTGTGTGTGTGTGTGTGTGTGTGTGTGTATCCGTATTCCTGTGTGTCCACGACCGTTCCGCCCCTATCCAGTTAAATCCGTTCCTTTTCAGTGATCCATGGACTGTATGTGATGGATGGAGCTTTTCTCTCTCTCTCTCTCTCTCTTTCTCTTTTCCTCTCTCTGATAGACCTCAGAATCAGCACATGAAGCCCCAGTGGCCTCTCACCTTCCTGTCTCTTACGTACAGTTGGGAGTTCAGAGCTGTTTTTTTTACCAATACTGGCTCTCAGCTCCACTTTTCTAAATTCAAGCATCAACCATCTCCGCTCCAAATCCCTTTCATAAACAGTACGCTCTACCTTATCGCGGCATTCATTTCCACGGCTCGGTAATCTAGCTTTCGCCCGTTGCGTTTTCCAAATTCTCATATTCTCCTTTTTGTCGTTTTTGCAGATTTGTCATCGTCGCTGTTCCAAATTGACACGTTCATTCGCAGCGTTCCGAATTAGAACCGTTTTCTCCGTTCCGAAACTCACCCACACATGTCGCAGTCTCCCCCCCCCCCCCCCCCCCGAATTCTAGAATTCACAGCTGGCGTTCCAAATTCTAAGCCTGAGTTTTCTCTCTCTTTTGAAAGCTGTCATTACTTTTTTTCTTTTGCGGCGCTGTGAAACTTGTGAATAATAGCGTTCCTTCTTTAGAACTCTCGGTTTTCCACTCCCTCTTGGGCAAGAGAGACAGAGAAACACCTGATTGCTTGAACCCACAGGTTGAAAGGTAGTTAGATGTGTTCTGCTCAGTGGAATTCGTTTTTTGGGGGTTTTTTTTTTTTTTTTAGTCTGTAGTTATACCTCTCAGTGCATCATCTCTGCTTGTGAGACAATGATTTTCTAGTGCAGCATCAGGAAGGAGACAGTAGGAACCATCTCTATGATGTTACATTATACTTATAAAGCCCTTTTATACAGGCTGTCATGGTTTGATGGTGAGTGAGTGAGTGAGTGAGTTTTACACCAGTGGATTGAGTTTGAGTGAGGTTTGTCTTACTCAGCAGGGAGTGGCAGCTGTGTTTCAGCTTTACTGTTCTTGTAGTGTGTGTGTGTGTGTGTGTGTGTGTGTGTGTGTGTGTGTGCTGGGTTTGCTGTAAAAATACACACACACACACACACACTCACTCTCTCTGACACACAGACACAGTTAGACCAACACTCACACATATACACTCCTCTGTGCCCGTTTACTTTCCTCTCCACACAGTGTATTCAAGGTGATTTTGGCAAACAGCAGCTTAGAAAAGATAGTCTGCTGAAAATCTCTCTCTCTCTTTCTCTGTCTCTCTCTCTCTCTCTGTCTCTTTCTCTCTGTCTCTTTCTCTCTGTCTCTCTTGCTTAGATGTGTGTGTGCAGACTCACACACACACACACACACATTCTGCTCTCAAAAAAAATGTGTTTTCAGATCCTGTGTCTTTGCCAAGTTTGGGGTTTAATAAATAAATGAGTAAATTAATAAATAAAATCAAACGAAAAAAAAAAATTAAAAAGAAAACATCACCTCGAATAATATTTTTTTCCTCTTTGACACGAGATCAGTGACTGGATGAGCCCACACACTTCTGTGAGAGAAGGAGTGAGCGTAGGGGGGGGGGAGAAGAAAGGGTGAGCGAAGACAGGAGGAAAGGATGAAAAGAAGACGAGAGGATCTTTGAAGCCTCGCATCTTACAGCTAGAATCAGACGACTCGTGGGTCGCTCCCTCCGAGTCTTGGCAGACCCCACGCAAGGCGGTCGCGACACGAGCTCGTCCATCATCTCAACCCCCCGAAAATCTCTCCGCGCGCCTCTCTTCAACCCGAGCGCAAAAAAAAAAAAAAAATTAAACCGTCGGGAATCGCGCTAAGCCACTCGCGCCGTTCCGACTCTCAATTTCGGATGTTCCCCGAGTTTAATGGCATCGCGTGTTTTACACGCAGACGCGTTTTTGGCCCTGTCAATTAGGCTTCGTCCTCTTCCCCTCATTCTCCGTCCTGCGTTCTCTCTCTCTCTCTCTCTCTCTCTCTCTCTCTCTCGCTCTCTCTCTCTTTCCAGTCCCAGCTATTTTGTAGTTTTTTTTTTTAAGACATCCATTTCAAAATATTCCAACCCCTCGGAGCAATGCTATATGAACTCTCTACATCACGTTCTGTCCTGCCTAACAAACAGACTAAAGGAAGTCAAGGGAAGGCGGGAATTAGTTGACAGGGGATTTGGCGTTAAACCTGACATACAAAAGAGGTGAACATCTCAAAGAAATATCTGAGGTAAATTTAGGTAACAGGCCTCTTCTTTTTTAGACAAAATACCTTATTTTTCAACTGCATAGAATTACACAAACTCTTAGTTCCTCATTCCTGGGATACAGTACATCTAATAGGTCTTAGCAACATTGTCAGCCAATGAGCACACATCTCATTTGCTTATCACCGCCCACTGTTCTCTGTATCGTGTGATTAATTTCTGTCCGACCCTTCACTTTGGCCCTGTTTAATAAGAGCAAGTCACATGTATTGCCACCCCTCCGGACATTTATAATCTATGCCACCTTATTCCTTCAGTTTCAAATGTTACCTCTGTATGTGCAAATTAAATAATCTTTAACCTTATTTAACAACATGGCCTACCATTACGTGTTTGCTCAGCACATAAGGGTGGGTTTCCCAGAGACGCGATCATACAGAGGGAAAAGACTAAAACAAAGTTATGAGCTAAAGTTACCATCAGTAGTTGCCTAGGTTAATATCTGACACTTTCTCTCTCTATATATGTGTATGTGTGTGTGTGTGTGCGCGCGTGCAGGGTTTTCCCTGAAACACTTGGGTACAGCGCCTAGGCTTTTCCATGGTAGGGAAAACCCTAGTGTGTGTGTGTGTGTGTGTGTGTGTGTGTGTGTGTGTGTGTGTTACACATTTATTCAGAACGGGATGTATCAATGCTAAGAGACAGCCAGTGAAGTTATAATGGAGTCGTGTCTAATCGATCGCTTAGCAAGACTTTCGATAATAACAAGGTGTTATATCATGTCTTGCTGATACTTCACGAGTTTACCGTGTTCTGTTACGACACTGCTGCAAGGTGCATCCTGTATCGTACTCCGCATGTTTTAGCTTCACTGTATTTGTTTAATGAGAAGAGGGACACATTATTTTGCATATCACATTTTGAGTAACAGTAACACAGTGAATTTATTTCCCGTCTGTCATGGAAGATGGAAGACAGTTCTCATGCCCTACTTTTAACCATAATGACCTAAAGCTGAAACACAATGTAAGCCACTCTGCTTATGTAAGTGAATCACTCACTGGTAAACAAATTGAATAATACGCAAAAAAAAAAAAAAAGCTACTCTATCTAGGTTAAATGTGGTTACTCACTGCTATTGAGACGCTCGCTTGCTAACGCACCTGGAGGTTACCTACTCAAAGATGGGTTTTAGACAGAGCGCAGTGTCACAATTATACACCTAGTCCATCTGGTACACAAGCTTCCATTTACATTGCCTTGAAATTGTATATGTTTACAGGATCCCTTATGCTTCTGTTTACATTAACACTAACACATATACTTCACTCCACATTTACTCTAACACATGTACTTCACTCCACGTTTACACTAACACCTATACTTCACTCCACGTTTACACTAACACATATACTTCACTCCACGTTTACACTAACACATATACTTCACTCCTCGTTTACACTAACACATACATTTCACTCCTCGTTTACACTAACTCATATACTTTACTCCACATTTACACTAACACATATACTTCACTCCACATTTACACTAACACCTATACTTCACTCCACGTTTACAATAACACATATACTTCACTCCACATTTACACTAACACATACACTTCACTCCACATTTACACTAACACCTATACTTCACTCCACGTTTACACTAACACATATACCTCTATACACATTTATACTCACACATATATTTCTGTACACATGACTCTAACACATACACTTCTATACTCATTTACACTAACACATATACTTCTATACATTTTATGCTAACAAATAGGTATTTATACACACATTCACACTGACACATGCACTCCTACACACATTCACACTGACACATGCACTCCTACACACATTCACACTGACACATGCACTCCCATACACATATTTATACTAACAAATGTACTTTCATTCACATTCACACTGACACATGCACTCCCATACACATTTATACTGACAAATGTACTTCCATTCACATTCACACTGACACATATACTTCTGTACCTACTGCACATTTCTTCATGTACATCTACTGTGTCAAGCGGCAATTTCCACGTTTAAGTGCATATCAGTTCTTGACATTGCAAATTACCCGTGTGTTACAGCATAGATGGCAGTTTAATCTGTCTGTAAGAGACGTTGTGCACTGGCACTTGCAAATGGAAAAGATATACACAACTGATCCAAACTGCAAATCTGAGCAGATGGAGATTCAGATAGGCAGAGAAAGTTCCGGAGGACAATATGTGAGCCCTGACTGTTAGGAAGTGAGAACTCGATCGGCACATGCCGGCAAGACGCGAACACATACGCGCGCGCGCCCACACACACACACACGCGCACACACACACACAGCGTGCTATCACTATCGCTCTAGACAGGCTGTCATAACACAGAGCCTGGGGTAGTGGTCTGACCACGACTGAACGGACACAACCTACAACAGACACAGTTGGACACAAGCTCAAACACACACACACACACACACACACACACATAGAGAGAGAGAGAGAAAAAGAGACAGAGAGAGATCAGTTTGCCACTCATAAAAACAAAACAAAAACAAAACTTCAAGGACTTTTCGGAGTTTGTCAGATTTATCGTGTATGTCTGTCTTAGTGTTCACGAGTCTATTTATCTGTCTGTCAGCTAGATCTGTCTTGTCTTCCTGTCCATTTATCCCACTGTCTATCTGTGTCTCTATTTATCTATTATTTATGGAAAACATGGATTCTGTAGGAACAAAAAAAAAAAAATGATATCAGCTCTTGAAATGGACTTTTGATTACTGAGTGAAGTGGTAGTCGCTTTAGCATCAGATGGGACATTTCATGTCTATTTTAATTCTAATTCCATTTTCATTTTAATTCTAATTTTAGGAGCTTTGCAACGATCATCTTCTTTCACTCTGTCTTCCTCTACTTTTTTTTTATTACTTTTCACGCTCTCCTCCTCTCTGCTTTCTCCTCCCTTTCCTCTCCTTTTTTTCTGCCTCTCTCTCTCTCTCTCTTTCTCTCTTTCTTTCTTTCATGCCCAGGATGTCAGAGAGGACAGATTCAGACTCTCAGTGAAAGCATGACTCATTCTTCTGCACACACCGTGTGTGTGTGTGTGTGTGTGTTGGGGGCGGGGGGTAGCAGCCTATATATGGGGGGTGTGTGTGTCTCAGTGTGGTCTAATCTCTTAAAAAGTCTCGGTTAGAACTGCTCTTTTTTTTTTTACACTACTGGGTCAAAGCACTGCTCACCATGCTTGACGGTGTGTGTGTGTGTGTGTGTGTGTGTGTGTGTGAGATATGTCATGCCTGCATGAGGGGTCGTCACACTTCCACGGTTCTCCCGGAGTCTCCCACATTTCTCTCTGTCTCCCTCCCTCCCTCCCTCTCTCTCTCCCTCTCTCTCTCTCTGTTCTGGTCTACTCCTGCTTTCTTTCCTCCTGTTTCTGTCTTCTCCACCTACTCTCCCTCTCCACTGGCTTCTTTTTTGTTCTGTCTCTTTCTGTTCCCCGTTGGCTGTATTAAAAACCCTGTGTGCTTTCCCTCCCTGGTGTTCATGTGTAATTATTCCCTGCTACTGTCCTCCTGTGTGCGTCACTCTTAATTGCCCCCCAGGCTTTTGCAACCTAAAATTGAATTCCTCCCCAATCTTCCACCCTCCTCCATCTCTCTGTTGTCAGTCAAATGGACTAACCTTCACTCCATGCCTTGCCTTTAAATATCACACTCACACACAAATACACACACACAAATACATACACACACAGCTCTCTGTTTAATTAATTACTTACAGTGAATTTCAAACACCCACATAACTAGTTTCACAAGACCTCCATTTACCTTTCCTCATTCTTAATGTCATATTGACAGCTTCGGTTTATTTATTTATTTGTTTGTTTGTTTGTTTGTTTACTTGTCCCTGCCTCTCTCCACATCGAAGCGGCTGATTTTGTTTGCCCATTAACTCTCCTTTTTCCCCCCCGAGCGACGACACAATGATCTGTAAACGTCCTTTTTGTCCTCGGAGGGCACACTTGCTGCGCTCCTCGCAAACGGACGCAGCAGGAGGCCACAGACCTCCAACGACACTGCCCTCTTTATTGCTCCCATTAGCCTCTCATAAACACACTCGCCAGTGTAAAAAAAACAAACAAACAAAAAACCCTACTAACCAAAGTTGCTCCCAAACAGACTGTTGGATGGTGACTTAACAAGAGTTGTTCCTTCATAAAGACTAATGAAGTGATATAAACCGAAGTCACTCCCAGACATACTTATACAGATGTAAACTAGACTCTACTGTCAAACACACTTCAGCACGGAGCTGTAAACTAGAGTCACTCTCAAACATACATATACAGATGTAAACTAGACTGTATTGTCAAACACACTTCAGCACGGAGCTGTAAACTAGAGTCACTCTCAAACATACATATACAGATGTAAACTAGACTGTATTGTCAAACACACTTCAGCACGGAGCTGTAAACTAGAGTCACTCTCAAACATATTTATACAGATGTAAACTAGACTGTACTGTCAAACACACTTCAGCACGGAGCTGTAAACTAGAGTCACTCTCAAACATACATATACAGATGTAAACTAGACTGTACTGTCAAACACACTTCAGCACGGAGCTGTAAACTAGAGTCACTCCCAGACATATTTATACAGATGTAAACTAGACTCTACTGTCAAACACATTCCAACACAGTAGTGTGAACTAGAGTCGCTCTCAAACATACTCTGAGGCATACATTAGAGTGACATCTGGATACATTCTCATATAGAGTTATGGAATAAATTCACTTCCAAATGCATTATGACATAGATATGTAAACTGGAGTCACTTTCAATTACACTCAATGTCAAAGGTCTTTATTATCATGAGCGCATGAGTACAAAGAAATTCTTCCTTGTGGGTTTACCAGTACTCAAAACAATAAATACAATAAAAACAAGTTAAAACAATAACAGTAGAACAGAGACAGGAGGCAGAATTTGTATACACATACAGTTAGTCAGACATGGGTAGAGTAAGCAAAAACTGTACTCAAGTAAAAGTATTGTTACTTTATAATAAGAATAATAATAATAATAATAATAATAATAATAATGACTCGAGCAGAAATAAAGGTACTCATCAAAAAGATCTCAAACTCAAGTGGTGAGAAACTTCATATGATGATTTACTACATCTATAATGTATTACATTCAAATGCATCAGAATATCAGTTACGCCCAAAATAAGAACTTAATGTGCTTGTCTAATAAACACAAACACAAAATCTGCTCATTCAAGAACAAAATCATATTCCTAATTAAAAAAAAAGAATGATAATAAAATAAATTACATGTTTACGAAATTACATAAATTAAGGCAGTTTTGCCACGGGTTAGTTTCATAAATCTTCCAAACTAGCCTAATGGTAATAACATCTCCTCCATTTTTTCTTCCCATAAATCTTTTCCATCCAATACCAAAGTCACAACACTGTTTAATCTCTTAACTTAACACAGTCCTGGTGTGTGTGGTGTGGTGTGGAGTGGTGTGTGTGTGTGTGTGTGTGTTTAAGAGGGTGAATATTGATTCTGTCCTAAAGAATCACTCAGTAAGGTGGCTAACAACCTTTTCTGAGTTTATTTCATAACATAAAGCAACCAGTCAGAAGGTCTCTCCGCTGCTGTTGATTTGTGGACGTTAGAACATGAAACTGAGAATGTTGCTACTACTCCGTCTCAAGAGACAGAGATCAGAGGATGCAGGTAGAGAGCTTACTGAAAGTTCGGTGCAACGTCTGAAATCTCCAAAAATCTCTTCTCCGTCATTGAAAAGAGCCCTGTAGCGACTCTCTTCTCTGTTTTTCACGAAGGTCAGTTAGCTGACGCTACCTCCCTCCATGCCCCCCATCTAGCCTGTAATGCTACTGTGTGAACAATGTGTGTAAGTACTGTATACCAGTGATTCTCAACCCTCTAGGTTATGCTGTCTAAAGTTAACCACAGACAGATTATGGACTTTTTGGTAACTCTTGCAAAGAGATCCTCCCTCTTTCATAGATAATGTTAGCTAGCTAGGTAATGCGCCTCATAGTAGCTTTATAAGTTAGCGTTATACGATAGATACATGCTACCACATGTCTTTTTTAGGTTTGATGTTGAGTTCTGAAACACTGAAGCTTCTGTCATTTTCAGCTGACAAATCAGGCAGTGCATGATGTAACTCTTATTCTTAGTAGTTTGGAAAGAGAATAGCGATAGACTGTCTGGCCGGGAATGAAGGCCTACTGCTGCATCTGACTCAGGGGCCGTCTCTTCAGCCATCTTGTGACAAGGCGTCATGGTGGGGTGTGGTTTATTTAAAACGGCGAGCTAAACATAGGCATACAAACGCATATCGAAGCAGTCGACGCCGTAGAAGCTGTGCGCGCGCGAATTGAAATAATTTATTAAATTAAATAAAAGTAGTGAGAAGTGTGTAGTCTAATGTAACGGAGTATAAGTACATTTTTTTAAATCGTAAATGTACTTGAGCAAGAGTGAAAAGTATTGTGCATTAAAACTACTCTTCTAAGTACAATTTATTGGAAAAATGTACTTAAGTACATGTAACAGAGTAACCGTAACGCGTTACTAACAGTAGTTTTACTAATGTTAAGAGGAAGCTCGTTGTTCTGACAACCCTCTGTCAGGAGTCTTAACCTCCTGCCTGTAATCAGTCTTATCGACGCTGATAACCAGGCTTGTGACGGTGGCGTAGTTGTCAGAACGTCATGATGGAACTAGAGCAGTGTCTTGTCGCGCAGTTAAGGGAGAGGAACATGGGACTCAGCACACTGAACTGTGAGGTGCCGGGGTTGAAGATCAGTTTCGAAGCGGTTTTACCACCAGACTCCACAGGCTTGTGTCTGCCAGTTATAAACATCTGGGATCCAGTTGCAGAAGGTGGTGCCTCGTCCCGGCGCTCGGCGCTGAGCGTGAACGGGAGAGCAGGGTTAAACGCCGTGCCGTAATCCACAAATAACAGCCTAGAGTAGCAGTTTTGGGGGTTTTTTGTTTTTGTTTTTTATTGTCCAGGTGTGCCAGAACGGCGTGGGTCCAGACTGTGCAGGATGATGTTTTTTGATGTAGTCCAGGCTTCAGCCTCTGAAAGCACTTCAATGCAATAGGAGTGAGTTACAAAGAACAAGTCAGAAGGGACAGACACACAGCATGTCACCATTCAACACAGAGATATGAAATGGAGTCACTCTGACAGGCATTCTGACCTAGAGGTATAAACCAGAGTCACTCCCAAACTCTGACACATATATGATGCGAATTAGACTCGCACCCAAATTCATTCTCACAGTGAACTGTAAATTAGAGTTGTTCTCGATGCACATAGAGCTATATGCTGGTCACTCCCAAACATACTTACATGTAGATAATCTAACATAAACATATAAATTAGAGTCTATGGAAATCACTTCCAGTGGACACAGAAAGGATACGGATATAGAAAGCTATGAAGCTTTAGAGTGTCTTTCATTCAGATCTACAAATCCCACACAATGTCTCTGCCAGTTGGCCTGACAGATATGATGTGCTCAAATTTTCCTCTAAATGACAGATATCCAGTCAGTTTTACCACACCTTTCCAGTCAAAAATCAAATCACCATCAAAATCATTATTACTGACTCGAGGTCAGTAATAAATCCTAAATACCAAAAGATTTCTAGAATATTCTCTCACTTTTTTGTTGACTGTGTACCTAAGATATATACATAATGTGTTGACTTCAGCTGCATGTGAAATCCAAAAGGACATAAGATCTAAATTTACAACAGCAACAATGACAATGACAAAAAAAAAAAAAAATGTTGCTTGCTTTGGTTTAAGGTTTCGTTCTTGCAAAAATGGCTGCCATGTCAGCAACATCAGTGGAGCTCACACTGCAGCCATTCTCTGTTTTTTTGTTTTTTTGTTTTTTTTTTTAACTCTATGTGTGACTCAGCTCTGTGATGAGAGAGAGATGACTCCAAACAAAATGGAGTCTCTTGGCCACAGTGTCTATGACGTGGACTGAAAAGCCAATTTCCTATTCAGTTTTAACTACCTTGAAATGAAAATCATAACATTGAAAATATGTTTATAAAAAGCCGTGAATCACTTACGTGTATCCTTTCCTTTCTTTTCTGCGCGCGCGCGCGTGTGTGTGTGTGTGCACATAAACCCACACACACACACACACACACAGCCCTTTGTGTTCATGTTGGCAAGAAGCTAAGGTTCAAATTGTGTTGCGTCATTAAGTTGTGAGTTTTTTTTCTGTTTTACCTTAGTGTAATTAAACAGAACTCAGACCATCTCTCTCTCTCTCTCTCTCTCTCTCTCACTCGCACACACACACACGCGCACACACACACGCACACACACACAGAGACAGAGACAGAGAGAGAGAGAGAGGAAAGAGTCACAGTGCCACCTACTGATCTCTCCACTACTTTTGTTATACATACAGGCTCTCTTTCACCAAACCCCCCCCCCCTCTCTCTCTCTTTCCCTCTCCCTCCTCCTCTCCTCCCCCCTGCCTCTCTTGTTCCCTCCTTGCAGCTTACACTCCTGTTGCCAAGAAAAGAATCGACAGAATGAAACAGTCAGTGCGTGAACCGACAATGCTTTATTGTTCTCCGAGCGGCTTTGGCTTCACTTTGAATTAGACCTTTTAATCCAGGGCTGCTCCGTTTCAAGTGTTCTAGTGAAAGAACTGCACCCACTGAAGAACAAGCGTCTTACGTCGCTGGTTGCAAAACCTGGTGAAGCCTGAATTCGTGGAAACACTGCTGGCATCGTGGTCAGACGGCCGGACCGTCGGTAACAGTCGTCCAGTTGGCGTAATCGGGGTATACGGTGAATAGGAATGATCAATACCCAACCCCCCCCCACACACACACACACACACAAACACACACACCCTTTCCCTACCCTCAGGGACTTACTGCCCGGAATAGTCTCCTAAGATATCAACAACTACTGTCAGGGGCCTAAGAGAGAGAATGGGAGAGAAAGAGAGAGAGAGAGAGAGAAGGAGGGAGACATTGGCTCCATCTCAAGACAGAAAGAGATTGAGAAACAACGGAGGAAACGGGAGGAGAAGAGGAGAGGAGTTTTGGTGATGGGGATTGAGAAGAGGGACGGAGGCGAATGGAAGACGTAAAAAAGAAGATGGGGGGGGGGGGGGGGGGGGGGTGAAAAATCGGAGAGGAGGACAGCCACTCAATTCTCAGAAGGATGACATGGGAGCTTGGCAGCCATGCCATTTGGGTATTCTGTTCATTCCACAGTGGCGAAGGTGTTTGATTGGACTCCTTTATCTCTCTCTCTCCTTCTCTCTCTATCTCGCACACACACACACACACACATTCACTCTCTCTTCTCTCTCTCAGCCAGGCCCAATAAAATCTTTCTATCCTCTTCTCTGCATCTTCCTTGACCTTACCCACAGGTTTAGGATGCAGCCAGTCTTCTAAACTAAACCATTATAGACAAGACATTTAAACTGATCTCAGGTCAGCACGAGGGTCAAAACTCCACCTGCAACTTCAGTGGTCTTAACAGCACATCTCTAACACGTTCAGTCTAGAAGACTGCCACGACCACATGGTACTACGGACAGCCTTGGACACAATCTTACATTAAACCAGTCAGGATTACAGAAACACATAGCATTTCATTTCCCATCTGGATCTGATTTTAATAACTGCGGTCGTGTACGGAGAGAACCCGCGTATGAGGGGGGGAAAAAGGATGCAGCACGTGTTTGTAATTTAAACCTGACACAGAGGTTTTTAAATAATCTGGAAGTTCTCTTCTGCCGTAAGTGTCTCCTTCAGGATTTAGTGCTGCAATCAGATATATGCTGATATAATATGTATGACTTTGGCAGTATAGCATTGTTATGGTCATGCCAATCAAACAGATTGAATTAAATTGGAAATTGGATTGAATGGATGTGGGTGGTGGGGGAATGGGGGGGGGGGAGTTAAGTTAACCTTAAACTTGCACCCTGATTCTCTCTCTCTCTCTCTCTCTCTCTCTCTTCCTTACTTCTCCCTTCTCTCTTTCTCACTCTCTCTGTCCCTCCCCCTCTCTCTCTCTCTCTCTCTTTATTAAAGCAAAAGCAACTGGCTCGTGAAGGAGATGCCTCATCATTTCAAAGCTCATTACTCGCCAACCATGAGTGTTAAATCTGTGTGTACGTGTGTGTGTGTACGCGTGTGTGTGTGTGTGCAGATGTCTCTGTTCATTAGTGATCGGCACAGCAGGGGAGGAGGTTGCGAGCGTCCCTGGCAACTGTACACCTTCTTGTTTGTCAATATTTGGACACAACTGGACAAGACCCCCCAGGTAGACAGACAGAGACAGAGAGAGAGAGAGAGAAACACCCCTGATAAGGTCTGACAGAAGGGATAAGAATGGAGATGGAGAGAGAGAGAGGACAAAAATTGCGAGTGTATTCCTTACAAATGAATGATGATGGACAGAGAGAGAGAGAGAGAGAGAGAAATAGGTCATCATTTTCAGGTCTCCTGAGTCTCTCTCTCTTTCTCTCCCTCTCTAACAGCTCTAAATGACAGTGAGGCCCAGAGTACAACTCATCAACAGACAGAGGGTCATCAGGGCCAGTACTCCTCCGTGGAGGAACGGGAGGCCATTTCAGGGCGACTACCAGGAACCCATTTCAATTTGGCTCTCCCTTTCACCTGTCCCATGAGTGCCTTTCAGAGAGACAGAGTCCCTCTAAACCCTCATCCTCAACTTCTCAACCTCTCAATGTGTGTGTGTGTGTGTGTGTGTGTGTGTGCGAGAGAGAGGGGGAGAGAGAGAGAGAGAGCATAGATAGATAGACTTTTTTTTTTCTGGTGCGAAATCTTAATATCATTGATTTAAACTCTAACCGTTGCAATGATAGTATGGTCTGTGTGGGAAGCAAAGGTTTCATTCATTAACATTGAAAAATAGTGTCGGGAGACCAGCAGCTGCGTGGGAGAGAGAGAGAAAGAGAGAGAGAGAGAGAAAGAGAGAGAGAGAGAGCCCTGATACTGACCTCTCTAACGAGGGTCACACTTGGCCAGGAGAAGCATGGCATGATATATCAGTATCTTATTGACATCAGAGAAGAGCTCCAGAGAGAGAGAGATGTTAACAGTTCATTCTGTCTTTCCAAAAAAAACCCCCTAAAAATACAAAAATCTCAACAATACGTGATGAAGCATTCTTCTTCGCTGCATTCTTTATAAAGCAGCTGTTTTCTTTTCACCAGCCCCCCCCCCCCCCCCCCCAAAAAAACCTGTTGGCTATATTCTATAATCTGTAATATAATTCTATAATTCTATAATCTTCAGCAAACTCTGTTTCTTACTGGTCTCTTTACCTCCTAATATCTGTATGGAGTTGACAGATGAAAACATAATCGATTAATATTTCTTGATCAGGTGCTTCTTTAGTCTGTTTTTATTCATATTTTTCATATGCACATAATATTATATTTTGTTTCATGGGAGTCACATATGTTAAGTTTTCGGTTGTCGGTTAAGCATAAACTGCTCTGTTACATGAATATGATTTGATCGTTTCAGAGTCTCAATCTCTGAACAGCAACAGAATCTAGGCTAACTGCACACCTATCCACACATACAGTGTGTCCAATGCGTACCGAAGGCATAAACTTAATGCTCTGAATATAACAGCTTTAAATCAATCACTGGATACCCAGTGGCTGTTGTTACGTGTTCCCACGGCGACCGTTGTCAAGAGGTCGCTGTGTTCGTAACCCGGCGTCCATTATATCATATTAAAGCACATTAACAGTACGCGAGGGAGTCGGTGCTTCGGAGGGTTGGTTCACTCAGGAGTTGACATCATGGTGTGTAATAGCTCCCTGTGGGGTTCGGACGAGAGAGAGAGAGAGAGAGATGGCCATCTCCCCAATGTCCAGTCCACTTAAGAACCTGACGTCAGCTTCGGGGATGTCTAATGGAGTCACTTTAATGGACCGAACGGCCGTTTTTAAAACGGACCGTCCTCACCTGTATCAGACGCTAAACAATCTTAGCTTCCTCGTGATGTTTGCCAATTACCCGCGGTTAAATACAATTCTTCTCTCTGGGTTTTCGTATGATGAATTAAGAGCGCGTTGCATCCACGCTCGTAGACTGAACTTCTGAAATCTATATACAAGCCCGCATCTTCTGAAGCCTTCGTGAATGGTGTGTGTTAGATTTTGACTGCTGTATGAATTCTGCTGGAAGATGTGTTTAACAAGCTTGCAGATCAGTCAAGGGGTTGTTAACACGCGGTCCGATGTTCTTTGTATCATACCCAGCTTCATGAATGTTTTAACGGTCACGCGCTGGTTTTTGAATATTTTATTCCGTTGCACTTAGCCTGCAACGTCACCGAGTTGCGCGGTAATTGTGAAAGCCATTTCGAAGTGTGTGTGTGTTTGTGTTTGTGTTTGTTCTCAAGTGTATGAGAGAGAGAGAGAGAGAAAGAGGGGGGGGGGGGGACAGATTACAGCACTTCAGCAAACAGCGTATTAAATATTCAGAACTGTAGGCAGAGTGGATGTTCATCTAGACTAATGCAACCAGTCTCTCACTGCATCATAAAGCGAAATACAGACCCAGGAGAGGATTCGGGCCTCCTTCAGCTCCTCCATCATCTATATCCATTTCATAGTTCTGTACTGGCCCATATAACAATTCTCAGTGGCCAAAAGAACATCTTTGGCACTGACGTCTGTGCCTTAGTGGAAATAAGAACTCGGAATTGATCGTTTTTAAAGGGATATCACTCGAGTACTCAAAACGATAAAGCGTATTCTCCGTTCTTAAAGCGTTCCTGTTTTCTTGGGTGGAACAGGGACGTATAATTTGGTATAGAATCTAATGAATGTCTCATAGGAGTCGTTTTAATTTATATGATTAATACAGAGACATTTTTTTGGCTCATATGATTAAGTAAATCAGTTGACGCTAATGTATCTAGGCGTGTTTCTTTTATTAGTTCAGGTTGTTGTGTTCGACTCGACTCAAAATGATTTAAAGCGTTCTCTAGTAACAGCCCCCCCCCCCATCATTTTTCCCCCAGTACGTGTAACACAACCAACGTTAATCAACGCAGGCTTAACACGCTGTTCCTATCTGTAAAAGTTAAATGTCACATTTCCAAACAGCCTTCTGAAGTGTGTCGAGATCTGACCACGCTGATCTATGCGCTAAAGTAATGAGAGGTGGAAAGATTCCAGAGACTTCTGTGAAGAGGAAGCCAAAAAACTCCTCTCTCTCTCTCTCTCTCTCTCTTGCTCACTCTCTCTCTCTCCCCCTCTCTCTCTCTCTCTCTCTCTCTCTTTTGCTCACTCTCTCTCTCTCCCCCACTCTCTCTCCTTCCACATTTAAATGAGACATTTGCTGTCCCATCTTCTTAAGCCACAAAGCATATTAATAAGGGGGACAGTTATAAAAAATGTCAAAAGAGCGGAAAAATTATCGGACTTTTCTGGAAGGGGATATTTGTCAGTTGGACGAGTTGGGTGTGGAACAGGGAGAAAGGTCAGCCAGAACCGTCGCTACGTCGCCGCGATGATGGGACTGTCACCGAGGCAACGGGGCGGTCGCCGAGGGGGGGGGGGGGGGGGGGTGACATGTCCGTTTAGCCACGGGCAGGAGGGCCGAGGTTCGGTCAAGCTTGGCGCTGCCTCTTTTTTTCTCTCCATCCTTTATTTCTTTCTTTCTTTTTTTTTCCGAAACGCATCTCTCCAGGCGCCTACTTTCCTCTTATCTGTAGGTGACAGAGACTCTCCCACTGCACCTCAGAGAACCCCCTGTGCTCCGACTGGACCACTTATCCCTCTCTCTCTCTCTCTCTCTCTGTCTGTCTTCCACCCAGCCTCTCTCTGTGATTATTTGTCATCTTTTAATCCTTTTTTTTTCTCTCCATTCTCCCTCTCTCAGGGGTGCGAGAGGAAGGTTTTTGTGAGTCTCTCTTCTCAGATGTCAGGTTGAGCATGCTCACAGGTGCCTTTAGCAGTTTTTTTTTTTTTCTTCCCTCCTTACAGAAGCCACACGCACGCACACACACACACACACACACACACACACAGCATAGCGCACCTGGCAAGCAGCATGCTTTGAGACACACATATTCTTTCTCTGTCTCTCTCTCTCTCTCTCTCTCATTCTTTCTCTCTCAGCAAACTGAAATCCATATGTTCTGCACATTTTATTTCTAATGGTTGTTCCTACAGTGATCATTTGTGCGAATGAGAGTATGAGAGCACTGTCAAACTGCACATTAATAACCAGCAATTACAATATATCACCTTCAAAGTGTACATACACACTCACTCTCTCTCTCTCTCTCTCTCTCTCTCATACATACGCGCACACCTCTCATGAAGTTTGAGAAGAAAGTTGAGAAGGATTCCATCTCAAAGCACTACCCAAATGGCACCACGCTTGAACCCCCTGTAGTGTTGTCTGCCTTTGCCCCTGTTTCCTGGTACATTCCATTAGTCTGAGGTGAGACTCTGAGCAGACTGTCACTTTGAAGAACCTCTCCAAATTAACGTCTTTATTTTTAGCGCGGCGCGTGACGCTTGCGCGAGAAGTCTGGTGCCGGCTGTGATTAGACGATGACACTTGGCACCATTCCGAATTAAATTGATTGCAATTAATGCACCACAGCTTATGCTCATTTGGGAGGAAGATGTCCAAAAAAAGCAGCTGGGGGTATTCCGTGATTACCCGAATAGTTTTTTTTTTTTTTACGCTCCATCGTGCGGTTTGATCCTCGTTTCGGAATCAGAACGGTATCTGGGCATGTGCAGGGATTTCAAAAAAAAAAAAAAAACAAACTCTAACATCATCCGGTGAGAAAAAAAAATCCGAGCGGTGACTTCAAACAGGTGAACTGTCAGTCTGAGTTAGAGGCGATTGATCTTTAAATCCTCTAACACATGTACTGTTCAATAAGGATGTGCTTGATGCTTGAAGGGAAGACACCAATCGAGAAAGACCGAGGGCTACTCCATATCCTGTCAGTGTCAATGTACGCGTCATGCTGTTGCGACACTGATTCATGAAATTAAATTTTATCGAATGAATGTTTAACTGCTACTGTTGATATCTGAGTATCGACAACCAATTAATAATGTAGAAGTAATATATTTTCAAACTCTGGCCTGGAGTATACAGTCACATACGGTCCTGGATGGCCAAGTCTAACTATATATAGAGAGAGAGAGCGGCTGAGTGGGCCTACATTATGCACTATAGTACACTGTAGTACACTATATAGTGTGCTCAGCCGCTCTTAGCTACAGTCATGCATTGACGATGAATTTTAACGCACACTTAAAACTCAAATGAAGATAATCACACGTAACAGTGCTCCAATAATATAATAACGTGACATGAATTATGCAAATGAGTATGCGGTGAACACAATGAGGTAATCAAAGGTAGACATGGGTCTGAATTAATTGCTGTATTGTTCTAATCACATTAAAAATAAATGTATCGTATTATATGTAAATATTCTGAAACGGACTGAAACTGGTACGAAACCTGTACACGTATAGGGCCTATCACAAATATCTCATAATATTTAGTAGGCCCACTGAAGTCCAAGTAGTCTAAATTTAAACTATCGATCTGTCCATCAACATTTGAGACAGATGTGAACTAATATCACTCCAAGCTACACGAAAAGAGACTTTTGATGACTTATCAAACAAACAGAGTTGACTACTCATCCTCCTCACACCGCCTTTAAATGAGGTCTAACTCGAACATTACCCATAGCAGGAAGACACACTGATTTATTAGCCGTTAGCGTCTTTAGCCTCCGCGGTATGGGGGTAAAGGACGGTCTCGGGGCTACGGAGAAGCTTTGATGTTAGCTGCAGGAGGTAACTTGATTGCAGTGTGCTACTTACGACCTGTGCTTCCGACAACAAAGAGAATGAAGCACAAGGTTAGCCACCTGGGGAAGGATTTAATCACATTCTCGGTGGTTGACGAATACTATTAGCGTCCACCCTCTCTCTCTCTCCCTCTCTCTCTCTTTCTCTCTCTCTCTCTCAACACTGAGCTGTGGGTGACCCTGGTCTAAATTCCCTCTCTCTTTACTTGTCATTCTTGGAAAAGTTCCAATCTCTGTTCACCTCTTAGCGTTCACTAAGGCGGAAGAGGGTCGTATTTAGCTGGTGGAGAATGAAAACAGAACACTGAAGCCGCGGCACAAAGCCTGTGGAATCACGACCCATCAGGCACATTAAACATAATTTCTCGCCTGTGCATAGGGTTACGCGAATCAGCCTTTTTTTTTTTACATACGCTCTGCAGTTCCATCTCTTTTGCTAACTGGCACATCTGAGCTCAAAGAGAAAGCACACAAGTTAGCAAATGTAAACCATATGCAAAAGTGACACAAGCAGACATGTTGAAAAGACAGATCATATATATATATATATATATAAATATTAGCAGAAACATATGCTGACTGTTATTTTTAATGCCAGCAGCATATGCTGGAGTGAGGCATATGTTCCCTAGCTCAGCCAGCTACATCTCTTAGCTTGTTGCCTTTCTCAGGAGACATTCAGGGGCCTAGAGTTTTGGGTGTTTTTTTTTTTTTTTTTTTTTTTTGCACAGTGATATAAATAAGCAAAGAACAGTAGGCATCGCAGTGTAGGAGGAGTAATTTCCTTCAGGCAGACGAGGAGGTGGAAGGGGAGGGGGCAGTGATAGAGAGAGAGAGGCGCAGAGGGAGACGGCGAGAGAATGAGATAAGGTAACGAAGGGAGATTCTGCATTTCTACAGATAAATATGAAAATGAGATTTTCCACTGGATATGATTAGAACGGAATCATCAAAGCTCTCTCTTTCGCTCTATCTCTCTCTCTTTCTCTGTCTTTTTTCTCTCTCTCTCTTTCTCTCCCTCATACGTGCAAGTTATCCGAAGTCATATGAAACTCTGAAGTCCAAACGGCAGAACAAGAACAGGAGAGACTGAAATAGTGTTTTCCTCAACACTGGGAGGTTCCATTTAATGCCAGCATCAGTTAGCTTCTCTCCCAGACTCGAAGCTGCTCCGATATGACATTTTATTAACCCAGGCAGGTGATATATTACCTGCAGCCCCACTCTGAAAGATTACATTAAGCTGTTATCAGCTGTGCCAACCTTTCCTCCCTCTCTCTCTCTCTCTCTCTCTCTCTCTTTCTTTCTTTCTCTCTCTCTTTCTCTCTCCCTTCTTTCTCTCGGTGTACAGTTTCATTACTGTGAGTATGGGGGAACAGATTTATCTGCCTTTAAACCGCACACTAGTCTTCCTTCTCTCTTTACCCCCCTTCCTCTCCTTTCCTTTCCCTTTCTCCTCCCTGCCTCCTTTACTTCGAAGAGGCAATCCTTTTGCCTGAAAAAGTCTGCTAGCTCTTCTGGTCTCTAAGCAACATGTGGCTTTAGGGGTTTTGGGGGTTATTTCACTGCCAAAATAAGAGTGGCAGTAACATTGCCAGCTGGGTACGATTCAATCCGTCAAAAAAAAAAAAAAAAAAAGCTTTTCACCGGAGTGCCTCAGTTTCCATGCAAGGGTTTTTTTTTAAAACGTGTAAATTATTTGAAGTCTGTCCATATTTCAGAACGACGTGCGAACAGATTTGATAAAGGGTACAAACAAGAATATTCCTGAACCTCAGCTATCCGGTTTCTTATCTTTCGCCCTTAACATTCAAGCCAAAAATCCGTGAAACAATAATCTCCAAGTTTTTCAAGTAGGGCGTTTTTTATTTTTTTGGGTTTTTTTTTTTTTTTGGAGGGAGCCAGTGCCCTCTTATGGCAAAATGAGCTAGCACCCCGTTAGGTGAACATGAGAAGTCTGACCCCTAAAAATCCATTAATTTTGATCAAATTTACCCTCAGTTGATTGTTGCTGGATTACATACTGTGCCATATCCTGTCCACTTATGCTCAGACTATCACCCCTCACTCCCTGGGTTCGGGATTAGTCATAATGTTTTGATTAGACGACTGCAAAGCAATTTGACCTCGTTCGCTCGGTTGACATTACACAGTGTCGGACATTAGCGTTGGGAATTAGTCGAAGCTATGAGACAGGTTGCCGTGGTAATCGAATGAACACCGTCTCATTGAATCACCTGTCCAACGATTTGTGAGATTTTAAAGGACGCCTTGTTGTCATAGCGATGCCTCATTAGTGCAATACGGAGAAGGGGGGGGGGGGGGGGGGGAGAATTGAAATGAGACACGCATGACTTAGTGTCGCCCTAATCGTCATGCAAAGGATGATTCTATTGGAAATGCAGATGAAACCATTTCCATCTGGAGAAATGGGCTGAGTTAATTGGACTAGAAGGCGTCTGGATTTTATCTCTCTCCCTCTCTTTCTCTCTCTCTCTCCCTCTCTCTCTGTGCTTCCACTCTGAGTGGCAGCTGTGTACAACCAGAGCAGAGAGATTAAATGAGTGAATGTTATTTAAATCCCTCTCTCTCTCTCTCTCTCTCTCTCTCTCTCCTTCTCTCTCTGGCTGGATATCTGCCACTCTCATCATACTCCAGACAAAATGAGTCGAGCTTATGATTGGGTGACAGTTTCAGCAATGAGAGTGAGAAAAGAATAAAAAGTAAACCGAAATTCAATAGACTCCATTCTTCAATTCAGTTCAGATCGGTTCGACTCGGTATGCCTTACCAGCATAACAAAAGCCGTCATTTGTATTGTCAAGGCCTCAGCGCATAAATTCACACCAACGGTATCAGGAACCATCGCTCATTAAAGAGCCGCTGAAAGTAATGGACAATGAATACTATCAGCAAGAGGATAAACAAAGACACTGCCGATAGCAAAAGTCCTATGACTTGATGAAATCATCGTGTTACAATGACAGATACTGTAATGTGTGTGTGTGTGTGTGTGTGTTTATCACTGATCTATATGTTGCGTTAAGTGTAAAGTACCCTATATGCGCTGTCCTGATCTTTTCAGGTTGGACCACAAGCTTATGGTGTTAAAAAAAAAAAAAAGCACCTTATCTGAGAGAGCAGAACATCAAATATTGATGTGAGACAAAATGTCAATATTCATCTTTTTTTTTTTTTTTTTTGACATGGCTGCAATTCCATTCTCCACTTGTCCTATTCCAGCTCTCGGATTTCATCATCAGCAACATCCCCATTACCCTGAAAAGCTTTGAACAGGGACGCATGAAAAAAAAAAAAAAACTTTACTGGTGGTTAAGGTTTGGGTTTTAGCTCAGGTTTAGAAATAGGCTGTCTGAGTAACATTTCATTCAAATATGAGAAAAAAAAAACTTAATATGACTTACATGTCAGTCATTGCCCACCCCCCCCCCCCCCCCCCCCCCAAATGTCAATATCTGACATTTGAAAAAATATATATTACCCAATATGAGAAAATGATTCTTTTCTTAAACAAATCATGCCCTTTGGATGGTTTTAGATTAGAGATGCTTTAAGCGATGAAAACTTTTTTGAAAATGTGAACAAAATACTGTTTGTCAAACTAACCTCTCAAATGAATTTGGAAAAAGAAAAAGAAAAAACAAAAACAAAAACGAATTGTGCAAACACAAAGAACACGCACACATAATCAGAATGACCCATAATCATTTTCTCTTAATTAAGCAATGAAACCTGATTCAAAAATGGATAATTTTCCATTGAGTGCCTTAATGTTGATAGATTTAACTAAATGGTTATTTAATGTTTAGTAATTAGTGTGTGGGCATGGGAAACCAATCAGGCCTCATTGAACAGTCATTTTCATCAATTTATTTCCCTTTTTTTCCCCCTTTAAATGGGATGGGCAGTTGCCACGGCCACTCTCAGCCACTCTTAACGATCCTTAAGTCTTATTAAGCCATATTTTCATAGTAAATTAGTAGAAGAAAACTCAAGTTACGACACACAGACTGCCTTAATATTGTGAAACCCAAACTGTTTTCACTTACGGTCGTAAAACTTGAGGGAAAGGGGGGTTGAAAATGTACTGCTGTTGTTTTGCTATTGCAGGATGATTATGTTTTCTTTAAAAAAAATTAATCTCATTTCTTATTCACACAATTCACAATTCCTAAATTTAAAGTTAAAACAAAACTTTTCGCCTTTATTTGTGAAAGGGTCTCCCAAACCGTAACACCGATTATAACTTTTAGCAAGGAGTTGTACGCTTTACAATGTTATGAGTTAGACTTGGGTCCTTTCAGGTGCTACATCAGCATATTTTGACAGAATAAACATTTTAGACATAGTCACTGTCCCCGTCGCACTGCAGCGGTCACTGAAGTTCAAGAACCTGTGAGTTTGTGGCCTCTCCTCTGAGCGTGGACCATCCCTCGATAACACTATGCAACTTGTAGTGTGAAAGAATTAATGATTTGACCCTGCACCCTGTGGAGGGAACATGGACTAGTCTCTTTCACCTTAACTGAGGTGACTGCAAAGGAGAAATCAACTAAAATCTCCAGAAGATCAGCATTCCAATTTGGGAGGGAAAAAGAGATAATGAGAGCGAGAGAGAGAGAGACAGAAATATATCTAGCTCTCCCCATATTCCATTTGGTATCAGAAAGCTCCCTGGACCAGTTTAAACACTTGATATAACTGTCTAGAGGTCTGCTTGTTAAGAGGAGTGAAATCTTTGCTTAAATCGAACCACCCTTTAAACATACACGTCAGCAGCAGTGCACTGCGAACAAGTTTATTCAAGGCTGCCCCCCCCCCCCCCCCCCCCCCCCCCCCCCCCCCCCCCCCCCCCCCCCCCCACCCCCCCCCCCCACACACACACACCCCATAAATAAGTTAAGCATACGCAGACTTGGCTCCTGAATGTTACACAGTGAGCCAAGTTTAAGGATTCAAAACCCAAAAAGTTGGCGTGAAACTGAATTTGAGCAAATTTGAAAATGATTTAGTGAGCAAATGGGCTTGTATAGTGTGTAGGCCTGACGTTTATGGGCTTTTTTTTACAGGGCTTTGGTTTAAAACTTAACACTGTGGTGGAAACTAGTCTAGCTTACTGAAAAAGAGACAATGAGACCACACTCTCTCTTACAAAAAAAACCAAAAAAAAACCACAGCTCTTTCTCGGCATTGGAAAATTAAAGTGTTAAGTGAAAGAGTGTAAAGGAAGAGTTGACCCCTATTCGAGAGCAATTACACCTTTCTGCTGTATCACTCACTAGTTCTATTGACCATCTCTTCTCCTCCTTGTCAAAGTGGACTTACATCGCAGCAGCTCCTCAAATTGCTTGTGAAATTGCCTTTTAGCCTCTAGAACATTCGAAGGGTGTTTCTCTAACGTTGGCGACCCAAGTTGCCTGAAGGAAAAAAAAAAAAACGGCTTTTTACTCTCTGACAGCATCAACGTCAACGATTGTCGTCCAAACCCCCCCCCCCCCCCCCCCCCCACACACACACCTACCTCCCCACCCCTCTCCTCAAAGAAGTCTACGAGCGAAGGCAGTGAATATCCAGGAGTAACAGTTTCATTACCCACTCCATTTTCCCCCCGATGTTTTCCGTCCGCGCTCACTGTCGTCCGCTACAGTGTTTAAATTCGGTTACAAAATGATTTAGTGATCCTTTGGCTACGAATGTGCCGCCCCCAGAGGACCCTGCGAACCGTTCCGTTGAGTCATTTGTTCTATGCCTCGCAGATTGTGTTATCCCGAAATATTCAGCCATCAGCTGAAACGATCTTTATTCCGCTATCAATCAGGGCTCGTGTCGGCCGTCTCTCCTTCTCTGGCTCTAGCCCGCAGCTCTTTCTAAATCTAAACCTGCTTGATAATGTTGTGTCGCTTGTCATCATCAACACATTACCAGCCTCTCAACCTAGATTTATGTCGGTTAGCTTTGTTTTCCTTTTTGTTTTTCGTCCCCAAAGGTATAAAAATAACTTCACCTCCTCTTGTTTTCGTTCCTGCTTTTTTTCCGAGCTATCATTCTATGTAACACCTTAACACCTTTACATATCCCAAGGCACTGTCAAGGCATAGCAGGAAACATAGTCAGTTTTCACGTTCTTATAAGTCACTAAATTTATGAAGACAAACAGATTATTCGTCTCAGCAGTCTTTTCTCCAAAAGCGTTGGTTACCTTGGTAACACCTTTCGTGCCTTTAAGAGTACTTGTCCCACTTTAACATTGGCCTTGCTGAGTGGATAAATGCAAAAGGAAAAAGTGATATTTTTACACTGTACTTAATTGAGCTCTAAACCGAACAGAATGACTTCTGTTTATTTACGTGTCTGTGAATGACTGTGTAGCCTAAATAGTATCCAAACATAATATTACCTTTAAGGGAAGAACTCATTGGGTTACATTAACGCGGCACAATTGAGGTTCCGTGTTTTCAGACAGTTTGGTTTTTGAATTGGCTATTTATAACTGAAGAAAATCATTGTTTCCGCTAATAGTGCCTGTCATCTGTACTATGACAAATGAACTAAACAAAGTCAAGAGTAGCCTGAAAATGAAAGTGGTACATTAGGGATTTCATTAATGGCACAAATATGATTAATTTTCTCTTTTTTGGAGAGACTAAATTTACTTTTTTCAACGTCTCTCTTTCCAGTTTGCTTTATCCCTAATGCATATTCAGTGAAATCAATTCAAACTTGTCCTTTAAGACGCACACATATCTACTAGAATTTCCAACGTAATATCTGCGCATTGAGCAAAACAGTCATTTTTCAAACTAGTGTCTCTTATCAATTATGAAATGTCATCGAATGAATTATCACTGATGTAAAAACACACATACATGTAATTTTATGTTTTGCTATTTGTAAAGAAGATGTAGGCCCTATAGCACTTTAATTCATATGACGTAGACTGTTTTTGGAGACATCTTCGAGGTGTGAGTGTTAAGTAGACTTTGGTATGAATGCATTATTAAGCATTTTCACCAACACGTCTTTGTGAGTACCCTACTGAACTGTACTCTAGGCATATTGTATGTACATCAGATTGTGTGTGTGTGCGCGCGCGCGCCGATGCTCCTGCACATTTGGGTGTAAGTCATGGAAATGTTATGTGTAATTAGGCTATTCGTTACTTTCTATGTGTGTGGGTTTTTCTAATGTAAAAAATGCGTTTGTGTTTTGTTTGTGTTGTAACTCAGTGTTCATCATAAAAACACCATTTTCACCACAAAATGGCCGGCCACGCTAAGATTGGACCTCATTAGCACTGACTGACGTTTAGCCGCCGGTAAACTCTTCTGTACGGGTATCTCTCTCTTTCCCACGGGTGCATTCGGCGCACGAACGCCGACCCCACCATAGCACGGTTGTTATTCTCAGGCAATTACTGCTGGTATCATTAACCGGGGTACAGCTTTCACTCAGGCAAATCCCCGCCACTCAGTATTAATGTCAAGGGTTCAATAGCACCGGATCTGCCCGACAGTTATTAGCCACTCATAATATTCATTTAACTGACAGCATAGGGTAATTATCAGCCCGTGTTCCGTCGCATTAGCCGGTCGTTAGGAATCGAAGCGTTGCGTGCAGCATCTTAAAAACCCCATCGATTCTGATTTTGTTAGAGCTGTTGAGAGTTAAGAGGGTTTGTGGAAGTCGTTTGTTTTGGTGGATAGTAGTTCTAGATGTGAAGGAGGTAAATGAACTGCTAACGGTAAATATATGGGAGTATGTCTTCTTCCCTCTATGGTCTCGTTCTGTTTAAAAATCGCGTTCTTCATCGTGGCTGACCGTTCCTTTAAGCTTTAAACAAGTTCTGAGAGAAGTAAGAATTTTGAACGTTTTCCACGTAGCTATTTTTCTCCTCTTCCTTTTCCTTGAATGTTTAAAATTTTACCCTCGCGGGCCCTGAAGTCCAAGCTAACCTCTTATGGAGGGGAAAAAGAACATTTTGAGAGCTAGTTGAGGCGGTGGTTTTAACACTCTCCTAAAGGCTAATTACGGCCGGAGAGTTTTCACGGCGTCCATGTCTAGATGCGATGGTATTGCTATTCCGGCCGGCATTGCCACGGAGACGAGAGGAATCACAGAACGTGTTTCGACTAGTCGGCGAAGTGGCGTCGGGTGATAATGAGGGGCTTACAGAGTGAGTTCTCTTGCTCTAATCACTGAACGGATTTCAAAGAGAGCGCTGCAATTAAAACGGATAGGGCTCAATAACGGATTACAAACTGGAGTAAAGATGGACAGGAGTGAAAAAAAAATCGATGCTCCGTGCCTGTTGAAGAGGGACGGGTGTTTTTTTGCGAGCGCAGGGAGAAAATGTTACAGCGCGAGGAGTAGAGAGAGAAAGTTGATGGAAAAACTTTCAGGTGTATACCTGAAAATATGGCAACATCAACATCCATTTAGGAATTAAAAACATAAAATAAAGATCAAGAGAGAGAATGTTTCGGAAATGTCGCCATTTGAAAACAGCTCAAACGCTTCTTCAGACAGGGAGAACAGAGATGTAATGACTTGGTGATGCAGTGTTAAGCACTCCTCCTATTAAAAGGGTGATTATTGTGGCTTGGTTGGTAAACAACTGGACATTACATGGCTATCAAGTGATAAGTTTTATTTGTTTGTTTGTAGACAGACCAGTGACCTCATTATCGCTACCCTCTTTGGATGGTCTATTTCATGTCCTCAAAACGCCAATCATATTTTTCTTATCTGCATATTTTACAGAGGGCATGTTAACTTGAAAACATTAAAGAAAAAAAATCCTCTTAAGTGATCTTGCTTGCACTTAGAAGCATCTTACTGACACGTGATTCATGTAATTACACTGATAATATTATCGTCCTGCCATTACACCACCATTTAAGTAATAAACACGCCGAAGACTCGGACTTATGTTTTTGTGCCTTGTTCCTGCTCGCTGCCACATCCTCGTCTCTTGCGTGTTTACTCTGCGGTTTTCCACAAGTCAGAGTCCGGCTGCACCCAGCTTTCTCCCATGATGCTCTGCAAGCTGAAGTTTTGGAAGTATTCAAGACGGTGACTGCAAAGATGGGGGGAAAAAAATTGTTACTTCTTACATGAAAATGTGAAATATTTTGATATTTAAGTTGATCGTTTTAAAACAGGAAATGTGATGAACAATTACAGTAATTAAACAATCACTAAATCATAAAAACAGACTTTGCTCAAGCTAAAATAGTGAATGTGATTAATAATTAATAAGGAAGTTATGCACAAATCAGAATGAACTGTCTGCAAACAGGACATTTGATGGTGTTAACAAATATCCCAGTGTGTGTTTTCACTGTTCTCACTAAGTACACAACAAGCATACTTCAGTAACCGCACAGCTTGCTGGTGCTTCAATGCATCATCCCTGCATGTTCTTATGCGGTCATTAAAATACACTTAAATTGTTGAATATTTAAGTGAAAAGGTCAACAAACACAGTAGCGTCTGACAGATATTTGTCTTTTGTCAAAATGTTAGGAGTAATTCAAACCACAATTTCTCTACCTCACCCGGGTTTACTCAACATGGAAAGACCATTCACTACAAGCAAGGCTTAGAATATAAAGCAAATCTCAAACCTCGTCCATATATGGACAACAATATATCAGCCATTCAGCACTCACAAGTCTGGTCCTTGGCCTTCAACCAGGTCTTCCCTGGGCACAGGGTAAAGGGCCTCATAGGTTCTTTCTGATCCAGACCCATGGATGGCGTAGGAGTTCATTTTATTGACGCCTGGGGGGAAATATCGCCATGGCAAAAGCGCTTCTCCCTTCCATCTGTCACGGTTTATCGTAGCGCTGAACGAAAGAGGGAGAGCTTGCTGAAAACGAAGACAAACGGGCGAAAATATGACTTGTGATGACACATCATTTCTGCTTAAAGCAATTAAATAGACAGACCGAATATATGAGGGATTTTTTATTGGGGTTTTTTTTTTTTTTGTACTTACCATAAATGCGTTATGTTTACCAGAGAGCAGGAGGATCAAATGCTGCCCGTGACTATTTGGGTATGAAAGAAAGAAAGAAAGAAAGAAAGAAAGGAAACCCCAAACAAACATAAAATAAGTCAGATGTACAACAGTAGCCAAAGCCCCAAACTTAATGGCTTGTCTGAAGTTGAAATTTAAGCCAACGGCAGAAACTTACGGACAAACCTCAACCTCCAAATATTTCTCATTGGTGCTGTTCAAGAAGAAGGATTCAACAACTGCAAAAAAATGCAGTCACAGATTTAACAAGCTGCTAGCTTTGAACTACATAAACAACAGTCTTCAAATCTAAATAGATTCCATAGCTGTATGTAAATATCCTCTGCTAAAGTCACCCAAGAAGATGATGTCAGTTTTGACCGTTTCAGATTGTTTCACCTGGTCTGATCTTAAAGAAATCTATGATTAGGTGAGCTCTTTTAGTTAAGGTACCTTCATAGTTCCAGAGTCCGGGGAAAGGTTGTCCTGGGGGACCAGAAGGAGCAGCAGGATCGTTAAAAAGGGGAGCGGACACCTCCATCAGCATGCCACCATCTCCAGGAGAGAAGCGAATCTTTACCGGCTCGTGACGGACAGGTAAGCTGTCCCAGGTATTCTTAATGATGAAGTTCATCTGAAACAATGTTGCATTCAATCGTTATTTCTATTTTGGAATCTATGTGTTGTGTCTAATGGATGATAAATTAGCATACATTACAAAGCGGCGCCGATAAAAGACAGTTTAATCTCTCAATTCCTTCAGAATAGAAAATCACTGCTTCAAAAAACAACCACTTCACACTTTCAAAACATCAGTTTTATGCTCTTAATAGTTTGAGGAAAATGTCGAGCATTATCTTCTTTCCTACCTCAGCAGACCATATGTTGATGACAGTTGCACTGTTACACAATATGCCAACAGTTTGTCACAATCCCAACTTTATAACAGACAGCAACTGCCAGCGGTTATCGAAACTATGAAACGAAGTGGCACGTGATGTAATTTACTTTTCAGATGAAACTTCCTGAAATGTACGTTTTTCCTTGAATATAATCGCATAGTGACGGTTTCCAAAGGAATAATACTGTGGGAATCGCAAATAAAAACTGTGTTACGCAGTAATCGTCAAAAAGGTGTTGTTAAGAAATGATTTGTCCCTACTGAAACCGAAATATGTTTTTTCAGGAGACATCCGCACAACCCCGGAACACACATTACTTAACTGCTTCTAGGGGTATTTTTTTTAAGATGCACAGCGTCGTTGTGACTCTTTTTTGATTGGTTAAAGAGTTCATCTTTAAAACAGGCGGCGGAAGGATTTCAAAGGGTAGCTGGTGAAAATCCCTTAATCTTTTTAAAATGTAATGATAGTTAAGTAATGTCTCATCTTGTGGTGTATCTGGGCACTCTAATTCGATTGTTGTCATACCACAACCGTTACATTTAACAGTTGATGACTGGTTTTCGTCAGGCGCTTTCCAACTGTCTTCACCAAATCAGTGCAACGTTTGCTGGCTAACTCTAGCAAATTAGCTAATAAGCCACACCTGACGACGAGGTTATCCTGTCTTCTCAAGAGATAGTTTACTGGGGTATGATATTTGTGTTGGATATGAAGCGACAATGTGAAACGCATACCTAAATAAATGAGAGGAGACACACAAGCAGATAATTTCCCAGGGCGTTTGTCGATAGCTAGCTCGCTTGTTATGGTTTCAAGTGGTATTCACACATCGAATTGCATAAATTATAGGAATATTGCCTAAAGGTAATATTTTCACAGATGTGCTGTTATCAGACGAATCAAGAGAACTGTGTTGGGCACATTTAACAGATTTTTATTGCCGAGTTTGAAGATAATACTAGAGAACTAGTACAGGTAACCTACGTTTTATCCTTTAGACTACACAATGGCAACAGAAATCGAGTTCCTTCGAGATCAAGGTAAGAGGTGTTTTCATTTGTCACGCAGTGAAGTTTCCCGAATTCATGTTCAAATTACTGTTAAAGTATGAAAATGAAAGACTTTTTAAGTGCTATTGTTTCGATACTCCATTCATTGCTCATGCCTTTTTTGGTTGTTTACTTGTGCGGTATATAGTATGTTTATTTGTGTTTTTGGAAGATTGGCTAGATAGCCGCGTTGAACTAAGATTGGATAAAGTTACAAAATTTTGAGTCGAAACCTCAGTTAACTTTTACATCTGTTTTAATTGAGTTTAAACTCAATTACAGGGTCTGATTGAACCTTTTCAAAGTGTTAGCAGTTTCCATACACCGGACTTTTTCCTTTGCTGTGCCATACAGTGCAGACATTAAGTATTGTTTTCTGAAGAATCAGGATGTTTTGTCATTTACCGTCGTGTATAACTGCACTGTTAACAGTGTCTTTCAATCCACAGTGTGCAGGCTCAATACAGCATTGAGTCGCTATCAGGAGCAACATCATTTTCCCTCCACTCTCACACAGGTATGCGATGACTGGTCATTGGTATAAACGCGTTATTATTGCAATACAAGATTGCAGGGCCGTGTTATTATGCGTATAACCTTCCTTTTGATTTCGAAGCAACTTCTTACCTCTCTTCTAAGCAACTGATTAGATATAATCTTATGACTTTATGAAGGGATGTAAGCATGTTTATTTCTTTTTTTTTTCTTTTTTTCTTTTTTGCACTGTCCTTTCTCTTCAAAAGAGAACCGTGCTTAACGCATCTCAACTCAGAATTCTTACAAGTGTTTCAGCTGTTTTGTATAGACCAGCTGTAGTCAAAGTTAGGTCAGTTAGACAATAAAAGCAACGGTCATTTCTCTATAGGGTTGAACATGCGAAGTTGTAGAGCGGTCAGAGCGCACTAGTTTGCATTTACTAATGAATTATTTCGTCTCATAAAGGGAGAAGAGAGAGAGTCGGAATCTCCCGTGCCTTGGCTTTCAGACAGAGAGTGAGTCCGTACATCGATGTCTGTCCATAAATGTTGAATGCGACTGACGAACGCTTTCTAAACGTTGTTAACCTTTCAAGTCCGATTCTCGCTAATTCCTCTGTGTTGTTCATTAGCGTCATGGCGCCATTGATAGCCGAGTACGATCGACACATTGCTCAAATGGAAACACAGCTCAAACATTACCAGGTAATGAACTTTTCACCGTGGTTGTCAACTAATTAGACGGAAAAACACGCACCAGGTTAATGATTTTTTTTGTGTGTGTGAAGGAGAGTTAACGGGTCTTTGACAGGCGGAGCAGTACCCTTGTGGAAATTCCAGTTCAGAAACATCCCAGTAGACATCCAGTTCAAATCCAACTGGGATTTTCACAAGGGTACAGGTTTACGTTGCGTGCTAATTTAACTTATTAAGTGCCTGGAAACACTGGTGCTTAACATCATCCTTCCAATGGTGGAACCAAAATTGGACCCCCATCAGTTTGCCAGTAAGTCTAAAAGGCAGACTGAGAATGCTGTGGCATGCTTCCTTCACTCCGTTTTGGCCTATCAAGACTCCATCTCCCACTTCACACATTGGTGCAGGAACAATTAGACTTAGACTGCTTTTATTGTCATTTCCACATATGCGTGACTCATACATACAGGGGAACAAAATTGCGTTACACAAGGACCACAGTGCCACATAAAACAAATAACAAATAAATACCGCATAAAACAAATAAATTGCCTGCAGCTGAATGAAGGGAAATCAAAGGAACTGTTCATTAACGCTGCCGGCACACACAGCATAGCTCACATCTCCGCCCACAGTCCCAGCTGGACCAGTAACGAGACTGCCGAGGTGGTAGAGTGCTTCAGATACCTTGGACTCATCCCGGGCAGTGAACTGAGCTTTGACTGACACGTCGCTGACATCCACAAACGCTGCCGACAGAGGCTCTCTGTCGTCCGCAGGCCCGGAGCACTTTCTGTCAGTCCCCGCCTTCTGTTGCCGCTTTACACAAAAGCCTCCTTCACAAAAACCTCCTTCAACTTGTTCTCGTCTATTCTTCCCCCTGGTTTTTCAACATTAGTAACTGCCTCTAATAGAAACAAACCCCTACGCCAAAATCACTGGCCTCCCCACCCCCAACCTGCTCAGGCCTCAACCGCAAAGCCATCAGAAGGAGAGGTGTGTACTATCGCACGTGACCCCAGACACCCCCTAAACACGTTCTTCACGCTGCTTCCGTCGGGTTGCAGAGACAGATCCCTGGCCTGGAAACAGGGCACGCTGTGGCAGGAGTTTTGTTCCCCTGTGCCACAGCATCACTAAACAAAACACCCCGGTGACTATCCTGTGTAACGGTACTATGTACGTGGTGTATATGTGCACAACTCTATGTGTATATACGTGTAAAGGGGGGGGGGGGGGGGGTGTAAATGTGGCCGTGTCTAGTATAAATGTGTATATTTTTGTGTGTATGTAGTTACGTAACTTGTCTATGTGAGGCACTGTACAGACTGTGGCAACAGATTTCCTGGAAAAAAGGACAAAGTCTCTATCTATCTGTCTGTCTGAGGAACATGTTGACCTAAGACTGTTATTATTATTATTATTATTATTTAATTAGTTATTTTATTTACTTTTTTTGTTCTTTTTAAACCGACAGAGGCAGATGTCAGACGTCAAAGCGAACCTTGAGCAGGTCGTGAGGGAAAATGAACGGTGAGTACCATTGATTATTCTCTTTCTGCCTCCAGCTCTGCTAACTACACCCCGTACGTTCAAACGCGTGCGTTGCTGCGTTCAAAATGTCTGCTCAACCCGCTGTATAGTGCACTCCCTGGTGAATCAGCCATTTTGAAGCGCTGTTCGAAATCTCAACCGTAAAAATTACGACACTACTTAGCGCCCTACAAAAGTTTTCGCGAGACACAGCAAAACGTAGCGTACAGAAGCTGTACCCCGCATCGATCGACTCGGACCGGCACGCGTTGCGGCCTGTCTCGTCAAAGCAGGCAAGTCTTAGCAGACCAATCAGGTGCGGATGCTCTGGCGTTTGGTTTTTGCGACAGAGATAACAATTACGAATACCCGGCGCATAATCACGTAGCAGCGTAACGTCCAAATAGCGTCCGAAAGTGCACCAACCGCTGTCTGCCCCTTACTCCCCTAGTGAGTGTAGCAAACACTATATAGTGAGTGAGTGGACAATTTGAACACAGCTTAGATGGGGTTTTTTTTTTGTGGTGTTTTTTTTTCCCCATGTGTGCCTTGTGGCAGTCTGCATGCGGAGCAGAGGATGTCCATTGAGAGACAGCTGCAGTCCTTACCTGCCGGACCGGAGGGAGAAGCCACAACTGACGCCGTCACAGTCAAGAATCTGGAGGAGCAGCTCAAATGTTCCGTGGAGGTACGGACCCTAACCCTAACCCCCCAAAAAAAAAATCTCCCTTGTTCTTTCTCCAAGAAGGCCTACATCAGTCAGGAATGCAATACGATACGTTTTCTTTTTGTTTTGCCGTCGTGTGCATTGTTTATTCGAGGTGATGGTGTTTTTTAGAATCGTTTTAATATTTAAGGTTTTTCTGTGCTTGGTTAAGATTGTTGACATTTTGTTTTTGTAGTTTAAGTGTGTGTGTGTGTGTGTGTGTGTGTGTGTGTGTGTGTGTGTGTATGTTGTGTGTTAACGTGAGGTCTGTGTGTCACACAGGAGAAGGAGCAGGCGCTGCAGATGTGGCAGACGGCTGCGGAGGAGCTGGAGCGGCTGCAGAAACTCTACCAGAGCACGATGAGTGACGGACAGATCCACGCCACAGAACGCCAGCACATGCAGGTACGCGCTCTCTCTCTCTCTCACTCACACACACACACACACTCTGACACACACACACAGGTCTCTAATGGTGCGTATGCAGATAAATCGCCCACAGTTTTGAGACGTCCAATTAAATATGCTTACGCACTGGAAAAGGTTGACATATGAAATGTAATGAGTTTACATTACTAAGAGTCTGCATTAAGTGTGAGTTCATTCACTCTTTCACAGAAATAATCTTGTGAATGTTGTTACCATCTTTGGACACTAGAGGTCAGCAATGTACACTTTCAATCAACAAACTTATGAATAGAGTAAATTTGGTCTAATTAGCCCTGGGTTTAATTAAGACGGTAAAATAATTTTTTTTTTTTTGGATACCACAGTGTTTGCATATTTGTGATCTTACACTTATAGACCCATCTCTTTGCTTGTGTCTGAATGGCGAAATTAGAATCACAAATCACACAGATGCATTTAAACCATCTCTACACTAGAGGGCAGCATTGTCCACCCTGTCACTGTTGATAGCTGCATACTGTGTGGTCTTATGTACTTTATCCTATCATGCTGTACTTACAGTTATATAATACAGAAAGTATAAGATTACAACATGTGCAGTGAGTCAGCTCCTTACTCTCTTTAAGATGAATGTATACTATTAAATCCTAAGCGTTCAAATTGTTTTAGGTGCCAAAACGTGTTTCTGATAGCACTGGTATCTTTTGTCTGAATTGTTGTGGAAAAGCTCAAGCAAGCAATGCTCAGCTCTGATCTGTGATTCTAGAATCAGCTGGCCCAGGTCCAACAGCACGCTCAGAACCTTCAGGCGGCCAATAAGAAGCTTGAATTGGTAAGACCGCCCCACTCATGCAAATGTATGCAAATGTTCCCCGTGCCCAAGAACATTTACAGCTGAAAGTCACTTGACCTCAGCTTACACACTGTTGCTCTTAGCAGTAAGTCAGCGAGTCCTTAATAAGGATAGATCATTATGTAATACACTGAGAGCTCCAGAGATCTTTAAGCTCTCTCTCTCTCTCTCTCATGCTCTCACACACACACACATGTATTCTCTTGTTCTCTCTCTCTCTCTCTCACACACACGCACTCACACACGCTGTAGGTGCAAGGCTTAAGGTATATCACCTGTTTCTCTAATTACTGTTCAGTCAGAACAATGGACCCTCACTGTGTCCCGTTGGCACCGACACAGAACGCGTTAGGAAAGAGTAACACTATCTCACTGATGAATCTTTAATCAGCCACGAAGGGTGGAGCATTCTCTCTCTCCCTTTCTCTCTCTCTCTCTCTCTCTCTCTCTCTCTCTCTCTCTCTCTCTCTCTCTCTCTGGCTTTCTTTGTCCCTCTCACACCACAATCTGTCTCTGCCTCCCAAGTCTCTACCCCCCCCCCCCCCCTTCCTTACTCCTCGCCGTCTACAAGTGCGTGCGTGTGTGTGTGTGTGTTTGTGCTCGCACGCGCGTGTGTGTAGTTTGACACAATGCCTCACAAGCGGTCCTGTCTGTCCTGTCACACTCAGACGAATCAGCAGTTTGTCAGGACGGTGACGGAGCAAAGCGCTGAGCTGGAGGAGCTGCGGGGTCAGCTCAGGTAGGAGGCGCGCACCGTAGCCCCGGCTCTCACACATACCTCAGCCCCCCCCCCCCCCCCCCTCAGCTTCATCTGCAGGGCCCAGGCTGAATTATTGATCAGCTCTCCTTAGCAGCAGCAGTAGCAGCGAACACACTTTATACCCTGTTCAGCTCTCATATGTAAGAAAATGAATTTGAGCTCAAATGAATCAGATTCAGGTGAAGGTAAAGGTCACACAGGTGAGTGAGCCCAGATGGAGCTGCAGTGTGTGAATTTGTGTGTGTGTGTGTGTGTTTTAGGCAGACCAAGCTGGACTTGAGAACTGCTACAGCCAAAGTAGAGGAGATGACCAGACTGATGCAGAACATGCAGGATCAGATGCAGAAGAGAGTGAGTCACGTGTGTGTGTGTGCGTGCGTGCGTGCGTGCGTGTGTGTGCACATGTGCGTTTGTACACCCTTGTATCTCTAAAGCTTGTTCATTGTTTAGAAGTGGCAGTACTTTGAGAGGTGGATGATTACATTCGTGGTTGAGTATGACTGCACGTGTGTGTGTGTGTGTGTGTGTGTGAGAGAAACGTCTGTGCTTATGTATGTGTGTGTGACTGTGTGTGTGTGTGTGTGTGTGTGTGTGTAGGAGGATGATGCAGCAGAGGCTCATGGGAGAGAGGAAGCGTCCGATCGCAGACTTCAGCAGTTACAGACAGCGCTGAGTCAGCTGGAGAGCAGGTACACACACACACACGCACGCGCGTGCGTGCGCGCGCACACACTCTCTCTCTTACACACACATACACGAATGTGCCAAGACATTATGACCACCTGTGTAATATGCTGGTGGTGATCCGTGTGTCGCTGAAACAGCGCCGACCTGCCAAGGTATGAACCCTACAAGACCCCTGAAGGTGTCCTGTGGTATCTGACACCAAAACATTAGCAGCAGATCCTTCAAGTCCTCTTCATGGCAATGGTATTCCCTGATGGCAGTGGCCTCTTTCAGCAGGATAATGCACCCTGCCACACTGCACACATTGTTCAGGAATGGTTTGAGGAACACGATGAAGTGTTCAAGGTGTTGCCCTGGCCTCCAAATTCTCAAGATCTCAATGGGACTGAGCATCTGCGGGATGCCCTGGACCGACAAGTCCAATCTATGGCGGCTCCACCTCGCAGCTTACAGGACTTGAAGGATCTGCTGCTAATGTTCTGGTGCCAGATACCACAGGACACCTTCAGGGGTCATGCAGAGTTCATGCCTCGCTGTTATGGCGACACACATAGGACCAACAGCATATTAGGCAGGTGGTACATGCACTCTTACACACACATGCACACGCATACATGCACTCTGACACACACATGCACACGCATACATGCACTCTGACACACACATGCACACGCATACATGCACTCTGACACACACATGCACACGCATACATGCACTCTGACACACACATGCACACGCATACATGCACTCTGACACACACATGCACACGCATACATGCACTCTGACACACACATGCACACACACACACATACACTATTGGACACACATACACTATTAGACACACGCACACACACATGCATCCATGACGATGAGCGTTGTGTGACCTGATGACTGTCTGTGTGGACCGGGCTCAGGCTGAAGGCAGCGACCCAGGAGGCGGAGGCCGCGCGTAGGGAGAGGACGGTGTGGGAGAGACAGGTGGGGGAGCTCCAGAATCGCTGCGCCTCCCTGGAGGAGGACAAGTACGAGGCTTACACCAGAGCGCGAGAGTCCATCCAGCTGGCCGAGGAGGCGGCGCTCCAGAGGGAGCAGGTGAGGACAGTAACGGCGACGCGGCATCGAACCCGCCACGCCAGCCGCCCGCTCTCCGCCGCGGCGGTTGTGTTGAGCGCCTCTGTAATTTTGCCAGACATCAGTTGAACCTCAGAAAGTTGGCAGTAAAACTGGGAGGATGTCAGCAGTCTCATTTTGTGGGCTTGTGAGACAGTTGAGCGTGTTTATAAAGCAAGTTCACGGTAAAAGAGTATGCCTAAGTATCTGTATGTGTCTCTTTTTCTCCCTCTCTCTCTCTCCCTCTCTCTCCCTCTCTCTCTCCCTCTCTCTCTCCCTCTCTCTCTCTCTCTCTCTCTCTCTCTCTCTCTCTCTCTCTCTCTCTCTCTCTCTCTCTCTCTCTCTCTCTCTCTCTCTCTCTCTCTCTCTGGTTCAGGTTCAGTTGAGGGAGAAGCAGAGAGCTGAGGAGGTGGAAAAAATGAAGGAGGCCATGAAGCAGCTAGTCCAGGATGCCGCTCAACGCACCAGAAAAGAGGCAAGTCTCCACACACACACACACACTCCACACACACACACACACACTCTCACACTCCACACACACACACTCCACAGTCTCTACTGTCATCTCTACACACTCACACACACTCTACACACTCACACTCCACAGTCTCCACTCTCATCTCTACACACACTCCACACACACACACACACACACACACACACTCCACACACACACACACACACTCACACACTCCACAGTCTCCACTCTCATCTCTACACACACACACACACACACACACACACTCCACACACACCCACACACTCCACAGTCTCCACTTTCATCTCTACACACACGCTCTACACAGTCTCCATTGCGTTCTACATACACTCTGTCCAATTTCATTCTAAATCACAATCTGATAAAATGCGAATTAAAGTCATATCACAATCTGTCATAACCCTGCTCCACACATCTGAGACAACAGGATCTCTGCATGCTTTGCTCTGATACACACTGTCTCTGTAAATAGTCTTTTCTTCACTCTGATACACACTGTCACTGTAAATAGTCTTTTCTTCACTCTGATACACACTGTCTCTGTAAATAGTCTTTTCTTCACTCTGATACACACTGTCTCTGTAAGTAGTCTTTTCCTCACTCTGATACACTGTCTCTGTAAATAGTCTTTTCTTCACTCTGATACACACTGTCACTGTAAATAGTCTTTTCTTCACTCTGATACACACTGTCTCTGTAAATAGTCTTTTCTTCACTCTGATACACACTGTCTCTGTAAGTAGTCTTTTCCTCACTCTGATACACACTGTCTCTGTAAATAGTCTTTTCCTCACTCTGATACACACTGTCTCTGTAAATAGTCTTTTCCTCACTCTGATACACACTGTCTCTGTAAGTAGTCTTTTCCTCACTCTGATACACACTGTCTCTGTAAATAGTCTTTTCTTCACTCTGATACACACTGTCTCTGTAAATAGTCTTTTCCTCACTCTGATACACACTGTCTCTGTAAATAGTCTTTTCCTCACTCTGATACACACTGTCTCTGTAAGTAGTCTTTTCCTCACTCTGATACACACTGTCTCTGTAAGTAGTCTTTTCCTCACTCTGATACACACTGTCTCTGTAAATAGTCTTTTCCTCACTCTTGTCTTAAGCTCATTACAGGACAGTGGGGAACTCTTAGCCTCTTCCAGGCTGCGTTAACAGAGCCATACTCTGTGTGTGTGTGTGTGTGTGTGTGTGTGTGTGTGTGCAGAATCTCTATGGCAGAAGCACACTGTTAAGACATGTCTCAGCTGTCTCTGCCAGACAGTCAGAAAACTCACTCCACAGAACACTCTAGATAAAACACAACCCTGTTATTTCTCTACATCTCAGAAATGGAGACTCTTTTTCAGATGGATGATATAGTGTATATTGGAGGCAGGCATGCATGTATGTATGTATTTATTGTTCACTGTTTATTGATTAGCTGTCCACATGATTGATAAATGTGATCAACGATAAAGATTTAATTTGAGAGATTGAGTTCTAAAGGAATAGCCTCGCAGGTTCTCTGACTGGAACAAACATGTTTAAATGACATGCTGTGTGTGTGTGCGTGTGTGTGTGCGTGCGTGTGTGTGTGTTCTCAGGTGGAGCTGGTGCGGAAGCAGTGTAACGCCCAGATCCATCGGCTGGCGGAGGAGCTGTCTGCACTGCAGCTGGTACGACGCAAAAAACACCCCCCCCCCCCCCCCCCCCCCCGAACACACACACACACACACACACACACACACACACACACACACACACACAGACACACACACACACTCTCTGAAAACGCGTACTCTCAGAATAAACAACCTGCTCTGTGACTTCTTAACCGAGCAATATTCAAACTATTCACTATTAAAAAAACTGGTTGTAACAAGCAAAGCCACATTTTAACATATATCCTCACCTTTTTCATTTTTTGCTTAAAAAAAAAAAGAAAAAAGTTGGCATTTGGTTTACTTTGGATTACGTACAGCAGACCCGTTCGTTGACTTACGTGTTATTGATCTTCAGTTGACCAACAAATATAAAGATGTCTTCTGTTTTTTTGTTTGTTTTTGTCGCTGTAGGAATGTGCTGATAAAGAGTGTCAGATTGAGAGGTCTCACAGAGAGAGGAAAGCTGTGGAGGAGGAGCTGGAGAAGGTAAGACCTTCACTTCACCTGCGTACCTGTCAATGGAGCTAAACGGTTGTGAAGGCCTTCGGTGATGAGCGTGTTCGTGTGTGCGTGCGTGTGCGTGCATGCGTGTGCGTGCATGCGTGTGCGTATGTGCGTGTGCGTGCGTGTGCGTGCGTGTGCGTGTGCGTGCGTGCGTTTGCGTGTGCGTGCGTGTGTGTGCGTGCATGTGTGTGTGTGTGTGCGTTTGTGTGTGCGTGTGCGTGTGCGTGTGTGTGTGTGTGTCCTTCAGGTGTACAGGGAGGGGCGGTACGGTGAACCAGAGCTGAGGAAGATGGAGGCTCTACATCAGAGGTGTCTGAACGCAGAGAGACTGAAAGACGACATGCACATCACTCTACAGAGCACCCAGGCCAAGATGAAAAAGATGGAGATGGAGTGAGTGTGTACACGCATGCACGCACACACACACAAACACTGCACACATACTTACATATACGCACACATACTTACATACATCTGTACACACACACACACACACAAACAGAATAGAGGAAACAACACAGGCACACACCTTCAATTTCTGATTCATTCAAACGAGTACATCAAACAAAAAACTGCATTCAACAACAAGATGAAGAGTGTGCTCACTAAACGTATGTGTGTGTGTGTCTGTGTCTGTGCGGAGGTATTCAGAGGAACTGTCACGCTGTCAGGAGGAGGTGCGGAGGTTGCAGGGGACCGTAGTGAGCGTGAGAGAAGACTGCATCAGCGTGAGCGAGGAGAGACTCCAGCTCCAGCAGGAGAACAAGCAACTCCGCAAAGACATGGAGGAGCTCCGCAAAGCCAGCACGCTCGCCCAGAGGAAAGCCAAACAACAGGTGCGCGCACACACACACACACACACACACACACACACACAGATACACGCGCACACAGACACACACACACATACACACACACAGAGCTCTACACACAGAGCTCTACACATCTACACACTCTCACACACACACACACAGAGCTTTTCATATCTACACACTCACACACACAGCTGCACATGGAGTTGACATCACATGGAGCTCACACAGTATTTGACAGATCAGTGCCTGCATAGATGAAAACTCTTCAAGAGGTGTTTACTTACTTGTACTTTTACTTTACTTGTTTTATTTGCCTGTTTACTCTTTCCTTCTCTCATGATTGAACTGATTCACTATTAATAAACATCAACACACACACAGTACAAATGAAAGATGGAAAAAAACAAACAAACAAAACATGTAGACACATGCTGATATTTGGGCTGCGATTGGAGCAGACCATGGTACTGATAGCACCCATCGGTTCGGAGTGCCTGGCGTCCCTGGAGCCCAGCTGAACACCGCGAGCGTAACTCTGTCGCGTTCCGTCCCCAGGTTAGCCACATGGAGCAGGAGTTCTCTCTGAAGGAGCAGGGTTTGGACGCCAGGCTGCGAGAGCTGGAGGAGAGCAAGAGGAGCTCCAGCGCCGACCTGACACGACTCCTCCTGGCCCAGCAGAAAAGCACCAAACGCTGGAAAGAAGAGGCCAGCAAACTGGCCCAGGCCTTTGAACACAAAGTCAGCAGCCTCAGGTACGAGAGAGAGAGAGAGACAGACAGAAAGAGAGAGACAGACAGAGAGAGAGAGAGACAGAGAGAGACAGAGAGAAGAAAAGGAGAGATGAAGTCAAACACGTTAAGATTAGAACGTGAGACCGCTGCGATCGCAAAGCAGCGCGTTTACGACGGGGTCGGCATTGCGTCTAACGCACGCGTTGGCGTTCCAGGTCCGAGCTGAGCCGCCAGAAACAGCGTTCCCAGGAGCTGGAGATCCAGCTAGAGGCAGATCACGAGAAACTCCTGGAGGTACGCGCTGGGGCTTTGGGTTGGGGGGCGTGTTTGTCTCCTCAGATCAGTTGTGCAAGTTCACCCAAACGGGATCTTTAAAGAGGAACTGTGACACCACCTAAAAACAACCGCACGGGTTTTAAAACCTCTGCAGACCCGATAAAGGTTTTTGGTGATGGGGGTGTACTCTTTGCTGTTGCTGCTGTTGTTGTTGTTTGTGTTGTTGTGCTGGGGTAACGGTAAACAACTGTGTTTGCGTGGACAGTACGAACGTCTGATGTCGGAGTATCAGGAGAAGAATGGACGACTACAGAGGCGTCTGACTCAGGCAGAGCAGAGGGCGTCCAGTGCCTCACAACAGGTACAACCGTTTTGTTTTTCTGGGTTTTTTTTTTAAAACGGGTCCCCTGTGAAAGAAAGCTGTCACAGTAAATTTGAAACCTTGGTCCTGTCTGCCCTTACGACTGACGGAACAGATATTCTGAGATTCCAAAAGTGAAGGAGGCACTGCTGCAGCATTGTGAAATGCCTATGACATCACAGCATTATGGCATCACTGCTCTTAGGTCATAGACGGACAATATCATTTTCAGTTAGCCATTTGAGTTCTAGCAGTGCAAGATTTTAAATTTAAAATCTAAATCTAGGTTTACAGTCTTTAGATTCAAAGTTTTTAGATTAAAAAAAGACTTTCTAAGATCTTTCTTCCTCAAAGTAAGTGCTACTACCACTGCAATGGAAAAAAGCCTATGACGTCATGAAAACATTGACATCAATTATCTTTAAAGCAAATCGAGCATATCAGTTTGTATTTGGCCATTTAAGATCTAGCGGCCCAAGATCTAGATTCAAGACCTCGTTGTACAGGTAACAGTAGAAGAGAAGAGATGAGAAGATTTTGAAAGGCATAGAGAACGCTGTGCCACGTTGTTTGTTTGTTTGTTTGTTTGTTTGTTTTTAGCGGATCTCTTCAGCCTTAAGTTTAGTACAAGGTTACTCTGTGTAGAAGGATCTCCGACACGCAGACGTGCCATCTGAGGGGCTGAGCTGGTTTCACATCCAGCGTCTCGTCAGGGATGAGTAACAAAAAAAAAAAAGAAGTGTGAAATCACAATTATTCACGCCCCCTTCTCGCCGGCCCTTTCCAGTTCCCGTACCTGTGGCTTCCGCGGAGGAATTCGAGATGTTTTGTTAAGCGTTTGTTTATTTGTTTGTTTTTGTTTGTTTGTTTGTTTTTGCTGGTTTACAGCTCAGCATCATCACTCAGAGAAGAAAAGCAGCGTCGCTGATGGACCTGGAAAGCATGTGACCGTGCCAACCCGCCTCACCCCGGCGCTACCCAACTGTGATGTTTACACTCCAATGTTACTGCAATAAAACATGCCCAGGATTTTTTTTTTTGTGGTTGTCGTTGTTGTTGTTGTTGTTCATGAAGTTGTCTGAATTATTTTAAAGAAATGAAGAGGGAAAGGGTATTTAAAAAAAAAAAAATATATATATATATATATATATATATATATATATATATATATATATGTGAAAAGGTGCCCTGTGTATTAATGTGATGTCTAAGGGTAGTTTACCCAAACCGCTCTCTGTAAGGTATAGATGGGGATGATGTGTGTTTAAAAAACACTATTAGGGTAAGGGTGGTCATGATTTGTGTTTCATTGGGCACATTGATTTCGCTGAGTTAGATGTTTTCCTTTACAAAGCAGCGAATCACAATTTACTCCTGTTTCGGGCATTACGACCGATCCAACTAGAGTTGTTTCTCCCTCAACTGTGTTTGTTGCCAACTTTTCAGATACTAAAGCAAAATTAAATCGGTTTCAAAGAAAAGAGCCACCCTGTACCCGTGCATTTGTAGGTTCGTCCTGTGAAACAGTGAAAATACCAAATGTGACGTTTAGTTAAACTGATGTTCATACGGATCACTCGAGGCTGTCCGTTCCTGCTGCTGATTTGAAACGTGAAAATGGTGACACTAGATGGCAGCAGTGAACTCCTTAAGCAGAGAGCAGTTTATAATACTCTCATTGTATGCCCTTGTTATGACATCAACCATATTCTGTAGTCTGACTTCACCTGCGAGGAGAGAGTAACGTCATACTCTTACCAAGAGGGTCACGTTAAATAGCACGAGGCCTAAAATAGCGAAATATTCTCGGGAATTTTTTCCCTCCAATATCTATCATTGTCAGCAACTGTATTTTATTGATCTCGTCCGTTGTTGAGGTATCACACAAGGTAGTTGTTTACTGGAGGCAAGGTTTTTGTAAATTTTTCTGAGATATGAAATAATCAGCGGACATGGGGCTGTCTGTTTTATATAAACGGCAGTGTATTATTTCATAATTACAAAGATCAGATATGGTACAACACCCAGTGACATAACTTGTACAAGAGTTACATTGAGCGCAGTGGTTGAAAGACATGACTGTACAGTTTGAAAATCGGACAGGTCGCCTTGCCCCCCCCCCCCCCCTTCCACTTCATTTCTGACACAGCTGGAAACCAACAAACTGACATTCTGGCACCAGATTTTCATTGTTTTTCTTTTCTTTTTTTTTTTTTTTTTTACAAACAAGGAACCTGAAGTTTAACAACCAAATACATGCTAGATTAGTTCATTGATTAAACGTTTTTTTTTTGTTGTTTTTTGTTTTTGTTTTTTTTTAAAAAACAGGCATTTAAAATGCACTTTGTGCCGACATTCAATCAAATTCAGGTGCGAGCCTCCACCCCTACAGAGCGCGAGGCCACCATGACTACGCTATTATAATGTGAGAAAAATAATAACAGAAATGCAAAGAAAGAACAAGGATGGGTGATTGGCACATATACGTCTAGGCTAAAACGTCAGTCTTCAGTCACACCTTCATATTTTAACAGTACAATGATCTGTTTCCCTTTTGATAACCCGTTTGGCATTTTCGATTTAAGTTTAAAGACAGCGTAAAAGTTTTTAAAGACACTCTTCCTATTTTCCTATTTGAAAACCTAACGCTATGACAAGGTATGCTATAGCACACAGACACGCCAACTAATTCAACTGCATTTGTATGATGTGAGAGATAATAGGCTATACGACGAATAACGTTTTGAGGCAATGGGTAATTCTCAAACCAGGCAAATTAGTTGTACGCTGCGGTGGTTAAGAAGGGGAAACACACCTTAGCCTTAGAACGTAATTTACACAAAAGATTTCTCCAAAAATGGTGTGTGTAATCCTCATACACTGCTGAACTGGGTGATACTGGTAAATTCAAAACACCAGATATTATCCAGCGACTTCCACCATCAAACAACATTTTTTTCAAACAAATTAGCACACAAATTACAGTAACATGTTTAGTACAATGTATGATCAACAGGCGAACATTCTTAACGAAAGAATTTGTTGTGAGAACTGGGTGACATGTTAGTAGGCTATTGGTTAAGTTTGCTTGTGACAGCTTGTCATCCGTACAATCTGGAAGCCGATCTTTTCTATTTTCCAGCTGGACTCCACCGTTTTATGCATTCAAATCATGTCAAAAACTTTTGGCCAATCATTCAGCTCTGGTGTGGATATACCTATGACGTCTTGATTGAATACAGCGGCGTCATAGTTAGCTCCGCTGTGGATATACCTATGACGATTTAAACAAAGTAGCGTCATAGCTACAAATAGTTGGATTAATGTTTCCTAAAGCAGGTTATAAATCCGGAAATCTCTCCTGTTTCGAGAATGACTTAATTTAACATGGGTAGGCGACACATTAGGTAAAAAGGGTACTATGAGAAGCTGATACGCAGCGACAATTCTCCCTAAGAATGGACGAGTGTACAACAAGGGATTCGTAATAATTACTTTTGAACACATTTCGAGCCTGTTACGAGAACTCTAGAGTGATCCAATTGTCTTAATGCATTCGTTTATTTACAATTGGACAGGATCCTCTCCACAACAACAGAGGAAGATCGTCCAAGACGGGTAACCACTGATACAGTAAAACATGCACACAAAAATGAAACTAGGAGAAAAAAAAATGCTTCTGATTTTCACAGCATTAAAAATGAGCATATGTGTTGTAAAAGTGGGGCTATCTTCGCGTAATAACAGGTGACCACAACAAAATTGATCTCAGTTTCGTCTAAAAAAAAAGAAGAAAAGGAAAAAAAAAGAAAAACATATCTTAAGTCCATATCACGCAGGTCTCAATGGAGAACCGAGAAAGTGCGGATGACAAAAGTGCACGCAGACACCAGTTCGTGTCCCGCTCAAAAGTATAATTTCGAAAAAAAAAAAAAAAAAAAAAAACAAGAAAGGGAAAAAAGAGGGAGACGAAAACGTATCGCGGCTCATGTATACAGAGGCCCATCAAAGCTTCAACAAACATCACTCCAAAGTCCAACAACACACTATACCTTATACCGCATCCATAAAAACAAACGAAGAAACGAACAAAAAAAATGTCTTTATTTACTTTTGGAAAATGACTAGCACAAGGCATTAAGGATGTGGCACTAAGAGCCCTAGGCGACAGGTTGTCTGACAGGACACAGAGAGAGTTAACCCAGCTCACAACCGTTCATTACTCTGACAGGACGATCAATGATAATGTAAGGACACGTTCTGTCATGCCTACAAAATCTAGTTTAAAACCACATCCAGTGGAAAAATACGCGACAACTTCACACACGTGTCGGTACTTTGTTCGAACGTTAAGCGTCTCGGCCACCATCATCTCAAAATTTCTTTACAACCTGATTATAGTATTGATTGTTTATGAATTTAAAACGTTACTAATAAGATCCGTAGTTTAAGGCATGGGTAGAATGAGGTCACACTATGACAGCGCGCGCGCGCGCACACACACGCACGCACACACACACACACACGCAGAGCTTCAGGCAACCTCAACGTAATTCAGTGAAATGCCAACATTTGGTGATGTGTATGACACACATGCAGCTGTGAGGCGTTAGCGTGGGAGACTGCAGTCGAAAATCTACATCACGCGCTGACAGAACACCACTATGCGTGTCTGGGACAAAAAAAACCCGACCTTCCGGAATGATCTCAGTGATTACTATAACAGACTCCTGTGAAGCTAAACAATAGGAATTACCAGAGTGACGGCCAAACTCACTGTTTTACCTCAAGTCACCGATAGGCTTACTTCAATCTTCCGTCATATAACCGGCCGACTGGATAGGTAAGCAAGACAAAGTAGCACGGTGCCAAAGTCTGTCAAACAGACTCACAAGCCGGATGTGTTGATTTTAAATCCTTGGCCAAATCTTCATATTAACTATATGAATGTTTGGCCGCGTTCCAATATTCTTAAATATGATCTTTCCTGTCCCCTTACAAGAAAATTTGAATACGGTGAAGAGGAGGGAGTTGTATGACATAAGTTCCAAAGAGAACAGGTAAACTCTTATGTCGTTTTCATTCAGTCTTGTCAATGTTCTCATTATAAAAGCCAAAAAAACTGGGTCATCCAGGGATATGAAAACCTATATTTTTGTTATGAATTTCAGAATCCTTGTCTCGAAAAGTCAAACTTCCTGAAGCACGTTTAGGAGATCGTTTATCCAAACAGAGGCACTGCTTCCTCTCTTAAACCTGACCTACTGACCAAAAGAAAAGAGAGAAAAAAAAAAAGAACCCATACATCCAAGTTTCTGCCATCAACCAAAACATCAACAAATGATTTTCATTTCCCTCCGTAAGTCTGGACACCTAAGCCAATCAAACTGGATATATTTGACCACACCCACACAGCGGCTAGCCAAAAAGCTTATAGCGAAATGCAGGAAAATGAGACAATGAGTGGATATTATATGTCTGTAAAAAAAAAATAAAATAAAATAAAATAATAATAAAATGAAACACATGCTACATTGAAAAATAAAAAATAAGTCTATGGTTACCATACTGTGCTTCATAAAAAAATTGAAACAAAAATATTCTTAAATACACATTGTATACTTATTCCAAATGAAAAACATAAACTAAATGAAACAAAACAAAGTATGTCATGTATGCATTCAAGTGGTACTTCTATGGCTTTTTTGTACAATACAACCTTTAGTGAAAATATACATCTAGACATAATTCAAGTACAAATGTACAAAATCTTTAAACTCATACTTTTTTCTTTAATTATAATACACTTTTAATACAATTCATAAATACAGTTTAACATTCATAAGTTTTGCGTTCTGATTGGCGGCTGACGGGGTGTGGGAGTGGTTTAAAGTCGAGATGGCTCCTCCTCCTCCTCACTGTGGCCACTCTTGAAGCAGACCTGTGAAAAGGAAAGGAAAGAGTAACACCCACCTCTTTGTATTTTGGTAGCCAATAAAATCAAGGAGTGGTTAAAATGACTGAGATTCATATAGATATTCAGAGCTATTTTAAGTGAGAACAGAAAAGAACTTTTTTAATTCATTTTTTATGATTTTTTTTTTATGTCCACAGACAATTGCCAAACCACAGGCACACAGGCTACTCTAACAGGATTTATGAAAACATGACTAATACATGATTAATTTCAGTGAGAACAGTCAGATAACAAAGAACAGCTTGTAAGATAGCCCCTGAAGTCATCTGGATTGACTCGCGTTGCAGAGAACAAGCACATGCATGAAGACAGACCTGAGTCTGTAATTTCATGAGGTGAGAGCGTGTAACCATTGCACCAATATTACCAAATGGAAAGAGAGAAAGAGAAGTGATGTTTGTGAGTACCAGCTGATTAATGAATGGAATGAAGTCACAAAGATGGAGGTTATGGTGTCATTGAGATGACATCAGAGACAGAGACAGAGACAGAGAGATAAAGAGAGAAAGAGAGGGAGAGAGAGAGAGAGAGAGAGAGAGAGAGAGAGGCAGAAGCTCATCTCAAAAACCCAGAAACAAACACTATGGTCTCACGGAATGTTGACAAGTGAGGTCACAGAGCTCCGTGGAAACCGCGGCGCGGCCATGACACGCGAAATGGCAGGTGGCGTGATGTCACAGACAGCGAAGGAAAAAAAAGAGAAAGAACCAGAATACCTTAACCCCCACCCCCTCTGACGGCAGCAGCTGAGGAGTTAGCACTTGCCTCTCGTCTGAACAATCGGTAGAAGAAACCTCTCTTTGGTGGGGGGTTGGGTCTATTTACATCTAAGTCAGGGGAAAGAGCACCATCTGTCTCGTAGACGTTTATCTCCTTAAAGCACTCCATCTCAATCATCTGCACAAACAGGAGAGAGAGGGGGAGGTGGGATCATGCCGAGGCGTTCCTGCGATTTCATTGGCTGGCAGCGAGTGTCAATCAGAGCCCAATCAGGGAGCGGTACAGTCATAAGAGTTTTAAATATAGAAAAAGAGCTAAGTGTGATGTAAGAGGTACACATTTAGACACATGCATATTCATAGGCTATGAATAAAACATAAGCATTACAGAAGCGTGTTCTCAGCTGACGATGAAAGTCATTTTGTTGGGGGGGGTGGGGGCATCAGGATTGGACATCAATCCTCAATTAAAACGAATTAAATTGAAGAAAACATAAAGAAAAATGAAGTTTCTTTATGTTATAAAAGGGGGGAGAGCTTAAGCTCCCCCCCCCTCCCATTCTTTAGGTGCAGTACCTCATTCTGCCATGGGATGGAGACACTTCCCGTGACAAACTTGTGGTAAAAGTCATCGTCTGTTGGGTCCAGGTTCACGCCTTTGACAGTGGAGAACTGCTCAATGTCTAAAACGTCTTTGCAGTAGACCGCTCTCGGCTGAGAAGGGAAAACAACACAAATATCAAGCACAAGAACCAATTAAATTACAGGTATGTCTCGCAAATAGCCAATCACAGCATGTGTGGTCAATTCTGATTGGTTATGGCCAGTAACACAAATGAGATAC